>NW_027411977.1:228231033-228831033 GCF_047663935.1 Musca autumnalis
TGCCCTTAAAATATTTTTAAAAATCCACGAGCCTTTGTTGGTTTCCTTAAAATATTTTTAAAAATCCACAAGCCCTTGTATGTGCCCTACAAATATTTTTAAAAATTCACGAGCCTCTGTAGGTGGGCTAAAAATATTTTTAAAAATCCACGAGCCTCTGTAGGTGGGCTAAAAATATTTTTAAAAATCCACGAGTAGTTTTAGGTGGGCTAAAAATATTTTTAAAAATCCACGAGCCTTTGTAGGTGCCCTTAAAATATTTTTAAAAATCCACGAGGCTTTGTAGGTGTCCTTAAAATATTTTTAAAAATCCACAAGCCCTTGTATGTGCCCTACAAATATTTTTAAAAATTCACGAGCCCTTGTAGAGGTTCTGAAAATATTTTTTTAAAAACCACAAGCTCTTCAATATCAGCGATATTCAAGGTGGCGTATGATTGCTGACACATGTCATACGCACCAAAGCCCCACCATGATCAATATGTCTTTGTGAAAATATTTCCCAACAGTTGTCTCCCAACTATCCGAACCAAATTTAATATGCTAATTTATGCCGAATAAATATTACAATTATCTACCAAACAATAGAGGTTTGGTATCATAATTTGTAAATATTTTAACACTCGGCAAATGCTTGCATAATTTTAGGCGTTACATGTGTTTGCATGTTACTAAAGCAAGGAGGGCGGCAGCAGAACAGACAGCTGATACTAATTGAAATGTATATTTGAACAAGTTATCAAATGTTGACTCAATATCCCCTCCACCCTCTCTCCCCTCCCTTACGCTCTCTAGAACACAACTATACAAATGCCTATTAAATGTTATGCAAAAACTTAACAAACAATAAATTGGAAACAGATTGTGTAACGTGGGCAAATAACAGAAAAAGGATTACTGAATTAATTTTGTGGGGAAGCATATTTCGTAACAGAATTGTCATCGAAGTTTGGAATAATTTTAAATTTAATAGGAAGGGATTGATTTTATAAAATTGATGAGTAAGATGGAAATAGTTGCTTTAGGTTGGAAATTTGTAAAACAAATTATGTAAGAAGTTTCTTAAGGAAACTTGTTAATGTCAACCTTAATTATCATATCTTTCAAAACTTTTTTAAAACCAAAATCATAATCCAAAATCTTGTCACATCATCATCCTGAGGATATGAAATAAAACTCATAAGCATATTATCTCTTATTACATTCCTATTACAACAACACATTATATAATTTTAACGACAGCACAGGACTTTTTCCCACACATACACACACTTTCACATAACATCCTCAAACAAATGCGTATGGAGACAGGGCGATAAGCTCCTTATGATATGCTACAATTTTGTTCCCTTTTTTGTAGTTTTCACTCCTCATACATATGCAAATTTTTTGGATGCTTTGTTGATGTTTATATATATGTGAGTGTATGAGTGCTATGTGAATAAATAAATAGTGTAAAAATATTTGTTTGTTTCTTCTCTCTTTGTGTGTATGTTCATTTGTTTATAGTTGTAGTGATTTTCTTTTTGCAGCGCTATGCAAAATTCAAGTTTATTCATATTGCGGGGTATTTTGCAGGCATTGTTTGAGGTTTATTCAGGCTATCGCTTTGTGGCACCAGGCAACAAAATGGCACAGTATTCGGAAAAGCTATTTATTTAAATAGCTTTTTGTTGGAGCCAAAAAAATATTTTTAAAAATCCATGAGCCTTTTGTTGCAGCCAAAAAAATATTTTCAAAAATCCACGAGCCTTTGTAGTTGTCCTAAAAATATTTTTAAAAAATCCACGAGCTTTTGTAGTTGTCCTAAAAATATTTTTTAAAAATCCACGAGCCTTTGTAGTTGTCCTAAAAATATTTTTTAAAAATCCACGAGCCTTTGAAGTTGGCATCAAAATATTTTTTAAAAATCCACGAGCCTTTGAAGTTGGCATCAAAATAATTTTAAAAATCCACGAGCCTTTGTAGTTTGCCTAAAAATATTTTTAAAAATCCACGAGCCTTTGTAGTTGGCCTAAAAATATTTTTAAAAATCCACGAGCCTTTGAAGTTGGCATCAAAATAATTTTAAAAATCCACGAGCCTTTGTAGGAGCCCCAAAAATATTTTTAAAAATTCACGAGCCTTGGTAGTTGCCCCAAAAATATTTTTAAAAATCCACGAGCCTTGGTTGTTGTCCTAAAAATATTTTTAAAAATCCACGAGCCTTGGTTGTTGCCCTAAAAATATTTTTAAAAATCCACGAGCCTTGGTTGTTATTGGAAATGTACCAATGCAAATATTTACATACCTGAATATGTTGTAAGGTGTATACATATGAGTACCTGTACCTATTGTAGAATGTTTATCAGTTGTGAATAAACCACCAGTGTGAAAAGTGTAAAAGTGTTCTTGTGTCCTCATCTCCAATTGTGCATCCTAACAGGTTATGGGCCCAGGCAGCAATAAAGTGTGTGCATAAAGTGACAAATGGAGACAACAAGGAAATAGCAGCAGTGAAAGTGAAAAAGGAAAAATTAACAAGCAGTGAGCAGTAATTACATCGTGGGAAAATAAAGTGCGCAGCTGTGAAAGTGAAAAGCAAGGAAAATGAATTCGCTCTACAACATTGCGAAATTGGATGATACCAACTACGAATCATGGAGTCTACAAGTGAGAAGTGTCCTGGTTCATCAAGACTTGTGGTCGGTGGTTAATGGTGAGATGGAAAAGCCTGTTCCAAATGAGAAGAATGCCAGCGAAGTTGTCGCATGGAAAACTATGGATGAGAAGGCTACAGCAACCATCATATTAAGTGCAACGCCGGTGCAGATTGCTCACATTAAGAACTGCACAACAGCGAAGGAGACTTGGGAAGCGTTGAAAGAGGTACATCGGCCAAAGGGACCGGTAAGAAAAGTGACTCTCTTCAAGCAACTGATCCAGATGCGCATGGCAGAAAATGAAGATGTACAGGAGTACATTTGCAAATTTGTGACCATTGTGGAAAAATTGGCGGAAACGGGAATAGCTCTACAGGAGGAGCTATATGTGATAATGCTGTTAGCCAGCCTGCCAAGATCATATGAAAATCTAGTTGTTGCACTAGAAGCGAGGGACGAGCTGCCAAAATTGAGTACCCTCAAGATCAAATTGGGTGAAGAATGTGATCGTCGAAAAGTAAACAACAACAGCGCACGAGCAGATGACGATGTTCAGATTTTTATGGCACACACAAGAAGAAGCAACGAGGGCAGAAATAACGGTGCAGGTACCAGTACGCAGAAAAATCATCGCAACTTCAATTGTGGGCGTTCAGGACATTACGCCGCACAATGTAGAGTCCGAGGTGCAAAAGATAAAAGCAACGGCGGTGAGCGCACAAGCAAGCGTGAGTACAACAACAATGGCAACAGGCGCTCAGGTAACAACAAAGGCAATGTGAAGTGTTACAATTGCGGTCGCCGAGGACATGTTGCCGCACAGTGCAGAGAAAAGGGAAAGTCCAGCCAGAAACAACACACAACTGCAGTGCTAAAATCGACGAACGAAAAGTGCGTTTTGAACTCCAGCGTGTGGTGTGTCGACAGCGGAGCATCAAATCACATGTGTTGTGAAAGAGATATGTTCGAGAATTTGGTTGAGCACACAGAAAAGATCGATTTGGTTGGCGAAAAGAAAATCATTGCTAGAGGCAAAGGCAGTGTGTGGCTGGCAGATTGTGACATCATGCTGAAAGATGTGCTGTACGTACCTGATATGCAGTGTAATTTTATGTCGGTGGTAAAGGTAGCAGAAAAGGCAACAGTGAAGTTTGATAGCAGAGGTGCTAAAATAATAGACAGAGGAAAAACTGTTATGTTCGCCAGAAAACAAGGAAATTTGTTTTTGTACAGCCCGAAGAAAATCAGCAATCGGCGCGGCTATGATGCGAGTAAGGAGAGGAAATCCAATGTGAGCCAGATTGTTGAAGAACAGAAGGATGAGAGCGATTATGAGTCAGCCAACGAAAGTGAAAACGAAGAAAACATAGTTCCATACAGGCCACAGAAAATGTGAACACGTTACGAACGTGTGAAGCCTTACGAAGAGTGTGAAGCCTTTTGATGAAAATGGTTAGTCCAGAATATGTATGATAAAAGGCGATAAAAAGATTTAATTCGACTGTAGATGTAAATAGTTGATAATATAAAATTAATTAATTATGTAAATATGTATATACTAGAATGTAAGATAATTTATAGTGTGTCTATATTTAAGAAAACATTGTATGTCAATGTAAGTTGTGTGTCAACTGTATATATAAGAAGGAAATGTAAATATTTTCATTGAGGAGGAGTATTGGAAATGTACCAATGCAAATATTTACATACCTGAATATGTTGTAAGGTGTATACATATGAGTACCTGTACCTATTGTAGAATGTTTATCAGTTGTGAATAAACCACCAGTGTGAAAAGTGTAAAAGTGTTCTTGTGTCCTCATCTCCAATTGTGCATCCTAACAGTTGTTGCCCTAAAAATTTTTTTAAAAATCCACGAGCCTTGGTAGTTGCCCTAAAAATATTTTTAAAAATCCACGAGCCTTGGTAGTTGCCCTAAAAATATTTTTAAAAATCCACGAGCCTTGGTAGTTGCCCTAAAAATATTTTTAAAAATCCACGAGCCTTGGTAGTTGCCCTAAAAATATTTTTAAAAATCCACGAGCCTTGGTTGTTGCCCTAAAAATATTTTTAAAAATCCACGAGCCTTGGTTGTTGCCCTAAAAATATTTTTAAAAATCCACGAGCCTTGGTAGTTGCCCTAAAAATATTTTTAAAAATCCACGAGCCTTGGTAGTTGCCCTAAAAATATTTTTAAAAATCCACGAGCCTTGGTAGTTGCACTAAAAATATTTTTAAAAATCCACGAGCCTTGGTAGTTGCCCTAAAAATATTTTTAAAAATCCACGAGCCTTGGTAGTTGCCCTAAAAATATTTTTAAAAATCCACGAGCCTTGGTAGTTGTCCTAAAAATATTTTTAAAAATCCACGAGCCTTGGTAGTTGTCCTAAAAATATTTTTAAAAATCCACGAGCCTTGGTTGTTGCCCTAAAAATATTTTTAAAAATCCACGAGCCTTGGTAGTTGCCCTAAAAATATTTTTAAAAATCCACAAGCCTTGGTAGTTGCCCTAAAAATATTTTTAAAAATCCACGAGCCTTGGTAGTTGCCCTAAAAATATTTTTAAAAATCCACGAGCCTTCTATTGAACCCTAAAAATATTTTTAAAAATCCACGAGCCTTCTAGTTAGCCTAAAAATATTTTTAAAAATCCACGAGCCTTCTAGTTAGCCTAAAAATATTTTTAAAAATCCACGAGCTTTCTAGTTGGCCTAAAATTATTTTTAAAAATCCACGAACCTTCTAGTTGGCCTAAAATTATTTTTAAAAATCCACGAACCTTCT
Source organism: Musca autumnalis (assembly GCF_047663935.1). Lineage (NCBI taxonomy): Eukaryota > Metazoa > Arthropoda > Insecta > Diptera > Muscidae > Musca > Musca autumnalis. The sequence goes on from NW_027411977.1 coordinate 228,236,460, forward strand.
AGTTAGCCTAAAAATATTTTTAAAAATCCACGAGCCTTCTAGTTGGCCTAAATTTTTTTTTAAAAATCCACGAGCCTTCTAGTTGCCCTAGAAATATTTTTAAAAATCCACGAGCCTTTGTAGTTGCCCCAGAAATATTTTTAAAAATCCACGAGCCTTAATAGTTGCCCTAGAAATATTTTTAAAAATCCACGAGCTTTGGTAGATGCCCTATAAATATTTTTAAATATCCACGAGCCTTGGTTGTTGCCCTAAAAATATTTTTAAAAATCCACGAGCCTTGGTTGTTGCCCTAAAAATATTTTTAAAAATCCACGAGCCTTGGTTGTTGCCCTAAAAATATTTTAAAAAATCCACGAGCCTTGGTAGTTGCCCTAAAAATATTTTAAAAAATCCACGAGCCTTGGTAGTTGCCCCAAACATATTTTAAAAAATCCACGAGCCTTGGTAGTTGCCCTAAAAATATTTTTAAAAATCCACGAGCCTTTTCTTGAACTCTAAAAATATTTTTAAAAATCCACGAGCCTTGGTTGTTGCCCTAAAAATATTTTTAAAAATCTACGAGTCTTGGTAGAGCCACCAAAATATTTTTTAAAAATCCACGAGCACATTCCTGAGACCTGAAAATATTATTAAAAATACACTGACTTTTGCAGGAGCCCTGATAAAAAAAGTTCCCATGTGCCGTATAATTATTAATAATTGTGAACCTGGTGGCGTATGATTATTAATAATTATATAGAAATTTACAAAAATACTTATATCTCTGAAAGTATTTACTCGATTTTAGAAATTCAAATGTTAAAGACTTCCTCGTAATCTACCCATTCGTGTTTTGCTATTAAAGTTTCCCGAGTTTTGCTTAACACTTTTCTATCCCTTTTTAAAAAATCCGTGCGTCATCTCCGTTTAATTCGACGATTTCATCTCTCTAATTTGGCTTCTCCAAATACTATACCCCAAGGTTTCTTTTCAAAATTAGATTTTAAACAAAATCATGCATTCCATTTTAAATAGTTTCAGTTTCTTGTTGCCTGTTTACATTGCATATATTATGGGTTTTGTGCTTTTCTAGGTTACCATCCTCAACCCTGTTGTCGGTGCTAAACATATTTGAAAAGTTTTGCAAAAAAGGAAAAGGTTATTGTCAAACATGATATCATCAGTTTTCTTGCCTTCTTGTTAGGGAAAATAAGAATCCTTTTAGTTTGTTGTAGCTGCTGAATATCTCTTCTCTTTCCAAAGCAATTTGCCAGCATCATTGTCATCGCATCATCCTCAGCATCATCGTCGTCATCATCACTACGACAAATCTTAGTTTACTCTTCTATTTTCTTAACATAGTGTTTCCACTTTAGTTTCGTGTGTCCCCCTCCTCCTCCGTTACTCTTGCCATCCTCTATCCTTTTTCTGCTTAAACAAATTCCTGCTTATCATTTCAAATAAAATGTTCACCACATTATGCCCGAGAATGATATTTAAAATATTTTCTTTTCAGTTTCTTCCTTGTTTTTCTTCCATCATCTTTGGCATTAACATTTTTTTATTACTATTTTCTTCTTTTATATAAACATTTTTTCTTTATTTTTATATAATTTCTATTCATGTTCCCGCATAATAAGTATAATATTTTCTCATTTTCAAAACTTTATGTTTTGTGATGGGGGAAAATGATAGCCAAGAAAATGCAGAGAGATGCAGATAAACTATGAAGTAGTTGTAGTGAGGATGGAGGTTCCTAGTAAGTCATGAAAAGTGACGAAAAGAGGCAAACATTCGAGGATATTCAAGGATTATTATTTTTAGGGAACCAACAAAGGCTCAAGAATTTTTAAAAATATTTTTAGGGCACTTGCACAGGCTCGTGGATTTTTAAAAATATTTTTAGGGCACTTACACAGGCTCGTGGATTTTTAAAAATATTTTTAGGGCACTTACAAAGGCTCCTGGATTTTTAAAAATATTTTTAGGGCACTTCCAAAGGCTCCTGGATTTTTAAAAATATTTTTGGCGGCTCTATAAAGGCTCGTGGATTTTTAAAAATATTTTTAGGGCACTTGCAAAGGCTCGTGGATTTTTAAAAATATTTTTAGGGCACTTGCAAAGGCTCGTGGATATTTAAAAATATTTTTAGGGCACTTTCAAAGGCTCGTGGATATTTAAAAATATTTTTAGAGCACTTACAAAGGCTCCTGGATTTTTAAAAATATTTTTAGGGCACTTACAAAGGCTCCTGGATTTTTAAAAATATTTTTAGGGCACTTACAAAGGCTCCTGGATTTTTAAAAATATTTTTGGCGGCTCTATAAAGGCTCGTGGATTTTTAAAAATATTTTTAGGGCACTTGCAAAGGCTCGTGGATTTTTAAAAATATTTTTAGGGCACTTTCAAAGGCTCGTGGATTTTTAAAAATATTTTTAGGGCACTTGCAAAGGCTCGTGGATTTTTAAAAATATTTTTAGGGCACTTGCAAAGGCTCGTGGTTTTTTAAAAATATTTTTAGGGCACTTGCAAAGGCTCGTGGATTTTTAAAAATATTTTTAGGGCACTTGAAAAAGGCTCGTGGATTTTTAAAAATATTTTTAGGGCACTTGCAAAGGCTCGTGGATTTTTAAAAATATTTTTAGGGCACTTGCAAAGGCTCGTGGATTTTTAAAAATATTTTTAGAGCACTTGCAAAGGCTCGTGGATTTTTAAAAATATTTTTAGGCCACCTACAAAGGCTCGCGGATTTTTAAAAATATTTTTAGGCCACCTACCAAGGCTCGTGGATTTTTAAAAATATTTTTAGGGCACTTGCAAAGGCTCGTGGATTTTTAAAAATATTTTTAGGGCACTTGCAAAGGCTCGTGGATTTTTAAAAATATTTTTAGGGCACTTGCAAAGGCTCGTGGATTTTTAAAAATATTTTTAGGGCACTTGCAAAGGCTCGTGGATTTTTAAAAATATTTTTAGGGCACTTGCAAAGGCTCGTGGATTTTTAAAAATATTTTTAGGGCACTTGCAAAGGCTCGTGGATTTTTAAAAATATTTTTAGGGCACTTGCAAAGGCTCGTGGATTTTTAAAAAAAAATTATTAGGTCAACTACCAAGGCTCGTGGATTTTTAAAAATATTTTTAGGGCACTTGCAAAGGCTCGTGGATTTTTAAAAATATTTTTAGGGCACTTACAAAGGCTCGTGGATTTTTAAAAATATTTTTAGGGCACTTGCAAAGGCTCGTGGATTTTTAAAAATATTTTTAGGCCACCTACCAAGCCTCGTGGATTTTTAAAAATATTTTTAGGCCACCTACCAAGGCTCGTGGATTTTTAAAAATATTTTTAGGGCACTTGCAAAGGCTCGTGGATTTTTAAAAATATTTTTAGGGCAACTACCAAGGGTCGTGGATTAAAAATATTTTTAGGGCAACTACCAAGGCTCGTGGATTTTTAAAAATATTTTTAGGGCAACTACCAAGGCTCGTGGATTTTTAAAAATATTTTTAGGCCAACTACCAAGACTCGTGGATTTTTTAAAATATTTTTTGGTCACATACAAAGGCTCTTGGATTTTTAAAAATATTTTTTGGTCACCTACAAGGGCTCGTGGATTTTTGAAAATATTTTTTGGTAACCCACAAAGGCTCGTGGATTTTTAAAAATATTTTTAGGGCACTTGCAAAGGCTCGTGGATTTTTAAAAATATTTTTAGGGCACCTACCAAGGCTCGTGAATTTTTAAAAATATTTTTAAGGCAACCATAATGGCTCGTGGATTTTAAAAAATATTTTTAAGGCCCCTATAATGGCTCGTGGTTTTTTAAAAATATTTTTAGGGCACTTGCAAAGGCTCGTGGATTTTTAAAAATATTTTTAGGCCACCTACCAAGGCTCGTGGATTTTTAAAAATATTTTTAGGCCACCTACCAAGGCTCGTGGATTTTTAAAAATATTTTTAGGCCACCTACCAAGGCTCGTGGATTTTTAAAAATATTTTGGGACATCTACCAAGGCTCGTGGATTTTTAAAAATATTTTTAGGCCACCTACCAAGGCTCGTGGATTTTTAAAAATATTTTTAGGCCACCTACAAAGGCTCGTAGATTTTTTAAAATATTTTTTGGTTACCTACAAAAGCTCGTGGATTTTTAAAAATATTTTTTGGCATCCTACCAACGCTCGTGGATTTTTAAAAATATTTTTAGGGCAACTACCAAGGGTCGTGGATTAAAAATATTTTTAGGGCAACTACCAAGGCTCGTGGATTTTTAAAAATATTTTTAGGGCAACTACCAAGGCTCGTGGATTTTTAAAAATATTTTTAGGCCAACTACCAAGACTCGTGGATTTTTTAAAATATTTTTTGGTCACATACAAAGGCTCTTGGATTTTTAAAAATATTTTTTGGTCACCTACAAGGGCTCGTGGATTTTTGAAAATATTTTTTGGTAACCCACAAAGGCTCGTGGATTTTTAAAAATATTTTTAGGGCACTTGCAAAGGCTCGTGGATTTTTAAAAATATTTTTAGGGCACCTACCAAGGCTCGTGAATTTTTAAAAATATTTTTAAGGCCACCATAATGGCTCGTGGATTTTAAAAAATATTTTTAAGGCCCCTATAATGGCTCGTGGTTTTTTAAAAATATTTTTAGGGCACTTGCAAAGGCTCGTGGATTTTTAAAAATATTTTTAGGGCACTTGCAAAGGTTCGTGGATTTTTAAAAATATTTTTAGGGCACTTGCAAAGGCTCGTGGATTTTTAAAAATATTTTTAGGGCACTTGCAAAGGCTCGTGGATTTTTAAAAATATTTTTAGGGCACTTGCAAAGGCTCGTGGATTTTTAAAAATATTTTTAGGGCACTTGCAAAGGCTCGTGGATTTTTAAAAATATTTTTAGGGCACTTGCAAAGGCTCGTGGATTTTTAAAAATATTTTTAGGGCACTTGCAAAGGCTCGTGGATTTTTAAAAATACAGTTGAACCTCGATTATCCGTGAATCGATTATCCGGGAACCTCCATTATCCGTGATAGAAAAAAAATATTGGACTTTTTTCCATTTCCTCTATTTTTCGTTATAAACTTCATTACCCGGGAGTAAAAGCACACTTTCTAATTATTTTGATTAAGCAAACAAAAGGTTAACAAACAAAAACTGGAAATTCTCTCATATTATACAATTTGTGTATTTATGGTATCACAAAGACCATGGGACAAAGTTAATTCAGATGAAACTGATGATGATATTATGTATCCTTCTAAAATTTGGTGGATTAAAGTAACAAATTTAATAAAAATTTTCATATTATTGTAGAATACTATGCCATTTTTACTTAAAATATGTTAAAAACTGCATAAAAGCATTGCCTCCATTATCCGGGAAAATCGATTATCCGTAATGCCTCCGGTCCCGACCATCACGGATAATCGAGGTCCGACTGTATTTTTAGGGCACTTGCAAAGGCTCGTGGATTTTTAAAAATATTTTTAGGGCACTTGCAAAGGCTCGTGGATTTTTAAAAATATTTTTAGGGCACTTGCAAAGGTTCGTGGATTTTTAAAAATATTTTTAGGGCACTTGCAAAGGCTCGTGGATTTTTAAAAATATTTTTAGGGCACTTGCAAAGGCTCGTGGATTTTTAAAAATATTTTTAGGGCACTTGCAAAGGCTCGTGGATTTTTAAAAATATTTTTAGGGCACTTTCAAAGGCTCGTGGATTTTTAAAAATATTTTTAGGCCACTTGCAAAGGCTCGTGGATTTTTAAAAATATTTTTTGGGCACTTGCAAAGGCTCGTGGATTTTTAAAAATATTTTTAGGCCACTTGCAAAGGCTCGTGGATTTTTAAAAATATTTTTAGGCCACTTGCAAAGGCTCGTGGATTTTTAAAAATATTTTTAGGGCACTTGCAAAGGCTCGTGGATTTTTAAAAATATTTTTAGGGCACTTGCAAAGGCTCGTGGATTTTTAAAAATATTTTTAGGGCACTTTCAAAGGCTCGTGGATTTTTAAAAATATTTTTGGGGCACTTGCAAAGGCTCGTGGATTTTTAAAAATATTTTTAGGGCACTTTCAAAGGCTCGTGGATTTTTAAAAATATTTTTAGGGCACTTTCAAAGGCTCGTGGATTTTTAAAAATATTTTTAGGGCACTTTCAAAGGCTCGTGGATTTTTAAAAATATTTTTAGGCCACTTGCAAAGGCTCGTGGATTTTTAAAAATATTTTTAGGCCACTTGCAAAGGCTCGTGGATTTTTAAAAATATTTTTAGGCCACTTGCAAAGGCTCGTGGATTTTTAAAAATATTTTTAGGCCACTTGCAAAGGCTCGTGGATTTTTAAAAATATTTTTAGGCCACTTGCAAAGGCTCGTGGATTTTTAAAAATATTTTTAGGGCACTTGCAAAGGCTCGTGGATTTTTAAAAATATTTCTAAGGATCCTGTCATGGCTCGTGGATTTTTAAAAATATTTCTAGGACTCCTGTCATGGCTCGTGGATTTTTAAAAATATTTCTAAGGCTCCTGTCATGGCTCGTGGATTTTTAAAAATATTTTTAGGGCACTTGCAAAGGCTCGTGGATTTTTAAAAATATTTTTAGGGCACTTTCAAAGGCTCGTGGATTTTTAAAAATATGTTTAGGGCACTTGCAAAGGCTCGTGGATTTTTAAAAATATTTTTAGGGCACTTGCAAAGGCTCGTGGATTTTTAAAAATATTTTTAGGGCACTTGCAAAGGCTCGTGGATTTTTAAAAATATTTTTAGGGCACTTGCAAAGGCTCGTGTATTTTTAAAAATATTTTTAGGGCACTTTCAAAGGCTCGTGGATTTTTAAAAATATTTTTAGGGCACTTTCAAAGGCTCGTGGATTTTTAAAAATATTTTTAGGGCACTAGCAAAGGCTCGTGGATTTTTAAAAATATTTGTAGGCCACTTGCAAAGGCTCGTGGATTTTTAAAAATATTTTTAAGGCACTTACAAAGGCTCGTGGATTTTTAAAAATATTTTTAAGGCACTTACAAAGGCTCGTGGATTTTTAAAAATATTTTTAGGGCACTTGCAAAGGCTCGTGTATTTTTAAAAATATTTTTAGGGCACTTTCAAAGGCTCGTGGATTTTTAAAAATATTTTTAGGGCACTTTCAAAGGCTCGTGGATTTTTAAAAATATTTTTAGGGCACTAGCAAAGGCTCGTGGATTTTTAAAAATATTTTTAGGGCACTTGCAAAGGCTCGTGGATTTTTAAAAATATTTTTAGGGCACTTGCAAAGGCTCGTGGATTTTTAAAAATATTTTTAGGGCACTTGCAAAGGCTCGTGGATTTTTAAAAATATTTTTAGGGCACTTGCAAAGGCTCGTGGATATTTAAAAATATTTTTAGGGCACTTGCAAAGGCTCGTGGATTTTTAAAAATATTTTTAGGGCACTTGCAAAGGCTCGTGGATTTTTAAAAATATTTTTAGGGCACTTGCAAAGGCTCGTGGATTTTTAAAAATATTTCTAAGGATCCTGTCATGGCTCGTGGATTTTTAAAAATATTTCTAGGACTCCTGTCATGGCTCGTGGATTTTTAAAAATATTTCTAAGGCTCCTGTCATGGCTCGTGGATTTTTAAAAATATTTTTAGGGCACTTGCAAAGGCTCGTGGATTTTTAAAAATATTTTTAGGGCACTTTCAAAGGCTCGTGGATTTTTAAAAATATTTTTAGGGCACTTTCAAAGGCTCGTGGATTTTTAAAAATATTTTTAGGGCACTTGCAAAGGCTCGTGGATTTTTAAAAATATTTTTAGGGCACTTTCAAAGGCTCGTGGATTTTTAAAAATATTTTTAGGGCACTTGCAAAGGCTCGTGGATTTTTAAAAATATTTTTAGGGCACTTGCAAAGGCTCGTGTATTTTTAAAAATATTTTTAGGGCACTTGCAAAGGCTCGTGGATTTTTAAAAATATTTTTAGGGCACTTTCAAAGGCTCGTGGATTTTTAAAAATATTTTTAGGCCACTTGCAAAGGCTCGTGGATTTTTAAAAATATTTTTAGGGCACTTGCAAAGGCTCGTGGATTTTTAAAAATATTTTTAGGGCACTTTCAAAGGCTCGTGGATTTTTAAAAATATTTTTAGGCCACTTGCAAAGGCTCGTGGATTTTTAAAAATATTTTTAGGCCACTTGCAAAGGCTCGTGGATTTTTAAAAATATTTTTAGGCCACTTGCAAAGGCTCGTGGATTTTTAAAAATATTTTTAGGCCACTTGCAAAGGCTCGTGGATTTTTAAAAATATTTCTAAGGATCCTGTCATGGCTCGTGGATTTTTAAAAATATTTCTAGGACTCCTGTCATGGCTCGTGGATTTTTAAAAATATTTCTAAGGCTCCTGTCATGGCTCGTGGATTTTTAAAAATATTTTTAGGGCACTTGCAAAGGCTCGTGGATTTTTAAAAATATTTTTAGGGCACTTTCAAAGGCTCGTGGATTTTTAAAAATATTTTTAGGGCACTTGCAAAGGCTCGTGGATTTTTAAAAATATTTTTAGGGCACTTGCAAAGGCTCGTGGATTTTTAAAAATATTTTTAGGGCACTTGCAAAGGCTCGTGGATTTTTAAAAATATTTTTAGGGCACTTGCAAAGGCTCGTGTATTTTTAAAAATATTTTTAGGGCACTTTCAAAGGCTCGTGGATTTTTAAAAATATTTTTAGGGCACTTTCAAAGGCTCGTGGATTTTTAAAAATATTTTTAGGGCACTAGCAAAGGCTCGTGGATTTTTAAAAATATTTGTAGGCCACTTGCAAAGGCTCGTGGATTTTTAAAAATATTTTTAAGGCACTTACAAAGGCTCGTGGATTTTTAAAAATATTTTTAAGGCACTTATAAAGGCTCGTGGATTTTTAAAAATATTTTTAGGGCACTTGCAAAGGCTCGTGTATTTTTAAAAATATTTTTAGGGCACTTTCAAAGGCTCGTGGATTTTTAAAAATATTTTTAGGGCACTTTCAAAGGCTCGTGGATTTTTAAAAATATTTTTAGGGCACTAGCAAAGGCTCGTGGATTTTTAAAAATATTTTTAGGGCACTTGCAAAGGCTCGTGGATTTTTAAAAATATTTTTAGGGCACTTGCAAAGGCTCGTGGATTTTTAAAAATATTTTTAGGGCACTTGCAAAGGCTCGTGGATTTTTAAAAATATTTTTAGGGCACTTGCAAAGGCTCGTGGATATTTAAAAATATTTTTAGGGCACTTGCAAAGGCTCGTGGATTTTTAAAAATATTTTTAGGGCACTTGCAAAGGCTCGTGGATTTTTAAAAATATTTTTAGGGCACTTGCAAAGGCTCGTGGATTTTTAAAAATATTTCTAAGGATCCTGTCATGGCTCGTGGATTTTTAAAAATATTTCTAGGACTCCTGTCATGGCTCGTGGATTTTTAAAAATATTTCTAAGGCTCCTGTCATGGCTCGTGGATTTTTAAAAATATTTTTAGGGCACTTGCAAAGGCTCGTGGATTTTTAAAAATATTTTTAGGGCACTTTCAAAGGCTCGTGGATTTTTAAAAATATTTTTAGGGCACTTTCAAAGGCTCGTGGATTTTTAAAAATATTTTTAGGGCACTTGCAAAGGCTCGTGGATTTTTAAAAATATTTTTAGGGCACTTTCAAAGGCTCGTGGATTTTTAAAAATATTTTTAGGGCACTTGCAAAGGCTCGTGGATTTTTAAAAATATTTTTAGGGCACTTGCAAAGGCTCGTGTATTTTTAAAAATATTTTTAGGGCACTTGCAAAGGCTCGTGGATTTTTAAAAATATTTTTAGGGCACTTTCAAAGGCTCGTGGATTTTTAAAAATATTTTTAGGCCACTTGCAAAGGCTCGTGGATTTTTAAAAATATTTTTAGGGCACTTGCAAAGGCTCGTGGATTTTTAAAAATATTTTTAGGGCACTTTCAAAGGCTCGTGGATTTTTAAAAATATTTTTAGGCCACTTGCAAAGGCTCGTGGATTTTTAAAAATATTTTTAGGCCACTTGCAAAGGCTCGTGGATTTTTAAAAATATTTTTAGGCCACTTGCAAAGGCTCGTGGATTTTTAAAAATATTTTTAGGCCACTTGCAAAGGCTCGTGGATTTTTAAAAATATTTTTAGGGCACTTGCAAAGGCTCGTGGATTTTTAAAAATATTTCTAAGGATCCTGTCATGGCTCGTGGATTTTTAAAAATATTTCTAGGACTCCTGTCATGGCTCGTGGATTTTTAAAAATATTTCTAAGGCTCCTGTCATGGCTCGTGGATTTTTAAAAATATTTTTAGGGTACTTGCAAAGGCTCGTGGATTTTTAAAAATATTTTTAGGGCACTTTCAAAGGCTCGTGGATTTTTAAAAACATTTTTAGGGCACTTTCAAAGGCTCGTGGATTTTTAAAAATATTTTTAGGGCACTTGCAAAGGCTCGTGGATTTTTAAAAAATATTTTTAGGGCACTTTCAAAGGCTCGTGGATTTTTAAAAATATTTTTAGGGCACTTTCAAAGGCTCGTGGATTTTTAAAAATATTTTTAGGCCACTTGCAAAGGCTCGTGGATTTTTAAAAATATTTTTAGGCCACTTGCAAAGGCTCGTGGATTTTTAAAAATATTTTTAGGCCACTTGCAAAGGCTCGTGGATTTTTAAAAATATTTTTAGGCCACTTGCAAAGGCTCGTGGATTTTTAAAAATATTTTTAGGCCACTTGCAAAGGCTCGTGGATTTTTAAAAATATTTTTAGGCCACTTGCAAAGGCTCGTGGATTTTTAAAAATATTTTTAGGCCACTTGCAAAGGCTCGTGGATTTTTAAAAATATTTTTAGGGCACTTTCAAAGGCTCGTGGATTTTTAAAAATATTTTTAGGGCACTTTCAAAGGCTCGTGGATTTTTAAAAATATTTTTAGGGCACTAGCAAAGGCTCGTGGATTTTTAAAAATATTTTTAGGGCACTTGCAAAGGCTCGTGGATTTTTAAAAATATTTTTAGGGCACTTGCAAAGGCTCGTGGATTTTTAAAAATATTTTTAGGGCACTTGCAAAGGCTCGTGGATTTTTAAAAATATTTTTAGGGCACTTGCAAAGGCTCGTGGATATTTAAAAATATTTTTAGGGCACTTGCAAAGGCTCGTGGATTTTTAAAAATATTTTTAGGGCACTTGCAAAGGCTCGTGGATTTTTAAAAATATTTTTAGGGCACTTGCAAAGGCTCGTGGATTTTTAAAAATATTTCTAAGGATCCTGTCATGGCTCGTGGATTTTTAAAAATATTTCTAGGACTCCTGTCATGGCTCGTGGATTTTTAAAAATATTTCTAAGGCTCCTGTCATGGCTCGTGGATTTTTAAAAATATTTTTAGGGCACTTGCAAAGGCTCGTGGATTTTTAAAAATATTTTTAGGGCACTTGCAAAGGCTCGTGGATTTTTAAAAATATTTTTAGGGCACTTGCAAAGGCTCGTGGATTTTTAAAAATATTTTTAGGGCACTTTCAAAGGCTCGTGGATTTTTAAAAATATTTTTAGGCCACTTGCAAAGGCTCGTGGATTTTTAAAAATATTTTTAGGCCACTTGCAAAGGCTCGTGGATTTTTAAAAATATTTTTAGGGTACTTGCAAAGGCTCGTGGATTTTTAAAAATATTTTTAGGGCACTTGCAAAGGCTCGTGGATTTTTAAAAATATTTTTAGGGCACTTGCAAAGGCTCGTGGATTTTTAAAAATATTTTTAGGGCACTTGCAAAGGCTCGTGGATTTTTAAAAATATTTTTAGGGCACTTGCAAAGGCTCGTGGATTTTTAAAAATATTTTTAGGGCACTTGCAAAGGCTCGTGGATTTTTAAAAATATTTTTAGGGCACTTGCAAAGGCTCGTTGATTTTTAAAAATATTTTTTGGGCACTTGCAAAGGCTCGTGTATTTTTAAAAATATTTTTAGCGCACTTTCAAAGGCTCGTGTATTTTTAAAAAATATTTTTAGGGCACTAGCAAAGGCTCGTGGATTTTTAAAAATATTTTTAGGCCACTTGCAAAGGCTCGTGGATTTTTAAAAATATTTTTAGGGCACTTGCAAAGGCTCGTGGATTTTTAAAAATATTTTTAGGGCACTTGCAAAGGCTCGTGGATTTTTAAAAATATTTTTAAGGCTCCTATAATGGCTCGATGATTTTTAAAAATATTTTTAAGGCACTTGCAAAGGCTCGTGGATTTTTAAAAATATTTTTAGGGCACTTGCAAAGGCTCGTGGATTTTTAAAAATATTTTTAAGGCTCCTATAATGGCTCGATGATTTTTAAAAATATTTTTAAGGCACTTGCAAAGGCTCGTGGATTTTTAAAAATATTTTTAGGGCACTTGCAAAGGCTCGTGGATTTTTAAAAATATTTTTAGGGCACTTGCAAAGGCTCGTGGATTTTTAAAAATATTTTTAGGGCACTTTCAAAGGCTCGTGGATTTTTAAAAATATTTTTAGGGCACTTTCAAAGGCTCGTGGATTTTTAAAAATATTTTTAGGGCACTTGCAAAGGCTCGTGGATTTTTAAAAATATTTTTAGGCCACTTGCAAAGGCTCGTGGATTTTTAAAAATATTTTTAGGGCACTTGCAAAGGCTCGTGGATTTTTAAAAATATTTTTAGGGCACTTGCAAAGGCTCGTGGATTTTTAAAAATATTTTTAGGGCACTTGCAAAGGCTCGTGGATTTTTAAAAATATTTTTAGGGCACTTGCAAAGGCTCGTGTATTTTTAAAAATATTTTTAGGGCACTTTCAAAGGCTCGTGGATTTTTAAAAATATTTTTAGGGCACTTTCAAAGGCTCGTGGATTTTTAAAAATATTTTTAGGGCACTAGCAAAGGCTCGTGGATTTTTAAAAATATTTGTAGGCCACTTGCAAAGGCTCGTGGATTTTAAAAATTTTTTTAAGGCACTTACAAAGGCTCGTGGATTTTTAAAAATATTTTTATGGCACTTACAAAGGCTCGTGGATTTTTAAAAATATTTTTAAGGCACTTACAAAGGCTCGTGGATTTTTAAAAATATTTTTAAGGCACTTACAAAGGCTCGTGGATTTTTAAAAATATTTTTAAGGCACTTACAAAGGCTCGTGGATTTTTAAAAATATTTTTAAGGCACTTACAAAGGCTCGTGGATTTTTAAAAATATTTTCAGGGCAATTGCAAAGGCTCGTGGATTTTTAAAAATATTTTTAAGGCTCCTGTAATTGCTCGTGGATTTTTAAAAATATTTTTAGGCTCCTGTAATGGCTCATGGATTTTTAAAAATATTTTTAAGGCTCCTGTAATGGCTCGTGGATTTTTAAAAATATTTTTAAGGCTCCTGTAATGGCTCGTGGATTTTTAAAAATATTTTTAAGGCTCCTGTAATGGCTCGTCGATTTTTAAACATATTTTTAAGGCCTCTGTAATGTCCCCTGGATTTATAAAAATATTTTTGAGGCCCCTATAATGGATCGTGGATTTTTAAAAATATTTTTAAGTCTCCTGTAATGGCTCGTGAATTTCTAAAAATATTTTTAGGCCAACTAAAGCTGCTCGTAGATTTTTAAAAATATTTTAGGCCAACTAAAACTGCTCGTAGATTTTTAAAAATATTTTTAGGCCAACTAAATCTGCTCGTAGATTTTTAAAAATATTTTTAGGCCAACTAAATCTGCTCGTAGATTTTTAAAAATATTTTTAGGACACCTAAACCTGCTCGTAAATATTTCAAAATATTATTTGGTTGCCTACAAAAGCTCGTGGATTTTTGTAAAATATTTTAGAGACACATACAAAGGTGTACAAATATTTTTAGAGCAACCACAAAGACTCTTGCATTTTTAAAAATATATTTGGAAGATCCCTCAAAAGATAACGAAATTGTTACAACTCTTTAATTGGATTTGCCAAGGTTTCTGGTGATTTTTATTTCGCTGGACCTGGTTGCGTATGACTATTATTAATTCTGAGTTAATTTGCCAAATTGAAGATAACTTTATAACCAAAGCACCGATTTTCATGAAACAAAAAGGAATTGAATATTTACAAATCAAACTATTTAGAGGTATTAAATAATATTTTAGGATTCCAGATTAAATCTGGTTTGTATGCATTTCTTTATCATATTTCAAAAAAAAAATCTTTAATTACTTGCTGACAATTTTATCTCTAACTTGTGTGATATTTTTTCAATCCAATAATGAAATTAAATCTAAATAAAAAGTGTTTCCAAATGTTGACACATTGACAAATGTAGGTTTATTTTATGTCCTTTTAGGTGATGCCAATAAAGTTTGATATTTTTGAAATGTGTTACGTTTTTGTATTTTCTTTTTTAAAACACACACATTTACATGAAATAATATTTACATTTTTCTTTTGGGTGTTGGTACCTAGCCAAGATATGCTATTGATATGTCCCCACAAAATAGGGAGAACCAAGATATGCACACATTTAAATATTGCCAAAAACCATTTTGACCAAAAATAAAAAGTTAATATGACGAAGTGGTTTGGGCAAGGCCAAAGCTTTCTATTCTGTCGGAGCCAAAAGTAAATAGAATAACGTTACTTTTTGTGAGGATTACAATTTAGACAAATGTTAGGATATGTGTCCCTTTTCTATTTGATTTTGACAACAGCAAACAACAATCCTGTTGACATGTTAACATACTAACACACACACACACTCAACCACTCACACTGAAACCGCACATAACCACATTCAAACCTAAACTCTTATCGTAAAGTAATGCCAAGATTCAGGTAAGTAAATAGAAATATTTCGTTCTGTGGTTAAGGTCGAGAATAAATGAAAGTAAATTTTGCAAAATCATTGAAGGGAAAATCCCAACTCACCTTAAATTTGAATAGCTAACATTAACATTTGGTCATGCGGCAGTTGTGGATGAAGTGGGTATCTCAGCAAAAAAGGCAGGGTTTGTACTTGGTTGGTTTTCTCTGTGCCATAGGCTTGGCTTCCAGTAAATATTATGGCACATTTTAAGTTGAGTTAATAAGCATTTCATGGGTCACATAAGAGGATTGGGCTCTGGCAGCAATCTACAAAGATGGCCAATAACATAGTACGGAATATTTACTTAAGGTTAACATATGTCAATGTTTTTTGATGATGATGCTGATTTTTGTTCTAGTGACCCTTAAGCGGCTTATGGACATAAACATTGAAGGGAAAACATGACATATTAAATATATGACAAACAAAACTTCAGATATCAATCATGTTAAACAACAGCATTAAATAAATCGTATAAAACTTGAAGAGAACATGCGAATGAACTATTTAGACCTTAGGGTTTAAACGCAATCGGAAAGAAAACATCCTTTTGTACATTTTAGGATGAAAGCCCTAATTCACAGAATTATTTAAGCGTTCGAATCAGGAAAATCGAACACTTGGTTCAGGAGTTATAGCAATTTGTCTAAAATCACCCAGAATTATTAATAATCATACGCTACCATGTCTTAATAAATAAAACTCATACGGCACCTGAGAAGTCATACAAATTGAAATAAAAATAAAACATATTTTTAAAAATTCACGAATCTTTGTAGAAAGTCAGAAAGCCAACAAATATTTTTATAAATACACGAGCCTTGATATGAGGCCAAAAAATATTTTTAAAAATCCACGAGCCTTGATATGAGGCCAAAAAATATTTTTAAAAATCCACGAGCCTTGATATGAGGCCAAAAAATATTTTTAAAAATCCACGAGCCTTGATATGGGGCCAACAAATATTTTTAAAAATCCACGAGCCTTGGTAGGAGGCCAAAAAATATTTTTAAAAATCCACGAGCCTTGGTATGAGGCCAAAAAATATTTTTAAAAATCCACGAGCCTTGATATGAGGCCAAAAAATATTTTTAAAAATCCACGAGCCTTGGTAGGAGGCCAAAAAATATTTTTAAAAATCCACGAGCCTTGATATGAGGCCAAAAAATATTTTTAAAAATCCACGAGCCTTGATATGAGGCCAAAAAATATTTTTAAAAATCCACGAGCCTTGATATGAGGCCAAAAAATATTTTTCAAAATCCACGAGCCTTGGTAGAATGCCAAAAAATATTTTTAAAAATCCACGAGCCTTTCTATGTGGCCTAAAAATATTTTTAAAAATCCACGAGTCTTTGTATGTGGCCTAAAAATATTTTTAAAAATCCACGAGCCTTTGTATGTGGCCTAAAAATATTTTTAAAAATCCACGAGCCTTTGTATGTGGCCTAAAAATATTTTTAAGAATCCACGAGCCTTTGTATGTGGCCTAAAAATATTTTTAAAAATCCACCAGCCTGATATGAGGCCAAAAAATACTTTTAAAAATCCACGAGCCTTGATATGAGGCCAAAAAATACTTTTAAAAATCCACGAGCCTTGATATGAGGCCGAAAAATATTTGTTTAAAACCACGAGCCTTGATATGAGGCCAAAAAATATTTTTAAAAATCCACGAGCCTTGATATGAGACCAAAAAATATTTTTAAAAATCCACCAGCCTGATATGAGGCCAAATAATACTTTTAAAAATCCACGAGGCTTGATATGAGGCCAAAAAATATTTTTAAAAATCCACGAGCCTTGATATGAGGCCAAAAAATATTTTTAAAAATCCACGAGCCTTGATATGAGGCCAAAAAATATTTTTAAAAATCCACGAGCCTTGATATGAGGCCAAAAAATATTTTTAAAAATCCACGAGCCTTGATATGAGGCCAAAAAATATTTTTAAAAATCCACGAGCCTTGATATGAGGCCAAAAAATATTTTTAAAAATCCACGAGCCTTGATATGAGGCCAAAAAATATTTTTCAAAATCCACGAGCCTTGATATGAGGCCAAAAAATATTTTTAAAAATCCACGAGCCTTGATATGAGGCCAAAAAATATTTTTAAAAATCCACGAGCCTTGATATGATGCCAAAAAATATTTTTAAAAATCCACGAGCCTTGATATGAGGCCAAAAATATTTTTAAAAATCCACGAGCCTTGATATGAGGCCAAAAAAATATTTTTAAAAATCCACGAGCCTTGATATGAGGCCAAAAAATATTTGTAAAAATCCACGAGCCTTGATATGAGGCCAAAAAATATTTTTAAAAATCCACGAGCCTTGATATGAGGCCAAAAAATATTTTTAAATATCCACGAGCCTTGATATGAGGCCAAAAAATATTTTTAAAAATCCACGAGCCTTGATATGAGGCCAAAAAATATTTTTAAAAATCCACGAGCCTTGATATGAGGCCAAAAAATATTTTTAAAAATCCACGAGCATTGATATGAAGCAAAAAAAAAATTTAAATCCACAAGCATTGATATGAAGCAAAAAAAAAAATTTTTAAAAATCTACGAGCCTTTGTAGTTGGCTTAAAATATTTTTTAAAATCCAGGAGCCTTGATATGAGGCCAAAAAAATATTTTTTAAAATCCAGGAGCCTTGATATGAGGCCAAAAAAATATTTTTAAAAATCCAGGAGCCTTGATATGAGGCCAAAAAATATTTTTAAAAATCCACGAGCCTTGATATAAGGCCTAAAAATATTTTTAAAAATCCACGAGCCTTGATATGGGGACAAAAAATATTTTTAAAAATCCACGAGCCTTGATATGAGGCCAAAAAATATTTTTAAAAATCCACGAGCCTTGTTTGGAGGCCAAAAATATTTTTAAAAATCCACGAGCCTTGTTTGGTGGCCAAAAAATATTTTTAAAAATCCACGAACTTTGTTTGGAGGCCAAAAAATATTTTTAAAAATCCACGAGCCTTGTTTGGAGGCCAAAAAATATTTTTAAAAATCCACGAGCCTTGTTTGGAGGCCAAAAAATATTTTTAAAAATCCACGAGCCTTGATATGAGGCCAAAAAATATTTTTAAAAATCCACGAGCCCTGATATGAGGCCAAAAAATATTTTTAAAAATCCACGAGCCTTGATATGAGGCCAAAAAATATTTTTAAAAATCCACGAGCCTTGATATGAGGCCAAAAAATATTTTTAAAAATCCACGAGCCTTGATATAAGGCCTAAAAATATTTTTAAAAATCCACGAGCCTTGATATGGGGACAAAAAATATTTTTAAAAATCCACGAGCCTTGTTTGGAGGCCAAAAATATTTTTAAAAATCCACGAGCCTTGTTTGGTGGCCAAAAAATATTTTTAAAAATCCACGAACCTTGTTTGGAGGCCAAAAAATATTTTTAAAAATCCACGAGCCTTGTTTGGAGGCCAAAAAATATTTTTAAAAATCCACGAGCCTTGATATGAGGCCAAAAAATATTTTTAAAAATCCACGAGCCCTGATATGAGGCCAAAAAATATTTTTAAAAATCCACGAGCCTTGATATGAGGCCAAAAAATATTTTTAAAAATCCACGAGCCTTGTTTGGAGGCCAAAAAATATTTTTAAAAATCCACGAGCCTTGTTTGGATGCCAAAAAATATTTTTAAAAATCCACGAGCCTTGTTTGGAGGCCAAAAAATATTTTTAAAAATCCACGAGCCTTGTTTGGAGGCCAAAAAATATTTTTAAAAATCCACGAGCCTTGTTTGGAGGCCAAAAAATATTTTTAAAAATCCACGAGCCTTGTTTGGAGGCCAAAAAATATTTTTAAAAATCCACGAGCCTTGTTTGGAGGCCAAAAAATATTTTTAAAAATCCACGAGCCTTGATATGAGGCCAAAAAATATTTTTAAAAATCCACGAGCCTTGTTTGGAGGCCAAAAATATTTTTAAAAATCCACGAGCCTTGTTTGGTGGCCAAAAAATATTTTTAAAAATCCACGAACTTTGTTTGGAGGCCAAAAAATATTTTTAAAAATCCACGAGCCTTGTTTGGAGGCCAAAAAATATTTTTAAAAATCCACGAGCCTTGTTTGGAGGCCAAAAAATATTTTTAAAAATACACGAGCCTTGATATGAGGCCAAAAAATATTTTTAAAAATCCACGAGCCTTGTTTGGAGGCCAAAAATATTTTTAAAAATCCACGAGCCTTGTTTGGTGGCCAAAAAATATTTTTAAAAATCCACGAACCTTGTTTGGAGGCCAAAAAATATTTTTAAAAATCCACGAGCCTTGTTTGGAGGCCAAAAAATATTTTTAAAAATCCACGAGCCTTGATATGAGGCCAAAAAATATTTTTAAAAATCCACGAGCCCTGATATGAGGCCAAAAAATATTTTTAAAAATCCACGAGCCTTGATATGAGGCCAAAAAATATTTTTAAAAATCCACGAGCCTTGTTTGGAGGCCAAAAAATATTTTTAAAAATCCACGAGCCTTGTTTGGAGGCCAAAAAATATTTTTAAAAATCCACGAGCCTTGGTATGAGGCCAAAAAATATTTTTAAAAATCCACGAGCCTTGATATGAGGCCAAAAAATATTTTTAAAAATCCACGAGCCTTGGTAGGAGGCCAAAAAATATTTTTAAAAATCCACGAGCCTTGATATGAGGCCAAAAAATATTTTTAAAAATCCACGAGCCTTGATATGAGGCCAAAAAATATTTTTAAAAATCCACGAGCCTTGATATGAGGCCAAAAAATATTTTTCAAAATCCACGAGCCTTGGTAGAATGCCAAAAAATATTTTTAAAAATCCACGAGCCTTTCTATGTGGCCTAAAAATATTTTTAAAAATCCACGAGTCTTTGTATGTGGCCTAAAAATATTTTTAAAAATCCACGAGCCTTTGTATGTGGCCTAAAAATATTTTTAAAAATCCACGAGCCTTTGTATGTGGCCTAAAAATATTTTTAAGAATCCACGAGCCTTTGTATGTGGCCTAAAAATATTTTTAAAAATCCACCAGCCTGATATGAGGCCAAAAAATACTTTTAAAAATCCACGAGCCTTGATATGAGGCCAAAAAATACTTTTAAAAATCCACGAGCCTTGATATGAGGCCGAAAAATATTTGTTTAAAACCACGAGCCTTGATATGAGGCCAAAAAATATTTTTAAAAATCCACGAGCCTTGATATGAGACCAAAAAATATTTTTAAAAATCCACCAGCCTGATATGAGGCCAAATAATACTTTTAAAAATCCACGAGGCTTGATATGAGGCCAAAAAATATTTTTAAAAATCCACGAGCCTTGATATGAGGCCAAAAAATATTTTTAAAAATCCACGAGCCTTGATATGAGGCCAAAAAATATTTTTAAAAATCCACGAGCCTTGATATGAGGCCAAAAAATATTTTTAAAAATCCACGAGCCTTGATATGAGGCCAAAAAATATTTTTAAAAATCCACGAGCCTTGATATGAGGCCAAAAAATATTTTTAAAAATCCACGAGCCTTGATATGAGGCCAAAAAATATTTTTCAAAATCCACGAGCCTTGATATGAGGCCAAAAAATATTTTTAAAAATCCACGAGCCTTGATATGAGGCCAAAAAATATTTTTAAAAATCCACGAGCCTTGATATGATGCCAAAAAATATTTTTAAAAATCCACGAGCCTTGATATGAGGCCAAAAATATTTTTAAAAATCCACGAGCCTTGATATGAGGCCAAAAAAATATTTTTAAAAATCCACGAGCCTTGATATGAGGCCAAAAAATATTTGTAAAAATCCACGAGCCTTGATATGAGGCCAAAAAATATTTTTAAAAATCCACGAGCCTTGATATGAGGCCAAAAAATATTTTTAAATATCCACGAGCCTTGATATGAGGCCAAAAAATATTTTTAAAAATCCACGAGCCTTGATATGAGGCCAAAAAATATTTTTAAAAATCCACGAGCCTTGATATGAGGCCAAAAAATATTTTTAAAAATCCACGAGCATTGATATGAAGCAAAAAAAAAATTTAAATCCACAAGCATTGATATGAAGCAAAAAAAAAAATTTTTAAAAATCTACGAGCCTTTGTAGTTGGCTTAAAATATTTTTTAAAATCCAGGAGCCTTGATATGAGGCCAAAAAAATATTTTTTAAAATCCAGGAGCCTTGATATGAGGCCAAAAAAATATTTTTAAAAATCCAGGAGCCTTGATATGAGGCCAAAAAATATTTTTAAAAATCCACGAGCCTTGATATAAGGCCTAAAAATATTTTTAAAAATCCACGAGCCTTGATATGGGGACAAAAAATATTTTTAAAAATCCACGAGCCTTGATATGAGGCCAAAAAATATTTTTAAAAATCCACGAGCCTTGTTTGGAGGCCAAAAATATTTTTAAAAATCCACGAGCCTTGTTTGGTGGCCAAAAAATATTTTTAAAAATCCACGAACTTTGTTTGGAGGCCAAAAAATATTTTTAAAAATCCACGAGCCTTGTTTGGAGGCCAAAAAATATTTTTAAAAATCCACGAGCCTTGTTTGGAGGCCAAAAAATATTTTTAAAAATCCACGAGCCTTGATATGAGGCCAAAAAATATTTTTAAAAATCCACGAGCCCTGATATGAGGCCAAAAAATATTTTTAAAAATCCACGAGCCTTGATATGAGGCCAAAAAATATTTTTAAAAATCCACGAGCCTTGATATGAGGCCAAAAAATATTTTTAAAAATCCACGAGCCTTGATATAAGGCCTAAAAATATTTTTAAAAATCCACGAGCCTTGATATGGGGACAAAAAATATTTTTAAAAATCCACGAGCCTTGTTTGGAGGCCAAAAATATTTTTAAAAATCCACGAGCCTTGTTTGGTGGCCAAAAAATATTTTTAAAAATCCACGAACCTTGTTTGGAGGCCAAAAAATATTTTTAAAAATCCACGAGCCTTGTTTGGAGGCCAAAAAATATTTTTAAAAATCCACGAGCCTTGATATGAGGCCAAAAAATATTTTTAAAAATCCACGAGCCCTGATATGAGGCCAAAAAATATTTTTAAAAATCCACGAGCCTTGATATGAGGCCAAAAAATATTTTTAAAAATCCACGAGCCTTGTTTGGAGGCCAAAAAATATTTTTAAAAATCCACGAGCCTTGTTTGGATGCCAAAAAATATTTTTAAAAATCCACGAGCCTTGTTTGGAGGCCAAAAAATATTTTTAAAAATCCACGAGCCTTGTTTGGAGGCCAAAAAATATTTTTAAAAATCCACGAGCCTTGTTTGGAGGCCAAAAAATATTTTTAAAAATCCACGAGCCTTGTTTGGAGGCCAAAAAATATTTTTAAAAATCCACGAGCCTTGTTTGGAGGCCAAAAAATATTTTTAAAAATCCACGAGCCTTGATATGAGGCCAAAAAATATTTTTAAAAATCCACGAGCCTTGTTTGGAGGCCAAAAATATTTTTAAAAATCCACGAGCCTTGTTTGGTGGCCAAAAAATATTTTTAAAAATCCACGAACTTTGTTTGGAGGCCAAAAAATATTTTTAAAAATCCACGAGCCTTGTTTGGAGGCCAAAAAATATTTTTAAAAATCCACGAGCCTTGTTTGGAGGCCAAAAAATATTTTTAAAAATACACGAGCCTTGATATGAGGCCAAAAAATATTTTTAAAAATCCACGAGCCTTGTTTGGAGGCCAAAAATATTTTTAAAAATCCACGAGCCTTGTTTGGTGGCCAAAAAATATTTTTAAAAATCCACGAACCTTGTTTGGAGGCCAAAAAATATTTTTAAAAATCCACGAGCCTTGTTTGGAGGCCAAAAAATATTTTTAAAAATCCACGAGCCTTGATATGAGGCCAAAAAATATTTTTAAAAATCCACGAGCCCTGATATGAGGCCAAAAAATATTTTTAAAAATCCACGAGCCTTGATATGAGGCCAAAAAATATTTTTAAAAATCCACGAGCCTTGTTTGGAGGCCAAAAAATATTTTTAAAAATCCACGAGCCTTGTTTGGAGGCCAAAAAATATTTTTAAAAATCCACGAGCCTTGTTTGGAGGCCAAAAAATATTTTTAAAAATCCACGAGCCTTGTTTGGATGCCAAAAAATATTTTTAAAAATCCACGAGCCTTGTTTGGAGGCCAAAAAATATTTTTAAAAATCCACGAGCCTTGTTTGGAGGCCAAAAAATATTTTTAAAAATCCACGAGCCTTGTTTGGATGCCAAAAAATATTTTTAAAAATCCACGAGCCTTGTTTGGAGGCCAAAAAATATTTTTAAAAATCCACGAGCCTTGTTTGGAGGCCAAAAAATATTTTTAAAAATCCACGAGCCTTGTTTGGAGGCCAAAAAATATTTTTAAAAATCCACGAGCCTTGTTTGGAGGCCAAAAAATATTTTTAAAAATCCACGAGCCTTGTTTGGAGGCCAAAAAATATTTTTAAAAATCCACGAGCCTTGATATGAGGCCAAAAAATATTTTTAAAAATCCACGAGCCTTGTTTGGAGGCCAAAAATATTTTTAAAAATCCACGAGCCTTGTTTGGTGGCCAAAAAATATTTTTAAAAATCCACGAACTTTGTTTGGAGGCCAAAAAATATTTTTAAAAATCCACGAGCCTTGTTTGGAGGCCAAAAAATATTTTTAAAAATCCACGAGCCTTGTTTGGAGGCCAAAAAATATTTTTAAAAATCCACGAGCCTTGATATGAGGCCAAAAAATATTTTTAAAAATCCACGAGCCCTGATATGAGGCCAAAAAATATTTTTAAAAATCCACGAGCCTTGATATGAGGCCAAAAAATATTTTTAAAAATCCACGAGCCTTGATATGAGGCCAAAAAATATTTTTAAAAATCCACGAGCCTTGATATAAGGCCTAAAAATATTTTTAAAAATCCACGAGCCTTGATATGGGGACAAAAAATATTTTTAAAAATCCACGAGCCTTGTTTGGAGGCCAAAAATATTTTTAAAAATCCACGAGCCTTGTTTGGTGGCCAAAAAATATTTTTAAAAATCCACGAACCTTGTTTGGAGGCCAAAAAATATTTTTAAAAATCCACGAGCCTTGTTTGGAGGCCAAAAAATATTTTTAAAAATCCACGAGCCTTGATATGAGGCCAAAAAATATTTTTAAAAATCCACGAGCCCTGATATGAGGCCAAAAAATATTTTTAAAAATCCACGAGCCTTGATATGAGGCCAAAAAATATTTTTAAAAATCCACGAGCCTTGATATGAGGCCAAAAAATATTTTTAAAAATCCACGAGCCTTGATATGAGGCCAAAAAATATTTTTAAAAATCCACGAGCCTTGATATAAGGCCTAAAAATATTTTTAAAAATCCACGAGCCTTGATATGGGGACAAAAAATATTTTTAAAAATCCACGAGCCTTGTTTGGAGGCCAAAAATATTTTTAAAAATCCACGAGCCTTGTTTGGTGGCCAAAAAATATTTTTAAAAATCCACGAACCTTGTTTGGAGGCCAAAAAATATTTTTAAAAATCCACGAGCCTTGTTTGGAGGCCAAAAAATATTTTTAAAAATCCACGAGCCTTGATATGAGGCCAAAAAATATTTTTAAAAATCCACGAGCCCTGATATGAGGCCAAAAAATATTTTTAAAAATCCACGAGCCTTGATATGAGGCCAAAAAATATTTTTAAAAATCCACGAGCCTTATTTGGAGGCCAAAAAATATTTTTAAAAATCCACGAGCCTTGTTTGGAGGCCAAAAAATATTTTTAAAAATCCACGAGCCTTGTTTGGAGGCCAAAAAATATTTTTAAAAATCCACGAGCCTTGTTTGGAGGCCAAAAAATATTTTTAAAAATCCACGAGCCTTGTTTGGAGGCCAAAAAATATTTTTAAAAATCCACGAGCCTTGATATGAGGCCAAAAAATATTTTTAAAAATCCACGAGCCTTGTTTGGAGGCCAAAAATATTTTTAAAAATCCACGAGCCTTGTTTGGTGGCCAAAAAATATTTTTAAAAATCCACGAACTTTGTTTGGAGGCCAAAAAATATTTTTAAAAATCCACGAGCCTTGTTTGGAGGCCAAAAAATATTTTTAAAAATCCACGAGCCTTGTTTGGAGGCCAAAAAATATTTTTAAAAATCCACGAGCCTTGATATGAGGCCAAAAAATATTTTTAAAAATCCACGAGCCCTGATATGAGGCCAAAAAATATTTTTAAAAATCCACGAGCCTTGATATGAGGCCAAAAAATATTTTTAAAAATCCACGAGCCTTGATATGAGGCCAAAAAATATTTTTAAAAATCCACGAGCCTTGATATAAGGCCTAAAAATATTTTTAAAAATCCACGAGCCTTGATATGGGGACAAAAAATATTTTTAAAAATCCACGAGCCTTGTTTGGAGGCCAAAAATATTTTTAAAAATCCACGAGCCTTGTTTGGTGGCCAAAAAATATTTTTAAAAATCCACGAACCTTGTTTGGAGGCCAAAAAATATTTTTAAAAATCCACGAGCCTTGTTTGGAGGCCAAAAAATATTTTTAAAAATCCACGAGCCTTGATATGAGGCCAAAAAATATTTTTAAAAATCCACGAGCCCTGATATGAGGCCAAAAAATATTTTTAAAAATCCACGAGCCTTGATATGAGGCCAAAAAATATTTTTAAAAATCCACGAGCCTTGTTTGGAGGCCAAAAAATATTTTTAAAAATCCACGAGCCTTGTTTGGAGGCCAAAAAATATTTTTAAAAATCCACGAGCCTTGTTTGGAGGCCAAAAAATATTTTTAAAAATCCACGAGCCTTGTTTGGAGGCCAAAAAATATTTTTAAAAATCCACGAGCCTTGTTTGGAGGCCAAAAAATATTTTTAACAAGTAAGAAAAGCGTTAAGTTCGGTCGGGCCGAACTTTTTATACCCTCCACCACAAATTTCAGCCGTTTTGGTGGATTAATGTGGCCACAACCTTCAAAATACCGAAATTCGGAAGGTACCGTTCCATGGGGGCTATATGATGGCGTGGACCTATACCTACAAATTTCTGGGGGAAAGTTTTATACGCCTAAAGAAGACTAAATACCAAATTTCAGCCATATCGGTGTGATAATGAGGCTAAAACTTTCAAAATATCGAAAATCGGGATATATTGTATTATGGGGGCTATATCAACACGTGGACCTATATAAACATTTTATGGTAGAAATGTTTCTTAGCCTCTGGAAACACAAAATACAAAGTTACAACCGATTCTTTGGTCAAACGGGTCTAATACATTCAAAATATATTAAAATGACGCGTACTTTATATGGGGCCTTATATGGGGGCTATACCAAAACGTGGACCTATATAACCCAACTTTGGTAGGAATATTTTGTGGCCCCTGGAGACACAAAGTACCAAATTACAACCAATTTGGTGGTAAAATGGGCCAAATATCTTAAAAATTCCTTAAAACGACGACGCGTCACGCGTCATTTTGTATGGGGGCTATACGAAAGCGTGGACCTACATAGCCCGCTTTCAATACCAAAAGTCCTACGTAAATATAACATATTTTCCCAAAATTTCATCAACCTACGTCAATCCGTTCGGACGCTAGAGTGATTTCCACAGACGGACAGACGGACAGACGGACAGACGGACGGACATGGCTATATCGATGTAGAATTGCACGCTGATCAAGAATATATATACTTTGTGGGGTCTACAATGATTATTTCGAGTAGTTACAAACGTAGTGACAAACTTAATATACCCCCATCCTATGGTGGAGGGTATAAAAATCCACGAGCCTTGTTTGGAGGCCAAAAAATATTTTTAAAAATCCACGAGCCTTGTTTGGAGGCCAAAAAATATTTTTAAAAATCCACGAGCCTTGTTTGGAGGCCAAAAAATATTTTTAAAAATCCACGAGCCTTGTTTGGAGGCCAAAAAATATTTTTAAAAATCCACGAGCCTTGTTTGGAGGCCAAAAAATATTTTTAAAAATCGACGAGCCTTGTTTGGAGGCCAAAAAATATTTTTAAAAATCCACGAGCCTGATATGAGGCCAAAAAATATGTTAAAAAATCCACGAGCCTTGATATGAGGCCCGTAAAATATTTTTTAAAATCCACGAGCCTTGATATAAGGCCAAAAAATATTTTTAAAAATCCACGAGCCTTGATATGAGGCCAAAAAATATTTTTAAAAATCCACGAGCCTTGATATGAGGCCAAAAAATATTTTTAAAAATCGACGAGCCTTGATATGAGTCCAAAAAATATTTTTAAAAATCCACGAGCCTTGATATGAGGCCAAAAAATATTTTTAAAAATCCACGAGCCTTGATATGAGGCCAAAAAATATTTTTAAAAATCCACGAGCCTTGATATGAGGCCAAAAAATATTTTTAAAAATCCACGAGCCTTGATATTAGGCCAAAAAATATTTTTAAAAATCCACGAGCCTTGATATGAGGCCAAAAAATATTTTTAAAAATCCA
Source organism: Musca autumnalis (assembly GCF_047663935.1). Taxonomy (NCBI): domain Eukaryota; kingdom Metazoa; phylum Arthropoda; class Insecta; order Diptera; family Muscidae; genus Musca; species Musca autumnalis. Next base: position 228,263,710 of record NW_027411977.1, read on the forward strand.
CGAGCCTTGATATTAGGCCAAAAAATATTTTTAAAAATCCACGAGCCTTGATATGAGGCCAAAAAATATTTTTAAAAATCCACGAGCCTTGATATGAGGCCAAAAAATATTTTTAAAAATCCACGAGCCTTGATATTAGGCCAAAAAATATTTTTAAAAATCCACGAGCCTTGATATGAGGCCAAAAAATATTTTTAATAATCCACGAGCCTTGATATGAGGCCAAAAAATATTTTTAAAAATCCACGAGCCTTGATATTGGGCCAAAAATATTTTTAAAAATCCACGAGCCTTGATATGAGGCCAAAAAATATTTTTAAAAATCCACGAGCCTTGATATTAGGCCAAAAAATATTTTTAAAAATCTACGAGCCTGATATGAGGCCAAAAAATATTTTTAAAAATCCACGAGCCTTGATCTGAGCCCAAAAAATATTTTTAAAAATCCACGAGCCTTGATATGAAGCCAAAAAATATTTTTAAAAATCCACGAGCCTTGATATGACGCCAACAAATATTTTTAAAAATCCACGAGCCTTGATATAAGGCCAAAAAAATATTTTTTAAAAATCCGCGAGCCTTGATATGAGACCAAAAAATATTTTTAAAAATCCACGAGACTTAATATGAGACCAAAAAATATTTTTAAAAATCCACGAGCATTGAAATGTGGCCAAAAAATATTTTTAAAAATTCACGAGCCTTGGTAGGATGCCAAAAATATTTTTTTAAACCAAGGAGGCTTGATATGAGGCCAAAAATATTTTAAAAATCCACGAGCCTTGTTTGTGGGCTTAAAAATATTTTTTAAAATCCATTAGTATTGTCAAAAAATATTTTTAAAAATCCACGAGCATTTTAAAATATGTTATGGATCTAAAGAAGGAGTCGTACGATACATATTGTAATAAGTTTGTATATGACCATAGAGCGTATACGCATTGACGCCACTAATACGCATACATGTGCCGCATTTTTTCCCCCTTTATATTCAACTTCCCTTTAAACATTTCTCAAATATTTAATTTCCTTTAAAATTTTTTACCTTTCATTTCCTTAGAATAGATGTCCAGTTGCTTTCAGCAACAAAGTCTTCCCCCATTTGTGTCCTTCACAACATTTTGATCACATAAATCATGTATTAACCTCAGGTAACAAAACACCCAGGGAGAGAGTGTAACAAAACTGGAAGTCTTACTTCCATTTCCTTTGCATTTGCCATTCTTACAACAACAATTGTAGGAAGAAAAACAAAATAGATTTTTTTTCAAAAATCAGACAGAAACATCTTTTGAAATGTAGGCGACAAACAAAAGGATCTACTTCTGCATTGATGCACCTGATGTTTACTTTGAAGCTCCGGCAAGTGTTTGTTTATGTTTTCTTTCATTTTCTTTGTTATTCTTCTTGCTGTTGTTGTCATTGTCCTTTGGTCAAAGACAAGCTAAAGAAAAATATCTGTCAACAACAGGATATTGCAGTTAGTAGCAGTGACTTGGTAAAGGACTTGGACAAGTGCAAGGAGTGAAAAAGACAACAAATAAATGGATAAAATGGAATTGTTTTCTTAACAAGATGACTGTGGAGAAGTAGCAAATTTAAATCGCAACAAATGCGTATTAAATTCTAAAGGATATAATGCATACTGTAATATTTTTAAGGACACTGGCTCCTGGATTTTTAAAAATATTTTTAGGCCTACAACCAAGGCTCGTGGATTTTTAAAAATATTTTTGAGCCACCTACAAAGGCTAGTGGATTTTTACAAAAAAAAAATTTAGGCCACCTACAAAGGCTTGTGGATTTTTAAAAATATTTTTAGGCCACCTAAAACTACTCGACTATTTTTAAAAATATTTTTAGGGCGCCTAAAAAAAATTTAAATTAAAAATATTTTAGGCCACATACAAAGGCTCGTGGATTTTTAAAAATATTTTTAGGCCACATACAAAGGCGAAATATTTTTAGGCCACCTACAAAGGCTTGTGGATTTTTAAAAATATTTTTAGGCCCCCTACAAAGGCTCATGGATTTAAAAAAAATATTTTTAGGCCTCAAACCAAGGCTCGTGGATTTTTAAAAATATTTTTAGGTCTCCAACCAAGGTTCGTGGATTTTAAAAAATATTTTTAGGCATCCAACCAAGGCTCGTGGATTTTTAAAAATATTTTTAGGCCTCCAACCAAGGCTCGTGGATTTTTAAAAATATTTTTAGGCCACCTACAAAGGCTCGTGGATTTTTAAAAATATTTTTAGGCCTCCAACCAAGGCTCGTGGATTTTTAAAAATATTTTTAGGCCTCCAACCAAGGCTCGTGGATTTTTAAAAATATTTTTAGGCCTCCAACCAAGGCTCGTAGATTTTTAAAAATATTTTTAGGCCTCCAACCAAGCCTCGTGGATTTTTAAAAATATATTTAGGCCTCCAACAAAGGCTCGTGGATTTTTAAAAATATGTTTAGGCCTCCAACCAAGGCTCGTGGATTTTTAAAAATATTTTTAGGCCTCCAACCAAGGCTCGTGGATTTTTAAAAATATTTTTAGGCCTCCAACCAAGGCTCGTGGATTTTTAAAAATATTTTTAGGCCTCCAAGCAAGGCTCGTGGATTTTTAAAAATATTTTTTGGCCTCCAACCAAGGCTCGTGGATTTTTAAAAATATTTTTTGGCCTCCAACCAAGGCTCGTGGATTTTTAAAAATATTTTTTGGCCTCATATCAAGCCTCGTGGATTTTTAGAAATATTTTTTTAACTCATATCAAGCCTCGTGGATTTTTAAAAATATTTTTTGGCCTCATATCAAGCCTCGTGGATTTTTAGAAATATTTTTGGCCTCATATCAAGCCTCGTGGATTTTTAGAAATATTTTTTTACCTCATATCAAGCCTCGTGGATTTTTAGAAATATTTTTTTACCTCATATCAAGCCTCGTGGATTTTTAGAAATATTTTTAGGCCTTAACCAAGGCTCGTGGATTTTTAAAAATATTTTTAGGCCTCCAACCAAGGCTCGTGGATTTTTAGAAATATTTTTGGCCTCATATCAAGCCTCGTGGATTTTTAGAAATATTTTTTTAACTCATATCAAGCCTCGTGGATTTTTAGAAATATTTTTTTAACTCATATCAAGCCTCGTGGATTTTTAAAAATATTTTTTGGCCTCATATCAAGCCTCGTGGATTTTTAGAAATATTTTTGGCCTCATATCAAGCCTCGTGGATTTTTAGAAATATTTTTTTACCTCATATCAAGCCTCGTGGATTTTCAGAAATATTTTTAGGCCACCTACAAAGGCTCGTGGATTTTTACAAATATTTTAGGCCACATACAAAGGCTCGTGGATTTTTAAAAATATGTTTAGGCCTCCAACCAAGGCTCGTGAATTTTTAAAAATATTTTTAGGTCCCCAACCAAGGCTCGTGGATTTTTAAAAATATTTTTAGGCCTCCAACCAAGGCTCGTGGAATTTTAAAAATATTTTTAGGCCTCCAACCAAGGCTCGTGGATTTTTAAAAATATTTTTAGGCCTCCAACCAAGGCTCGTGGATTTTTAAAAATATTTTTAGGCCTCCAACCAAGGCTCGTGGATTTTTAAAAATATTTTTAGGCCTCCAACCAAGGCTCGTGGATTTTTAAAAATATTTTTAGACCTCCAACCAAGGCTCGTGGATTTTTAAAAATATTTTTAGGCCTCCAACCAAGGCTCGTGGATTTTTAAAAATATTTTTAGGCCTCCAACCAAGGCTCGTGGATTTTTAAAAATATTTTTAGGCCTCCACCTGCAAAATCTCCTCTTCTTTTCATTCTAAATGCGTAACATTTTTCTATTCAATCCTTTGTTAAGTTTAACAATAAACATAGATTCTCCATCCATTTTGTTCTCTTTGTAAGGTGTCTGCAAATGTCAGGATTTAACTAAGCTACAGGTTAATAAATAATTGTAGATATAAAACAGGCTAGTAATGATAGATATTCCAATATGAATAGTAAACAAAACATAAATCACTTCAAAACAAGGACCAAGAACTAAACTCTACAGGAGCAAATGGTTCCGAAACGCAAACATATAGACATGGTCAAATATCTAACCCACATCACTATAAAGAGAGCAGCAAAATAATTTCAGTTAATTGAAAGCACTTGTGGCGTATGATTGGCGTCAATAGTTATACGCTCTATGGTACAGAATATCTTTGCAGCTCAATTAGCATAAAATGGTTGATTATTTGCTAATATTTGGAAATTTTTTGATATTTTTCTTAACATATTTCTAATGCAGATAAAATTCCATTACTCTGAAATATTCTCCTCCCTCTTTCCTAATACATTTTTATTAACATAAATCATAATATTTGGTTTGGTTAAATGCCAAGAAAAATTAACACGTGTTTGGGCCATTCGTAATGTCTAAATTGTTACAGGCCATTTAATTATCATGACATTGTTCAGCAGGTCTTATATGTCGGCAATTAGGTTCCACTATTTTTACTTGCTAGACAATAAAACAAACCTAATGAAACAAATGGCTAATAAATTTAGTGAGCAAAGGACACGTAGGTTTGCTGTAAATTTTTGTTTGGCAAAATTGATACTAATGGAAATTTAGTAGCTGAGGTGTGTCACATAAGGGCATATGGACACAGGTTCATAAATCCTAATGAAAGTTTGTGACTCTTCATTAAGGTGAAACTGTCATAAAGGGAGGCAAACAAAATGTAGACAGAGAGATAGGGCAAAGAATAATTTAAGTTCACACAGGGATGGCGAATATTTCATGCCAACAGTTATACGCTGCAAAAGCAGAAGAATATTTTAAGATGGGTACTCACAAAGGCTTGTAGATTCTTAAAAATATGTTTAGGTCAACTAAAACTAATCGTGGATTTTTAAAAATATTTTTAGGCCACCTAAAACTACTCGTGGATTTTTAAAAATATCTTAAGGCCACCTAAAACAATTCGTGGATTTTAAAAATATTTTTAGGCCATCTACAAAACCTTGTGGATTTTTCAAAATATTTTTAGGCCACCTAAAACTACTCGTGGATTTTTAAAAATATTTTTAGGCCATCTACAAAACCTCGTGGATTTTTAAAAATATTTTTAGGTCATCTACAAAGCCTCGTGGATTTTTAAAAATATTTTTAGGCCATCTACAAAACCTCGTGGATTTTTAAAAATATTTTTAGGCCATCTACAAAACCTCGTGGACTTTTAAAAATATTTTCAGGCCATCTACAAAACCTCGTGGATTTTTTAAAATATTTTTAGGCCATCTACAAAACCTCGTGGATTTTTAAAAATATTTTTAGGCCATCTACAAAACCTCGTGGATTTTTTAAAATATTTTTAGGCCATCTACAAAACCTCGTGGATTTTTTAAAATATTTTTAGGCCATCTATAAAACCTCGTGGATTTTTAAAAATATTTTTAGGCCATCTACAAAACCTCGTGGATTTTTTAAAATATTTTTAGGCAATCTACAAAACCTCGTGGATTTTTAAAAATATTTTTAGGCTATCTAAAACTACTCGTGGATTTTTAAAAATATTTTTAGGCCATCTACAAAACCTCGTGGATTTTTAAAAATATTTTTAGGCCACCTAAAACTACTCGTGGATTTTTAAAAATATTTTTAGGCCACCTAAAACTACTCGTGGATTTTTAAAAATATGCTTAGGCCATCTACAAAACCTCGTGGATTTTTAAAAATATTTTTAGGTCATCTACAAAGCCTCATGGATTTTTAAAAATATTTTTAGGCCATCTACAAAACCTCGTAGATTTTTAAAAATATTTTCAGGCCATCTACAAAACCTCGTGGATTTTTTAAAATATTTTTGGGCCATCTACAAAACCTCGTGGATTTTTTAAAATATTTTTAGGGCAACTACTGAGAAGACCTCGTGGTATTATGCTTTTCTTATAGAATACCCACAGAAAAGGAAATGACGATACGAACCATTAACCGTATACGTATGGACAATACTGATACGCATCCATGTATAACTGCACATAAACATTACGTAATTCATATATTATGACCAATAGATTACCATTACATCCATAATAATATTTATAATGAATGGATTATGGCATGTCCAATGAATGGTCCCATTGGATATAATGTTATGAAATCTATTTTTTTTTTTTTTTTGTTGTATACTGCTGGCTAAGATTATGAAACGTACGTGCGTGCATGCATTTTTACTGCGAAACCTAGCAACAAATCTCATTATCTAGCAAATCAAATTTAATATCTGTTATGAAATGGTTTTCGCTTATGACCAACAAAACTCATGGACCATATGGTAGGTCATTGCACATAATTCACATATGCGTCACCAAATCCGTTGGTTGTTTGTGGGAGAAAATAGCTTTACCCGATGAGGCTGTAGGACATAGCTAAGCTATGTTGCAAACAGATATTTGGGATGGTTGCTTTTTTAATAGAGCTTTGAAATGTTATTGGTTTCACTGCTTCTATCTTTCAATTCCACCGAAATACCAGAAGATTTATATGGTTGTAATAATAACTGAAAAGAAAATATTAAAATCTCATATATTTTATGGCTTTGCGATAAAAAAATGAAATTGAAAACGTAATGCTTAGTTTATGTAGGTTTGAATACCATACAATTTTGAACAATTTATTATCGGTAATAATTTGTAAAATGAGATTTTTATTTTTCTCATTAATTTGGAATTGGATGGTATCTTCTAAGCAAATATCATCTGTTTGGAAATATTGTATGATATTTTTTTCAAGGCTATTCCATTTAAAATTAACGTTTTCTATACAAAGTTTAATTCAATATTTTTCTATAGACTATGGAGCGTATACGTATTGTCACCACTTATACGCAACGAAGTACTGGAATGTGATTAATAATCTTGGCCTAAAAATATTTTTAAAAATCCACGAGTAGTTTTAGGTCGCCAAAAAATATTTTTAAAAAATCCACGAGTAGTTTTATGTGGCCAAAAAATATTTTTAAAAATCCACGAGTAGTTTTAGGTGGCCAAAAAATATTTTTAAAAATCCACGAGTAGTTTTATGTGGCCAAAAAATATTTTTAAAAATCCACGAGTAGTTTTAGGTGGCCAAAAAATATTTTTAAAAATCCACGAGTAGTTTTAGGTGGCCAAAAAATATTTTTAAAAATCCACGAGTAGTTTTAGGTGGCCAAAAAATATTTTTAAAAATCCACGAGTAGTTTTAGGTGGCCAAAAAATATTTTTAAAAATCCAAGAGTAGTTTTATGTGGCCAAAAAATATTTTTAAAAATCCAAGAGTAGTTTTATGTGGCCAACAAATATTTTTAAAAATCCACGAGTAGTTTTAGGTGGCCAAAAAATATTTTAAAAAATCCACGAGTGGTTTTAGTTGGCCAAAAAATATTTTAAAAATCCACGAGTAGTTTTAGGTGACCAAAAATATTTTAAAAATCCACGAGTAGTTTTAGGTGGCCAAAAAATATTTTAAAAAATCCACGAGTAGTTTTAGGTGGCCAAAAAATATTTTAAAAAATCCACGAGTAGTTTTAGGTGGCCAAAAATATTTTAAAAAATCCACGAGTAGTTTTAGGTGGCCAAAAAATATTTTAAAAAATCCACGAGTAGTTTTAGGTGGCCAAAAAACATTTTAAAAAATCCACGAGTAGTTTTAGGTGGCCAAAAAATATTTTAAAAAATCCACGAGTAGTTTTAGGTGGCCAAAAAATATTTTAAAAAATCCACGAGTAGTTTTAGGTTGCCAAAAAATATTTTAAAAAATCCACGAGTAGTTTTAGGTGGCCAAAAAATATTTTAAAAAATCCACGAGTAGTTTTAGGTGGCCAAAAAATATTTTAAAAAATCCACGAGTAGTTTTAGGTGGCCAAAAAATATTTTAAAAAATCCACGAGTAGATTTAGGTGCCCAAAAAATATTTTAAAAAATGCAAGAGTAGTTTTATGTGGCCAAAAAACATTTTTAAAAATCCAAGAGTAGTTTTATGTGGCCAAAAAATATTTTTAAAAATCCACTAGTAGTTTTAGGTGGCCAAAAAATATTTTAAAAAATCCAGGAATAGTTTTAGGTGGCCAAAAAATATTTTAAAAAATCCAGGAGCAATTTTAGGTGACCAAAAAATAATTTAAAAAATCCACGAGTAGTTTTAGGTGGGCAAAAAATATTTTAAAAAATCCAGGAGTAGTTTTAGGTGGCCAAAAAATATTTTAAAAAATCCACGAGTAGTTTTAGGTGGGCAAAAAATATTTTAAAAAATCCAGGAGTAGTTTTAGGTGGCTAAAAAATATTTTTAAAAATCCACGAGTAGTTTAAATAATTTTGGCCTAAAAATATTTTAAAAAATTCAGGAGTAGTTTTAGGTGGCCAAAAAATATTTTAAAAAATCCACGAGTAGTTTTAGGTGGCCAAAAAATATTTTAAAACAAGTGGAAAAAGCGTTAAGTTCGGTCGGGCCGAACTTTTTATACCCTCCACCACAAATTTCAGCCATTTCGGTGGATTAATGTGCCCACAATCTTCAAAATACGGAAAATCGGAAGTTATCGTTCTATGGGGGCTATATGATGGCGCGGACCTATACCTACAAATTTTTGGGGGAAGTTGTATATCCCCAACGAGGACTAAATACCACATTTCAGCCATATCGGTGGAGATATCGTCCTATGGGGGCTATATCAAAACGTGGACCTATATAAACATTTTATGGTAGAAATGTTTCTTAGCCTCTGGAAACACAAAATACAAAGTTGCAACCGATTCTGTTGTCAAATGGGACTAATACATTCAAAATATATTAAAATGACGCGTACTTTATATGGGGCGTTATATGGGGGCTATACCAAAACGTGGACCTATATAAACCAACTTTGGTAGGAATGTTTTTTGGCCTCTGGAGACACAAAATACCAAAAAATCCAGGAGTAGTTTTAGGTGGCCAAAAAATATTTTTAAAAATCCACGAGTAATTTTATGTGCCCTAAAAATTTCTCATTTTGTTTAATTTGCTGGATGGGCTTATTGACCTGTTTATCGATACAGAGTCGGCGGAAAAGGGAACTGATGAAGTTGTTTGGTGACAACTGAAACTATAGTATTCCCTACCCTCCGCCCGCAACTAATCAATTTCATATCCACTGTAAAACATTTTGTTGTTATTCAAATACTTGAATACAACAAAATATGGACTAAAGCTGAAATAAACACAAAGATGCCCTAAAAATATTTTTAAAAATCCACAAGTAGTTTTAGTTGCCCTAAAAATATTTTTAAAAATCCACGAGTAGTTTTATTTGACCTAAAAATATTTTTAAAAATCCAGGAGACTTTTGGTCAACTAAAAATACCCGTCTCTGGAATTTGTAAAAATATTTATAGACCACTTAAAACTACTCGTGGATTTTTAAAAATATTTTAAGTCACCTAAAACCACTTTTGGATTTTTAAAAATATTTTTAGCCCACCTAAAACTACTCGTGGATTTTTAAAAATATTTTTAGGACACCTACAAAGGCTTGTGGATTTTTAAAAATATTTTTAGCCCATCTACAATGGCTCGTGGATTTTTAAAAATATTTTTAGGACACCTACAAAGGCTCGTGGATTTTTAAAAATATTTTTAGGTAACCTAGAACTACTCGTGGATTTTTAAAAATATTTTTAGGTCACCTAGAACTACTCGTGGATTTTTAAAAATATTTTTAGGCCACCTAGAACTACTCTTGGATTTTTAAAAATATTTTTAGGCCACCTAGAACTACTTGTGGCTTTTTAAAAATATTTTTAGCCCACCTAAAACTACTCGTGGATTTTTAAAATTTTTTTTAGGCCACCTAGAACAACTCGTGGATTTTTAAAAATATTTTTAGGCCACCTAGAACAACTCGTGGATTTTTAAAAATATTTTTAGGCCACCTAGAACAACTCGTGGATTTTTAAAAATATTTTTAGGCCACCTAGAACAACTCGTGGATTTTTAAAAATATTTTTAGGCCACCTAGAACAACTCGTGGATTTTTAAAAATATTTTCAGCCCACCTACAAAGGCTCGTGGATTTTTAAAAATTTTTTAGCCCACCTACAAAAGCTCGTGGATTTTTAAAAATATTTTTAGCCCACCTACAAAGGCTCGTGGATTTTTAAAAATATTTTTAGCCCACCTACAAAGGCTCGTGGATTTTTAAAAATATTTTTAGCCCACCTACAAAGGCTCGTGCATTTTTAAAAATATTTTTAGCCCACTTACAAAGGCTCGTGGATTTTTAAAAATATTTTAGCCCACCTACAAAGGCTCGTGGATTTTTAAAAATATTTTTAGCCCACCTACAAAAGCTCGTGGATTCTCAAAAATATTTTTAGGCCATCTACAAAGGCTCGTGGATTTTTAAAAATATTTTTAGCCCACCTACAAAAGCTCGTGGATTCTCAAAAATATTTTTAGGCCATCTACAAAGGCTCGTGGATTTTTAAAAATATTTTTAGGCGTCCAACCAAGGCTCGTGGATTTTTAAATTATTTTAGACCACCTACAAAGGCTCGTGGATTATTAAAAATATTTTTAGGCATCCAACCAAGGCTCGTGGATTTTTAAAAATATTTTTAGGCATCCAACCAAAGTTCGTACATTTTTAAAAATATTTTTAGGCATCCAACCAAAGTTCGTACATTTTTAAAAATATTTTTAGCCCTTCAACCAAGGCTCGCGAATTTTTAAACATATTTTTAGGCAAACTACAAAGGATCGTGGATTTTTAAAAATAATTTTGAACATTGGACTCTTGAGCACATAACTATTGACGGCAATTATACGCCACAGCAGATGCATTATTTTACCTCTTCCCTTCTTTCAATATTTTTCTACTAAATCCTTTGTTAAACATAAATGTAAACATGATGTCTTCATCCATTTTTCGCTTTCGTCAGGTGTCTGCAAATGTCATGATTTAACTATGCTACAGGTTAATAAATAATGGTAGATACAAAACAGGCTAGTAATGATTAATATTCCAATATGAATAGTAAACAAAACATAAATCACTTCAAAACAAGGACCAAAAACTAAACTCTACAGGAGCAAATGGTTCCAAAACGCACACACATAGAGATGGTCAAATACCTTCCCCACATCACTATAAACAGATCAGTAAAATAATTTTAGTTAATTGAAAACACTTGTGGCGTATGATTGGCGTCAATAGTTATACGCTCTATTGTACAGAATATCTCTACAACTAAATTAGCATAAAATTGTTGATTATTTGCCAATATTCGGAAATTTTTCAGTATTTCTATCAACAGATTTTTAATGTTGATAAAATTCCATTACCCTGAAATATTCTCCCCTCTATTTTCTCTCTTTCCTAATACATTTTTATTAAAATAAATCATACTATTTTTTTTTTTTTTTTTTTTTTTTTTGGTTAAATGCCTGAGAAATTAACACGTGCTTTGGTCATTCGTAATGTCTAAATTGTTACAGGTCATGACAGTGTTCAGCAGGTCTTTTATTTGGTCAATTAGGTTCCACTATTTTTACTTGCTAGACAATAAATGAAACCTAATGAAAAACTTCTTAATAAATTTAGTGAGCAAAGGACACGTAGCTTTGCTGTAAATTTTTGTTTGACAAAATTGAGATTAATGGAAAATTATAAGGGCATATGGTCACACGTTCATAAATCTAAATAAACGTGTGCGACTCTTTATTACAGGGAACTGTCGTAACGGGAGTTAATTGGTAAACAAAATAAAGAGAAAGAAGTGATGAATATAAGTTCATATAGGTGTGGCGTGTACTTCACGGCAATATTTATACGCTACAGTGATCAGAAAAATGTTTTAATATGGCTGTATTCTTAAAACATATTTTAGGCCGCTTACAAATGGTTGGTGTATATTTAAAAATACTTTTAGGCCAACTACAAAGGCTCGTGGATTTTTAAAAATATTTTTAGCCCACCTACAAAGGCTCGTGGATTTTTAAAAATATTTTTAGCCCACCTACAAAGGCTCGTGGATTTTTAAAAATATTTTTAGCCCTCCTACAAAGGCTCGTGGATTTTTAAAAATATTTTTAGCCCACCTACAAAGGCTCGTGGATTTTTAAAAATATTTTTAGCCCACCTACAAAGGCTCGTGGATTTTTAAAAATATTTTTAGCCCACCTAAAAAGGCTCGTGGATTTTTAAAACTATTTTTAGTCCACCAACAAAGGCTCGTGGATTTTTAAAAATATTTTTAGCCCACCTACAAAGGCTCGTGGATTTTTAAAAATATTTTTAGTCCACCAGCAAAGGCTCGTGGACTTTTTAAAACTATTTTTAGCCCACCTACAAAGGCTCGTGGATTTTTAAAAATATTTTTAGCCCACCTACAAAGGCTCGTGGATTTTTAAAAATATTTTTAGCCCACCTACAAAGGCTCGTGGATTTTTAAAAATATCTTTAGCCCACCTACAAAGGCTCGTGGATTTTTAAAAATATTTTTAGCCCACCTACAAAGGCTCGTGGATTTTTAAAAATATTTTTAGCCCACCTACAAAGGCTCGTGGATTTTTAAAAATATTTTTAGCCCACCTACAAAGGCTCGTGGATTTTTAAAAATATTTTTAGTCCACCAGCAAAGGCTCGTGGACTTTTTAAAACTATTTTTAGCCCACCTACAAAGGCTCGTGGATTTTTAAAAATATTTTTAGCCCACCTACAAAGGCTCGTGGATTTTTAAAAATATTTTTAGCCCACCTACAAAGGCTCGTGGATTTTTAAAAATATCTTTAGCCCACCTACAAAGGCTCGTGGATTTTTAAAAATATTTTTAGCCCACCTACAAAGGCTCGTGGATTTTTAAAACTATTTTTAGTCCACCAACAAAGGCTCGTGGATTTTTAAAAATATTTTTAGCCCACCTACAAAGGCTCGTGGATTTTTAAAAATATTTTTAGTCCACCAGCAAAGGCTCGTGGACTTTTTAAAAATATTTTTAGCCCACCTACAAAGGCTCGTGGATTTTTAAAAATATTTTTAGGCCACCTACAAAGGCTCGGGGATTTTTAAAAATATTTTTAGGCCTACAAAGGCTCATGGATTTTTAAAAATATTTTTAGGCCACCTACAAAGGCTTGTGGATTTTTAAAAATATTTTTAGCCCACCTACAAAGGCTCGTGGATTTTTAAAAATATTTTTACGCCACCTACAAAGGCTTGTGGATTTTTAAAAATATTTTTAGCCCACCTACAAAGGCTCGTGGATTTTTAAAAATATTTTTACGCCACCTAAAACTTCTCGTGAATTTTTAAAAATATTTTTAGCCCACCTACAAAGGCTCGTGGATTTTTAAAACTATTTTTAGTCCACCAACAAAGGCTCGTGGATTTTTAAAAATATTTTTAGCCCACCTACAAAGGCTCGTGGATTTTAAAAATATTTTTAGTCCACCAGCAAAGGCTCGTGGACTTTTTAAAAATATTTTTAGCCCACCTACAAAGGCTCGTGGATTTTTAAAAATATTTTTAGTCCACCAGCAAAGGCTCGTGGACTTTTTAAAAATATTTTTAGCCCACCTACAAAGGCTCGTGGATTTTTAAAAATATTTTTAGGCCACCTACAAAGGCTCGGGGATTTTTAAAAATATTTTTAGCCCATCTACAAAGGCTCGTGGATTTTTAAAAATATTTTTAGCCCATCTACAAAGGCTCGTGGATTTTTAAAAATATTTTTAGCCCATCTACAAAGGCTCGTGGATTTTTAAAAATATTTTTAGCCCATCTACAAAGGCTCGTGGATTTTTAAAAATATTTTTAGCCCATCTACAAAGGCTCGTGGATTTTTAAAAATATTTTTAGCCCATCTACAAAGGCTCGTGGATTTTTAAAAATATTTTTAGCCCATCTACAAAGGCTCGTGGATTTTTAAAAATATTTTAAATATTTTTAAAACCACTCGTGGATTTTTAAACATATTTTTAGGCCACCTTATAGTGGCAATTCATATTACTTTTTCACGCTTTCTAAATGTTATGCCTACTTTTAGGCGCTTAAATATTACCTTATACCCTTTTACTGCTACATTCTTGGTTTTGAGGCCATAGTAATATTTTTCATTGTACTTTAGAATAGTTTTAGATCACTTCAAAAAGTGCCACATACTTTTAGGCGCTTTTTATATAACTTAACACCTTTTAGTACTCGGTTATCTAATATTTAGCCCATTAACAGTTTATTGCAGTCCATTAAGGTATGTTTTTTGCAACTGTTCCCATTTCACAACACTCTTGAAGAGCATCCATTATGGAAAAAATCTATTCACATATCGTTTTGCAAAAACAATCATCATCAAGCTTAACTTTAAATTGCTGGCGTTAAGTATCAACTCATAAAAGTTTTCAGGAACAGCAACAACAACAAATTTAGTTTTCACTAACAATCGAAGTAAACACACTTCCTTAATGGTTAAACTTATCGGTAACATAAGTCCCCTCCACTTGCTTGGCAAATGGTTGTTTTATCAAATTCCTCCATTCTAACACACACACGCGCCTAGAAGTATGTGTAAATTCAAATAAATGGTGTGAACACCATTTGTCCCGCAACTAGGTGTGTGCGGGTATGGTTGTGTTTTTGCAAAGCTGTTGGCATTGCCATATTTCCGTTGCCTGAAATCAAAAGTATTTCGGTGAGTGCAGCACAGCTCCTATCCCGTGGTTTAAATCGGTGAATAGGTGGTATTTGTGCAAAAAAAAATTGTTATGGTTGCCCTTGTAGGCCACTAGAGCACAGAGAACGTGAACAACACTTTAACTTTAGCCCACAATGTGTTAAATGTATGGAAGCTAATGGCTAACACAATGGAGCACACCGCCACCGCTTTGACACCTAACTTCTAGATAGGCAAACGCGCTTTTTCCATTCACCTGAACACCAACGACAGCACCAACTATTCAACCCACCAACCAACCAACAAAGACAAATTTCAGAGTTCATTTCTTCCGATCCCCACACAAAAAAACCAACACTCTCACACACACACACACACCCAAACAAATAGCGATTGTTAAATTCCAGTAAAAATTGAATGCATTCCACATTTGCTGCGAACCCGTTGTTCGTTCATTGTTGCTTAGAAGTCATTAAGCCAAGTTAAGGTGATGGTGGCCAACATTTGCATATATTCATGCATTCATTCAAACACACACACTTACACACACCAATACTATCAAACGCACTAAAACAGTTGGTGGCATTACGGAAATTGAAATTGTTTGCGAGTGGTTTTATTGCAAAGTAGTTTGTTATAGGTATGCTTGTATGTATGTGTGTGTCTGTGTATAAGTGAATAGTTCTGTGATGATGACCTCCGACCCGGATAAGACTTGGCCATTAAACAAAAAACAGTACTAACAAGTTGCAAAAAGCCACTGTAATAGAATGTTAATGTCTGGCATATGGCCAAAAACCACCACCCGTACCAGGCAATAATTTTCCAGTGTTATGCTGATTACCGTAAAAATGGCAGGGAATTTATGGTTGAAGGCATTGTGTAAGGCAGCTGGTAATGTTAGAAATAATGGATTATAATTGAATCATTTTAAAGAATTTTTAAATATTTTTCATGGGAAGAAAAAGAATTTTAAAGATTTTTTTAAAGAATTTTTAAATATTTTTTCATGGGAAGAAAAAGAATTTTAAAGATTTTTTTAAAAAACATTTTTCAATAAACGTGGACTTTAAAAAGATATTCTTTCAAAACGTAAATGTACGATTAATGAAAAAATATTTTAAAAAATGCACGATTACTTAATAACATTTTTAAAAAAATCCAGGATTTTTGAAAAAATATTGAGTGCTGTAATAACTCTTGGCGACGGTATACATGCTACGCTAATTGTAAGTTTTTATTATTAATATTTACACATAAAATAAACTCCCTGAAGATGGAATTCAAAGAATTCCGAAATATTGGAAAGTAAAATGGAAAAATGAACATCAACAATCAAAAAAAATCCAGGATTTTTGAAAAATCTTGCATAAAAAATCTAGGATTTTTGAAAAATTTTTTTTTAAAAAATCCACGATTTTTGAGGGTTTTGTCTAAGGCTGAAGTGAGCTCAGTCGCAGCCAGGGTCAACTCAAGGACCCACGAAACCTTAAGTGAAAACACGAGTGATGACAATTCAATTCTTTATTATCACCCTTTGGTGGTTATTTAATGATTAACATGTGGATACTTATGTGAAATATGCAATTATGTATGGTGGTTATTCGTCTCAGCTGGGTGGAACCTTACTGCGGGCTCGTAGTCAATCGTCTTCGGGCGACACGAGAAAGAGTGATCTTGGTAAAGTTGTAGTTGTAGCGCTGGTGGCAGGTGTTGGCTTGATCGTACCCAGTGGTAAGGGTCGTTACGTTGATGCTCGGCTGATGGTACTCGGCTCAGTGTAGTCGTGCGGAAGCGACTCGGGCTGATGTCTTCGGGTTGATGATACTCGGTTTAGTGTAGTCGTGTTGATGCGACTCGGGTTGAAGTTACTTGGCTAGGTGCAGTCGTGTTGAAGCGACTCGGGTTGAAGTTACTTGGTTTGGTGCAGTCGTGTTGGAGCGACTCGGGTTGATATCCTCGGGGGCGTGAAGTCGTGCGGTGACCCTCGGCTCTGGATTCGGCTGTGGTAGTCGGGTTGGTGGTTCTCGTTGGGGCCCTTTGGTTTAGTCAGCCTGGAACGAGAAGACGATCGTATTTAGAGGGAAGCGAACGAGTCGCGGAAGCGAATGAATCGCGGAAGCGAACGAATCTCGGAAGCGAACGAATCTCGGAAGCGAACGAGTCGCGGAAGCGAACGAGTCGCGGATGCGAACGAGTCGCGGATGCGAACGAATCGCGGAAGCGAACTAATCGCGGAAGCAAACTAATCGCGGAAGCAAACTAATCGCGGAAGCGAACGAGTCGCGGAAGCGAACGAATCGCAGTGTATACAAAAGAAGCGAACGAATCGCAGGAAGCTTCGTTTATGTTGGGTACCAGGCGACTGCAGATACTACCACACGTCAACTGCGTGTATCTTCGGTTAACTCCAGCACTTCACACTTCTGGTGTCAAAACCTGGAGTACTTATTTGGGGGGCAATGCGAAGTGAATGAGAATTACTTTCCCACACTTTAGAAATAATCATAATTTATATGCACTGAAGTGAAATAATTCCATTACAAGGAGTGTTATGACTGAGGGTATTTTATGAAGATTGCAGAGTATGTATTGACCAATGGTAAATTCATAGATAGCGGGACTCGCTATTAAGGTGGGGCATATAATGAGGTGGGTTATCCACAAAATAAAATATTTTTAAGGAAAATAAATAAATGTAATAGTCACGTTACAATTGTTTAAAAAATTCAAAATTTTTGAAAAAATATTGTTTAAAAAATTCATTATTTTTGACAAAATATTAAAAATTCCACGAATATTAAACCAAATATTTAAAAAAAATTTTAAAATAAATTTTTAAAAAATCCAGGTTTATTGAAAAAATATTTTTAAAAATAAATCACTTTCATTGAGGAAATATTTTTTAAAAAATCCACGATTATTGAAAAAATAGTTTTCAAAAAATCCAGGTTTATTGAAAAAATATTTTTTAAAAAAATGCACTTTTATTGAAGAAATATTTTTAAAAAAATCCACGATTATTGAAAAAATAGTCATTAAAAAATCCACAATTATTGAAAAAAATTTTTTTTAAAAAAATCCACGATTATTAAAAAAATTTTTTTTTTAAAAAAAGTCTTTTTTAAAAAATCCACGATTATTGACAAGATATTTAAAAAAAGATCACAACCATTGAAAAAAAAATTTTAAAAATTCACGACTATTTTAAAAGTTTTTTAAAAAATCTAAAATTTTTGAAAAAATATTGTTTAAAAAATCAACGATTTTTGAAAAAATAATAAAAAATCCACGATTATTAAAAATATTTTTTTAAAAAAGTCTTTTTTAAAAAATCCACTATTATTGACAAGATATTTAAAAAAAGATAACGACCATTGAAAAAACATTTTTTTTTAAAAAATTCACGACTATTTTAAAACTTTTTTAAAAAATCTAAAATTTTTGAAAAAAATATTGTTTAAAAAATCCACGATCTTTGAAAATAATATTGTCTACAAAATCCACCTTTTTTGAAAAAATATTGTTTAAAAAGTCCACGATTTAAAAAAAAAATATTGTTTAAAAAATCCCAGATTTAAAAAAAAAAATATTGTTTAAAAAGTCACGATTTAAGAAAAATATTGTTTAAAACACACAGGATTTTTGAAAAAATCATCGTTTAAAAAATTTAAAAATTTTGAAAAAACATTGTTTAAAAAATCCGCAATTTTTGACAAAATATTTTTTCAAAAACCCAAAATTTTTGACAAAATATTTTTCAAAAATCCACAATTTTTGAAAACAATATATTTTAAAAAATCTATGACTTTTTTAAAAAAGTTGTTTAAAAAATCCTCGATTTTTGAAAAATATTAAAAAAATAGTTTGTAAAAAGTCCACTTTTATTGAAAATTGTTTAAAAAATCCACGTTTATTGACGAGATATTTTTTAAAAAAAATCACGACTATTTACAAACATTTTTTTTTTAAATTACGACTATTCTTAAACTTTTTTAAAAAATCTAAAATTATTGAAAAAATATTTTTTATAAAATCAACGATTTCAGAAAAGATATTGTCTAAAAACCAAAATTTTTGAAAGAAATATCGTTTAAAAAATGCAGGATTTTTGAAAAAAATATTGTTTTCAAACTACCGATTTTTGAAAAAATATTGTTGAACAAATCCACGATTTTTGAAAAATGTTTAAAAAATCCACGAATATTAAAAAAATTGTTTGTAAAAAGTCCACTTTTATTTAAAATATATTTTTAAAAAATCCAAGTTTATTGAAAAAATATTTTTTACAAAAGTCCACTTTTATTGAAAAAATATTTCTTAAAAAATCCACGTTTATATTAATATATGTTTTAAAAAAATCGGCGTTTATTGTTAAAATATATTTTAAAAAACCTACGTTTATTAAAAGAATATTTTTTAAAAAGTCCAGGATTTTTGAATAAATATTTTTTAACAATTCCATGTTTATTGCAAGAGTATTTTTTTTTTTTAAATCCACGTATATTGAAGGAATATTTTTTAAAAGTCCACGTTCATTTTAAAAAGTATTTTTGAAAAAAATCCTTAATTTTTTTTCGCATGAAAAAAAATATTTAAAAATTCTTAAAAATATTAAATTCCAATCCATTAATAGTGGAGTTTTTAAAAAAAATATTTTTTCCGTAAACTAAATTTTTTAAAAGATATTTTTTCGGTAAACGTGTTTTTTTAAATATTTTAATTAACAACTAATGTGGAATTTTTAACAAATATTTTAACAATAAACGTGGATTTTTTAACAAATATTTGAACAATAAACGTGAATTAAAAAAAATCAATAATCGTGGATATTTTAAAAAATATTTTAACAATAAACGTGGATTAAAAAAAAAAACAATAAAAAATATATTTTCAATAAATGTGTTTTTTTCAATATTTGTTCAATAATCGTGGATTTAAAAAAAAATTTATTTATTTTATTAAATATTTTTTCCATAAACGTGGATTTTTTAAAAAATATTGTTTCAATAAACTTGGATTTTTTAGCAAAAATTTTTTTAATAAAAGTCGAATTTTTAATATAAATTTTTTCCGTAAAAGTGGATTTTTTAATAAATATTATTTTCATAAAAGTGGATCTTTTAATAAATATTTTTTCCATAAACGTGGATTTTTTAATAAATATTTTTTCAATAAACGTGGATTTTTTAATAAATATTTTTTCAATAAACGTGGATTTTTTAATAAATATTTTTTCAATAAACGTGGTTTTTTAATAAATATTTTTTCAATAAACGTGGATTTTTTAATAAATATTTTTTCAATAAACGTGGATTTTTAAATAAATATTTTTTCAATAAACGTGGATTTTTTAATAAATATTTTTTCAATAAACGTGGATTTTTTAATAAATATTTTTTCAATAAACGTGGATTTTTTAATAAATATTTTTTCAATAAACGTGGATTTTTTAATAAATATTTTTTCAATAAACGTGGATTTTTTAATAAATATTTTTTCAATAATCGTGGATTTTTTAAAAAATATTTTTTCAATAATCGTGGATTTTTTAAAAACTATTTTTTCAATAATCGTGGATTTTTTAAAAAATATTTTTTCAATAATCATGGATTTTTTAAAAAATATTTTTTCAATAATCGTGGATTTTTTAAAAAATATTTTTTCAATAATCGTGGATTTTTTAAAAAATATTTTTTCAATAATCGTGGATTTTTTAAAAAATATTTTTTCAATAATCGTGGATTTTTTAAAAAATATTTTTTCAATAATCGTGGATTTTTTAAAGAATATTTTTTTCGTGGATTTTTTAAAATTTTTTTTTTTCAATAATCGTGGATTTTTTAAAGAATATTTTTTCAATAATCGTGGATTTTTTAAAGAATATTTTTTCAATAATCGAGGATTTTTTAAAGAATATTTTTTCAATAATCGTGGATTTTTTAAAGAATATTTTTTCAATAATCGTGGATTTTTTAAAAAATATTTTTTCAATAATCGTGGATTTTTTAAAAAATATTTTTTCAATAATCGTGGATTTTTTAAAAAATATTTTTTCAATAATCGTGGATTTTTTAAAGAATATTTTTTTCGTGGATTTTTTAAAAATTTTTTTTTTCAATTATCGTGGATTTTTTAAAGAATATTTTTTCAATAATCGTGGATTTTTTAAAGAATATTTTTTCAATAAACGTGGATTTTTTAATAAATATTTTTTCAATAAACGTGGATTTTTTAATAAATATTTTTTCAATAAACGTGGATTTTTTAATAAATATTTTTTCAATAAACGTGGATTTTTTAATAAATATTTTTTCAATAAACGTGGATTTTTTAATAAATATTTTTTCAATAAACGTGGATTTTTTAATAAATATTATTTCAATAAACGTGGATTTTTTAATAAATATTTTTTCAATAATCGTGGATTTTTTAAAAAATATTTTTTCAATAATCGTGGATTTTTTAAAAACTATTTTTTCAATAATCGTGGATTTTTTAAAAAATATTTTTTCAATAATCATGGATTTTTTAAAAAATATTTTTTCAATAATCGTGGATTTTTTAAAAAATATTTTTTCAATAATCGTGGATTTTTTAAAAAATATTTTTTCAATAATCGTGGATTTTTTAAAAAATATTTTTTCAATAATCGTGGATTTTTTAAAGAATATTTTTTTCGTGGATTTTTTAAAATTTTTTTTTTTCAATAATCGTGGATTTTTTAAAGAATATTTTTTCAATAATCGTGGATTTTTTAAAGAATATTTTTTCAATAATCGTGGATTTTTTAAAGAATATTTTTTCAATAATCGTGGATTTTTTAAAGAATATTTTTTCAATAATCGTGGATTTTTTAAAAAATATTTTTTCAATAATCGTGGATTTTTTAAAAAATATTTTTTCAATAATCGTGGATTTTTTAAAAAATATTTTTTCAATAATCGTGGATTTTTTAAAGAATATTTTTTTCGTGGATTTTTTAAAAAATTTTTTTTTCAATAATCGTGGATTTTTTAAAGAATATTTTTTCAATAATCGTGGATTTTTTAAAGAATATTTTTTCAATAATCGTGGATTTTTTAAAGAATATTTTTTCAATAATCGTGGATTTTTTAAAGAATATTTTTTCAATAATCGTGGATTTTTTAAAGAATATTTTTTCAATAATCGTGGATTTTTTAAAGAATATTTTTTCAATAATCGTGGATTTTTTAAAGAATATTTTTTCAATAATCGTGGATTTTTTAAAGAATATTTTTTCAATAATCGTGGATTTTTTAAAGAATATTTTTTCAATAATCGTGGATTTTTTAAAGAATATTTTTTCAATAATCGTGGATTTTTTAAAGAATATTTTTTTCGTGGATTTTTTAAAAATTTTTTTTTCAATAATCGTGGATTTTTTAAAGAATATTTTTTCAATAATCGTGGATTTTTTAAAGAATATTTTTTCAATAATCGTGGATTTTTTAAAGAATATTTTTTCAATAATCGTGGATTTTTTAAAGAATATTTTTTCAATAATCGTGGATTTTTTAAAGAATATTTTTTCAATAATCGTGGATTTTTTAAAGAATATTTTTTCAATAATCGTGGATTTTTTAAAGAATATTTTTTCAATAATCGTGGATTTTTTAAAGAATATTTTTTCAATAATCGTGGATTTTTTAAAGAATATTTTTTCAATAATCGTGGATTTTTTAAAGAATATTTTTTCAATAATCGTGGATTTTTTAAAGAATATTTTTTCAATAATCGTGGATTTTTTAAAGAATATTTTTTCAATAATCGTGGATTTTTTAAAGAATATTTTTTCAATAATCGTGGATTTTTTAAAGAATATTTTTTCAATAATCGTGGATTTTTTAAAGAATATTTTTTCAATAATCGTGGATTTTTTAAAGAATATTTTTTCAATAATCGTGGATTTTTTAAAGAATATTTTTTCAATAATCGTGGATTTTTTAAAGAATATTTTTTCAATAATCGTGGATTTTTTAAAGAATATTTTTTTCGTGGATTTTTTAAAAATTTTTTTTTTCAATAATCGTGGATTTTTTAAAGAATATTTTTTCAATAATCGTGGATTTTTTAAAGAATATTTTTTCAATAATCGTGGATTTTTTAAAGAATATTTTTTCAATAATCGTGGATTTTTTAAGGAATATTTTTTCAATAATCGTGGATTTTTGAAGAATATTTTTTCAATAATCGTGGATTTTTTAAAGAATATTTTTTCAATAATCGTGGATTGTTTAAAGAATATTTTTTCAATAATCGTGGATGTTTTACGGAATATTTTTTCAATAATCGTGGATTTTTTAAAAAATATTTTTTCAATAATCGTGGATTTTTTAAAAACTATTTTTTCAATAATCGTGGATTTTTTAAAAAACTATTTTTTCAATTATCGTGGATTTTTTAAAAAAAATATTTTTTCAATAATCGTGGATTTTTAAAAAACTATTTTTTCAATAATCGTGGATTTTTTAAAAAACTATTGTTTCAATAATCGTGGATTTTTTAAAAAACTATTTTTTCAATAATCGTGGATTTTTTAAAAGAATATTTTTTCAATAATCGTGGATTTTTTAAAAGAATATTTTTTCAATAATCGTGGATTTTTTAAAAACTATTTTTTCAATAATCGTGGATTTTTTAAAAACTATTTTTTCAATAATCGTGGATTTTTAAAAAACTATTTTTTCAATAATCGTGGATTTTTTAAAAAACTATTTTTTCAATAATCGTGGATTTTTTAAAAAACTATTTTTTCAATAATCGTGGATTTTTTAAAAAACTATTTTTTCAATAATCGTGGATTTTTTAAAAAACTTTTTTTTTCAATAATCGTGGATTTTTTAAAAAAATATTTTTTCAATAATCGTGGATTTTTTAAAAAACTATTTTTTCAATAATCGTGGATTTTTAAAAAACTATTTTTTCAATAATCGTGGATTTTTTAAAAACTATTTTTTCAATAATCGTGGATTTTTTAAAAAATTATTTTTTCAATAATCGTGGATTTTTTAAAAACTATTTTTTCAATAATCGTGGATTTTTTAAAAAACTATTTTTTCAACAATCGTGGATTTTTTAAAAACTATTTTTTCAATAATCGTGGATTTTTTAAAAAACTATTTTTTCAACAATCGTGGATTTTTTAAAAACTATTTTTTCAATAATCGTGGATTTTTTAGAATTTTTTTTTTTTCAATAATTGTGGATTGTTTAGAAACTATTTTTTCAATAATCGTGGATTTTTTAAAAAATATTTTTCAATAATCGTGGATTTTTTAAAAAATATTTTTTCAATAATCGTGGATTTTTTAAAAAATATTTTTTCAATAATCGTGGATTTTTTAAAAAATATTTTTTCACAAAATCGTGGATTTGTTAAAGAATACATTTTTTAAAATATTTTTGAAAGAAAAATCTTTATTTTTATTGTTCCAATTAGTTGCAATTTTCCCATAAATCTGTTTTGTTCGTTTAAATCGTTAACAGAAACAACTTTAAATGAGACCAATTCAGTGCAGAATACATTTGAGGCACTTAGCAAAAGGCAAACACACCAACCGAATGAAATGGCAACGATCATAAGTTTTAAGTGCGGATGGAATACTTCCGGTGTTGTTTTCAAATTATACCAGCTTTCAGCAAAAAAAGCTTTACAATGGGACACACAGTATATGCAGGTGTATGTGAGTATCTGTGAGTGTGTGTTCGGCAGTCATTGAAACCCTTTTTACGGAAACCAAACACCTACACAGGAGCCACTTAAATGCACTTCAACGCACCATCGCACACACACACACAGACACATACAACAACCTGGCACTACCATAACAATTGCACTTAATTTAGTAACAACGATTGTGTTGGCACTTTAAAAAATAAACTAACTAACCATTCAAACCCAACAACCGACCCGACCATCACCCAAGCGAACAAATGCCATGAAAGTCTTACAAAAGTGGCAACAACCATAAAAAAACTCAAATGAAAAGCCGGAAAAAAGTGCTTTTTACAATAGTTCAGAAAATCAAACACACATGAAAAGACTCAAACAACAACAGGGACAGGACACTCGTTACAAACACACAAACAAACGAGCAAGGCAATGTTGTTACAACAGTTGAGAGAGTGATGCCAATTAAATGTAATGCTGTACAAACAAACAATGAAGCGGACAACAACACCACCACCAACAACAACAATCAGGCTAACACACAACATGACATGTTTGTGTTGTAGTTGTTAATGGTGACGACGTGCAAAGGGTAATAGGATAGACCAAAAACAACAAGGAACAACAAACAACAACTGGAGCTCTTTACTTTAACAATCATTAGTAAATACTATTACTAGGATACTCTATTATAACAACAGAAACAACAACAACAACAGACCATTGATGTTTTTTTTTTTTTTTTTTGTTCAGGCCAAAGTATTTTGATGGTGTTGCCACTTAAAAGCCTGAAGCCAGAGTGTTCGTTCCGTTGATGTTGCTTTTGTTTATTTTGTTCTAAAGCATTTAAGTGTATTTGTTTGGCTTGCCGTTGCAGTTCCTCTTCCACCACCACTACCACCTCTTCATCAACTCTAGGCAGGCTCAACAACTCTTGTTGTAGTACAATATCAATTTAAGTCAATGGTAACCCATTGACCCAATGAACACAACCTCGTAGAGGGTAGAGGCATCACAGCCAGAGCAAGTCATGACACTTAACCAAGCCCCAGATGTCTCCTCATGCATCTCTTTGCCTATCCTTTGGTTCTTTGCAGTATGGTTGTCTCTCTAGGAGTGGATTGAGGTTAACTCACATAACAACATATGGACAAGTAAGACAGATAAAACTACATTAGGGTGGGGGTGGGGCCTATGAAAAATATTCTTTAAAAAATCCACGATTTTTGAAAAAATATTCTTTAAAAAATCCATGATTTTTGAAAAAATATTCTTTAAAAAATCCATGATTTTTGAAAAAATATTCTTTAAAAAATCCATGATTTTTGAAAAAATATTCTTTAAAAAATCCATGATTTTTGAAAAAATATTCTTTAAAAAATCCACGATTTTTGAAAAAATATTCTTTTTTTTTGAAAAAAAATCTTTAAAAAATCCACGATTTTTGAAAAAATATTCTTTAAAAAATCCACGATTTTTGAAAAAAATATTCTTTAAAAAATCCACGATTTTTGAAAAAATATTCTTTAAAAAATCCACGATTTTTGAAAAAATATTCTTTAAAAAATCCACGATTTTTGAAAAAATATTCTTTAAAAAATCCACGATTTTTGCAAAAATATTCTTTAAAAAATCCACTATTTTTGCAAAAATATTCTTTAAAAAATCCACGATTTTTGAAAAAATATTCTTTAAAAAATCCACGATTTTTGAAAAAATATTCTTTAAAAAATCCACGATTTTTGAAAAAAATATTCTTTAAAAAATCCACGATTTTTGAAAAAATATTCTTTAAAAAATCCACGATTTTTGAAAAAATATTCTTTAAAAAATCCACGATTTTTGAAAAATATTCTTTAAAAAATCCACGATTTTTGAAAAAATATTCTTTAAAAAATCCACGATTTTTGAAAAAATATTCTTTAAAAAATCCACGATTTTTGAAAAAATATTCTTTAAAAAATCCACGATTATTGAAAAAATATTTATTAAAAAATCCACGATTATTGAAAAAATATTCTTTAAAAAATCCACGATTATTGAAAAAATATTTATTAAAAAATCCACGATTATTGAAAAAATATTCTTTAAAAAATCCACGATTATTGAAAAAATATTTATTAAAAAATCCACGATTATTGAAAAAATATTCTTTAAAAAATCCACGATTATTGAAAAAATATTCTTTAAAAAATCCACGATTATTGAAAAAATATTCTTTAAAAAATCCACGATTATTGAAAAAATATTCTTTAAAAAATCCACGATTATTGAAAATATATTCTTTAAAAAATCCACGATTTTTGAAAAAATATTCTTTAAAAAATCGACGATTTTTGAAAAAATATTCTTTAAAAAATCCACGATTTTTGAAAAAATATTCTTTAAAAATCCACGATTTTTGAAAAAATATTCTTTAAAAAATCCACGATTTTTGAAAAAATATTCTTTAAAAAATCCACGATTTTTGAAAAAATATTCTTTAAAAAATCCACGATTTTTGAAAAAATAATCTTTAAAAAATCTACGATTTTCAAAAAAATAATCTTTAAAAAATCCACGATTTTCAAAAAAATAATCTTTAAAAAATCCACGATTTTCAAAAAAATAATCTTTAAAAAATCCACGATTTTTAAAAAAAAATGTTCTTTAAAAAATCCAAGATTTTCAAAAAAATAATCTTTAAAAAATCCACGATTTTTGAAAAAAATATTCTTTAAAAAATTCACGATTTTTGAAAAAAATATTTATTAAAAAATCCACGTTTATTGAAAAAATATTTATTAAAAAATCCACGTTTTTTAAAAAAATATTTATTAAAAAATCCACGTTTATTGAAAAAATATTTATTAAAAATCCACGTTTATTGAAAAAATATTTATTAAAAAATCCACGTTTATTGAAAAAATATTTATTAAAAATCCACGTTTATTGAAAAAATATTTATTAAAAATCCACGTTTATTGAAAAAATATTTATTAAAAAATCCACGTTTATTGAAAAAATATTTTTAAAAAAATCCACGTTTATTGAAAAAATATTTATAAAAAAACTTTTTTCTAGAATAAATAAATCATTGTTTCGAACCACCTCAATACATCATCCTTTCTAAAAAGCCTCGTAGCAAAAAACCGAACTACATTCCATCCTAACCAAATGCAATTAAAAAGAACTGAAACAGTTTTATTTGCTAACTAGCAAATGCCCGCTACTTCGTATGCGGAAAGGGAACAGAATATATATAAACAATATTTAATACGGGAATGGTGAATACTGCAGATTCTGTTGTACAAAAAATTGTAGTTAATGTGCACGGGTATGTCAACCGTATTTAACGGAAATTTTTTTGTAGGCATTTCAATTTAGGATTTTTTAATATCGGGGGGTAAATACCTTCTAGTTAACAAAATTGTCGCATTGGACCACGTTTTCAAATTTACATACCAAAGCGGTCAGAACAAAAAACATTTTTTGAAAAGATATTTCACGTTTGACTACTTAATTTCAGTACATTATTTAGAAACTCCTTGGCGTTAACATCAAATCAAGAGAACAATATTCAGTACAATTTTTCAAACTCAGAACTTTGTCTCAAATTTTAGAGTGACCTTCATAACAAATATTTTTCCATTTCGTATTTTTTGTACAAATAGCATATTTCCAAATTATATAATCCCAGCTTTGTTCCTACACCCAACACCAAATTTAGTACCTTAACTATTTAAAATGGTTTTGGTACCAACATGTTACCCAACTTTTCGTACACATAGGTAAACGTTTCAAAAATTACTTCCTTATATTCAACATATATCCTAACCCCAATTCACTTTTCCAGTCTTACCAGTTCCCTGAAACCCATTTGAGGACTATTTAGTAGTTTTTGTATAAATAAGTACGAATTTTCCAAACCTCCTTCCTACCTCTACTCTAAACACCAATTGCTAACCTAATACCGAATTTCAAAATTCCAGTTCTACCCTTTACAAAATCACAAATTGTACAAAATTCTATACCATATAGCAAATACCAAAAGGTACCAAATGTTGTACCATTTAGCACTTTTCGTACACGATTTTACAAAATGTACTTTCATATCTCAGCTCTATCCGTCCATCTAAACCCAAATTATAGCCAACGTAGTTCCATTTAGCACTTTTCCATAAGTACGAATTTCCAAAACTACCTCAATCCTACACTCCAACAATAATCTGTTCACGCAAATACAAATTATAGCGAATTTCGTACCATTTAGTACTACTTCGTGCACATTAGTACGATTTTCCAAAGCTACCTCCATATCTCAATTCTATATTCCAACAATTATCTTAATTCCAAATTTCAGGATTCCAGCTCTTCAAATCCAAATCATACTAAATTCACTACCATTTACGACTTTTCAACCTTTGGCACATCTATCTTACTCTTCATCAGTGAAGAGTCCGGCCCTATTCGTTAACCCATATCCAAATTGTACTATATTTAGTACCATTTAGTATTTTTCGTATACGTTTAATTCAAATTTCCAAAAACCTTTCTTTTTTACTCTCCATCAGTGACCTTCATTCCAAATTTCAGGATTCCAGCTCTATTCGTTCACCCAAACCCAAATTGTACTAAATTTAGTACCATTTATTACTTTTCGTATACTTATAGTTCGAATTCCAAAAACCTTTCTTCGTTACTCTTCACCAGTGACCCTAATGCCAAATTTCAGGATTCCAGCTCTATCCGTTCACCCCAATCCAAATTGTACTAAATTTAGTACCATTTATTACTTTTCGTATACTTATAGTTCGAATTCCAAAAACCTTTCATTTTTACTCTTCATCAGGGATCCTCATTCCAAATTTCAGGATTCCAGCTCTATCCGTTCACCCAAATCCAAATTGTACTAAATTTAGTACCATTTAGTACTTTTCGTGCACTTATAGTTCGAATTTCTAAAAACCTTTCTTTGTTACTCTCCATCAGTGACCCTCATTACAAATTTCAGGATTCAAGCTCAATCCGTTCACCCAAATCCAAATTGTACTAAATTTAGTACCATTTAGAACTTTTCGTGCACTTATAGTTCGAATTTCCAAAAACCTTTCTTTGTTACTCTCCACCAGTGACCCTACTTTCAAATTTCACGATTCCAGCTCTATCCGTTCACCCCAATCCAAATTGTACTAAATTTAGTACCATTTAGAACTTTTCGTGCAGTTATAGTTCGAATTTCCAAAAACATTTCTTTGTTACACTCCACGAGTGACTCTAATTTCAAATTTCAGGATTCCAGCTTTATCCGTTCACCCAAATCCAAATTGTACTAAATTTAGTACCATTTAGAACTTTTCGTGCACTTATATTTCGAATTTCCAAAAACCTTTTTTCGTTACTCTCCACCAGTGGCCCTAATGTCAAATTTCAGGATTCCAGCTCTATCCGTTCACCCCAATCCAAATTGTACTAAATTTAGTACCATTTAGTACTTTTCGTACCCTTATAGTTCGAATTTACAAAAACCTTTTTTGTTACTCTTCATCAGTGACCTTAATTTCAAATTTCAGGATTCCAGCTCTATCCGTTCACACAAATCCAAATTGTACTAAAATTAGTACCATTAGTACTTTTCGTACCCTTGTAGTTCGAATTTCCAAAAACCCTTTGGTACATCTTTCTAGCTCCCCATCAGTTACCCTTATTCCAAATTTCAGAATTCTAGCTCTTACCGTTTGCCTAATACAAAGGGTACCACATTTAGTACCATTTAGTACTATTCGTACACATGAATGCACATTCCCAAAACCATATATCAACACATCTTCTAGACCTTGATTTACATTCCAAATTTGAAGATTTTACCTCTATTCTTTCCCATAATGCGAAATAGTACTAAATTTAGTACGTTTTAGTACTTTTCGTAGACTTGTAGTCCGAATTTCCAAAAACCCTTTGGTACACCTTTTTATCTTTCCATCAGTGACCCTCATTCCAAATTTCAGAGTTCTAGCTCTACCGGTTCGCCCAAATGCAAATTGTACCAAATTTAGTACCATTTAGTACTTTTCGCACACAAGAGTACACATTTCCAAAACCACCGCCTTGTATCAACACATCTTCTAAACCTTGATTTTTATTCCAAATTTCAAGATTATAGCTCTATCCGTTCACATAATACCAAATGGTACTAAATTTGGTAACTTTTAGTACTTTTCGTACACTTATAGTCCGAATTTCCAAAAACCCTTTGGTATACCTTTCTATCTTTTCATCAGCGACCCTCATTCCAAATTTCAGAATTCTAGCTCTTCGCGTTTGGCTAATACTAATGGTACCATATTTAGTACCTTTTGGTACTTTACGTACCGTTCTAGTACGAATTTCCAAAAACCAAGCCTTATCTGTCACCTTCGGACCAAGAGTGACCCTCACCCAAAATTTCATGATTCTAGCTTCAGCCGTTTCGTCTGGGCGTTGATGAATCAATCAGTCAATCAGTCAGTCAGTGAATCAGTCACTCTACTCTTTTATTAATATAGATGGTCTACTATGACGGTGTATTTGTTACGAATTGAACGAGAATCCATGGAAAAAAGTTTGCCAGAGAGCAGCAAATCTGGTCAACGATGTTTCCTCTTTTTTAATAAATTGATGGATTTCCTACAAGCCTGCAGGAGGATGGTGAGGAGTTTAGAATGTAATTGCAGATGAAAGTTAGGTTAAAGGCGAACTAAAGTTCCTTATGCTTTTCTTCTGAGCATGATTTCTCCACAAGGAACTCCGTTGCGTATGGGTGTGGATACAACTAATACGCACCCCTGTCCTTCATCAAGGTTTTCATTGTTTTAAAATCAATTCTTTTGTATTTTGTTTTTATTTTTTTTTTTCATTTACAAACTCCCCCACGCAAAAATATCCCCATATAGCCACCAAAAAATATAACAAATATCCTCCTTAGAATTCGGTTACAAACATAATTAGCTTTTCATAACGCCACTTAAAAATGGAAGAAAAATCCTATTTAGAATATAAAAAACGGGGTAAACCATTTAGGCTAATGTATTCTGTACTAGGTTCAGTTTGACGTAATGCATATTTTCCGAATGCTAATTACCCAACAACATTTGACCTTTTTTTCTGTTGTAGCTTTTAACGCGAGTTAAACAAATTTTTATGCAATTTTCAACAGCACCAACAGTCGGTCGCTTCATTCGCATAAACCTTGGGGTCACAAAAACGCATGCATACGCTTTATCCTACCCTCCAAAATTGTTTTAATTACACCCTCTAACTCTGTCTCTGTTCCACTTTAAGTAGTGTCGATGGGGAGGGACGGTGCAACTTGTTAAATTATACATTTTGACAAGAGAGTCGACATTACCACAAACAAAACATGTTTTGTTTTTTTTTTAAGCATATGTTAACTGGTTGAGAGGAAGGAAGGGGGATTAGAGGAAATGTGCCTTGTTGTTGTTAAATTTGGTGGAAATGGGTGAGCAGAATTTAGTTGTTTACACAATTTTTTTTAGCTTCTTAAAAAATGAGACTTGTTTTTCAATTAAACGACAACATTTACAATGTGTGGTGCATACTTTTAGGCTACTGAAAAGGTGATTCTTTTAAAATATCTCATATGTGAAAAAAGGAAAAAGGGATATTTTCGAATATATTTTTAAGAACCAAAAGTTCTTAGTCCAAGCGTCTTCGAAAAATATTTAAAAAAATCTCCGCTGGTTGGGTCTTTAAAAAATATTTTTAAAAAAATCGTCGCTCATAGACTCCTTGAAAAAATATTCTTTAAAAAATCCACGATTATTGAAAAAATATTCTTTAAAAAATCCACGATTATTGAAAAAATATTCTTTAAAAAATCCACGATTATTGAAAAAATATTCTTTAAAAAATCCACGATTATTGAAAAAATATTCTTTAAAAAATCCACGATTATTGAAAAAATATTCTTTAAAAAATCCACGATTATTGAAAAATATTGTTTAAAAAATCCACGATTATTGAAAAAATATTGTTTAAAAAATCCACGATTATTGAAAAAATATTGTTTAAAAAATCCACGATTATTGAAAAAATATTGTTTAAAAAATCCACGATTATTGAAAAAATATTGTTTTAAAAATCCACGATTATTGAAAAAATATTGTTTAAAAAATCCACGATTATTGAAAAAATATTGTTTAAAAAATCCACGATTATTGAAAAAATATTGTTTAAAAAATCCACGATTATTGAAAAAATATTGTTTAAAAAATCCACGATTATTGAAAAAATATTGTTTAAAAAATCCACGATTATTGAAAAAATATTGTTTAAAAAATCCACGATTATTGAAAAAATATTGTTTAAAAAATCCACGATTATTGAAAAAATATTGTTTAAAAAATCCACGATTATTGAAAAAATATTGTTTAAAAAATCCACGATTATTGAAAAAACATTGTTTAAAAAATCCACGATTATTGAAAAAATATTGTTTAAAAAATCCACGATTATTGAAAAAATATTTTTTAAAAAATCCACGATTATTGAAAAAATATTTTTTAAAAAATCCTCGATTATTGAAAAAATATTTTTTAAAAAATCCACGATTATTGAAAAAATATTTTTTAAAAAATCCACGATTATTGAAAAAATATTTTTTAAAAAATCCACGATTATTGAAAAAATATTTTTTTAAAAAATCCACGATTATTGAAAAAATATTTTTTAAAAAATCCACGATTATTGAAAAAATATTTTTTAAAAAATCCACGATTATTGAAAAAATATTTTTTAAAAAATCCACGATTATTGAAAAAATATTTTTTAAAAAATCCACGATTATTGAAAAAATATTTTTTAAAAAATCCACGATTATTGAAAAAATATTTTTTAAAAAATCCACGATTATTGAAAAAATATTTTTTTAAAAAATCCACGATTATTGAAAAAATATTTATTAAAAAATCCACGATTATTGAAAAAATATTTTTTAAAAAATCCACGATTATTGAAAAAATATTTTTTAAAAAATCCACGATTATTAAAAAAATATTTTTTAAAAAATCCACGATTATTGAAAAAATATTTTTTAAAAAATCCACGATTATTGAAAAAATATTTTTTAAAAAATCCACGTTTATTGAAAAAATATTTTTTAAAAAATCCACGATTATTGAAAAAATATTTTTTAAAAAATCCACGATTTTTGAAAAAATATTCTTTAAAAAATCCACGATTTTTGAAAAAATATTCTTTAAAAAATCCACGTTTATTGAAAAAATATTCTTTAAAAAATCCACGATTATTGAAAAAATATTCTTTAAAAAATCCACGATTATTGAAAAAATATTCTTTAAAAAATCCACGATTATTGAAAAAATATTCTTTAAAAAATCCACGATTTTTGAAAAAATATTCTTTAAAAAATCCACGATTTTTGAAAAAATATTCTTTAAAAAATCCACGTTTATTGAAAAAAATATTCTTTAAAAAATCCACGATTTTTGAAAAAATATTCTTTAAAAAATCCACGATTTTTGAAAAAATATTCTTTAAAAAATCCACGATTTTTGAAAAAATATTCTTTAAAAAATCCACGATTTTTGAAAAAATATTCTTTAAAAAATCCACTATTTTTGAAAAAATATTCTTTAAAAAATCCACGATTTTTGAAAAAATATTCTTTAAAAAGTTGAAGAAAGTACTTGGAACAGATAAACCAGAACTCTCTTTCAATTCCCTGAAGAAATATTGGAAAATAAAGAAAATATAAAAAATCAACACCCGATTTTTATTTTCAAAAAGCCTGTAGCCGAACAATACCAATAATAATAAAAAATCCACTATTTTTGAAAAAATATTCTTTAAAAAATCCACGATTTTTGAAAAAATATTCTTTAAAAAACCCACGATTTTTGAAAATAAATTCTTTAAAAAATCCACTATTTTTGAAAAAATATTCTTTAAAAAATCCACGATTTTTGAAAAAAATATTCTTTAGAAAAAATATTCTTTAAAAAATTCACGATTTTTGAAAAAATATTCTTTAAAAAATCCACGATTTTTGAAAAAAATATTCTTTAAAAAATCCACGATTTTTGAAAAAATATTCTTTAAAAAAACCACGATTTTTGAAAAAATATTCTTTAAAAAATCAAAGATTTTTTAAAAAATATTTATTAAAAAATCCACGATTTTTGAAAAAATATTTATTAAAAAATCCACGTTTATTGAAAAAATATTCTTTAAAAAATCCACGATTATTGAAAAAATATTCTTTAAAAAATCCACGATTATTGAAAAAATATTCTTTAAAAAATCCACGATTATTGAAAAAATATTCTTTAAAAAATCTACGATTATTGAAAAAATATTCTTTAAAAAATCCACGATTTTTAAAAAAATATTCTTTAAAAAATCCACGATTTTTAAAAAAATATTCTTTAAAAAATCCACGATTTTTGAAAAAATATTCTTTAAAAAATCCACGATTATTGAAAAAATATTCTTTAAAAAATCCACGATTATTGAAAAAATATTCTTTAAAAAATCCACGATTATTGAAAAAATATTCTTTAAAAAATCTACGATTTTTGAAAAAATATTCTTTAAAAAATCCACGTTTATTGAAAAAATATTTATTAAAAAATCCACGTTTATTGAAAAAAATATTTATTAAAAAATCCACGTTTATTGAAAAAATATTTATTAAAAAATCCACGTTTATTGAAAAAATATTTATTAAAAAATCCACGTTTATGGAAAAAATATTTTTTAAAAAACCCACGTTTATTTGAAAAATATTTTTTAGTCAATCCACATTAATTGAAAAATATTTTAAAAAAATATTTTCTAAAAGAAATAAATCATTCTTTCGGACCTCCTCAATACATCATCCTTTCTAACAAGCCTTGTAGCAAAAAACCGAACTACATTCCATCCTAACCAAATGCAATTAAAAAGAACTGAAACAGTTTTATTTGCTAATGGTCTACTATGACGGTATTTGTTACGACTTGAATGAGAATCCATGGAAAAAAGTCTGCCAAAGAGCAGCAAATCTGGTCAACGATGTTTCCTCTTTATTAATAAATTGATGGATTTACTACAAGCCTGCAGGAGGATGGTGAGGAGTTTAGAATGTAATTGCAGATGAATGTTAGGTTATAGGCGAATTAAAGTTCCTTATGCTTTTCTTCTGACCATGATTTCCCCACGAAGAACTCCGTTGCGTATAGGTGTGGATACAACTAATACGCACACATGGCCTTCATCAAGGTTTTCATTGTTTTGAAATCAATTCTTTTGTATTTTTTTTTCTTTTTCACTTCTCCCCCACGCAAAAATATCCCCATATAGCCACAAAAATATAACAAATATCCCCCTTAGAATTCGGTTACAAACATAATTAGCTTTCATAACGCCACTTAAAAATGGAAGAAAAAGTCCTATTTAGAATATAAAAAACGGGGTAAACCATTTAGGCTAATGTATTCTATACTAGGTTCAGTTTGACGTAATGCATATTTTCCGAATGCTAATTACCCAACAACATTTGACCTTTTTTCTGTTGTAGCTTTTAACGCGAGTTAAACAAATTTTTATGCAATTTTCAACAGCACCAACAGTCGGTCGCTTCATTCGCATAAACCTTGGGGTCACAAAAACGCATGCATACGCTGTATCCTACCCTCCAAAATTGTTTTAATTACAGCCTCTAACTCTGTCTCTGTTCCACTTTAAGTAGTGTCGAGGGGGAGGGGCGGGAGAACTTGTTAAATTATACAGTTTGACAAGAGAGTCGACATTACCACAAACAAAACATGTTTTGTTTTTTTAAGCATATGTTAACTGGTTGAGAGGAAGGGGGATTAGAGGAAATGTGCCTTGTTGTTGTTAAAATTGGTGGAAATGGCTGAGCATAATTTAGTTGTTTACAAATTTGTTTTTAGCTTCTTAAAAAAATGAGACTTGTTTTTCAATTAAACGACAACATTTACAATGTGTGGTGCATACTTTTAGGCTACTGAAAAGGTGATTCTATTAAAATATCTCTTATGTGAACCATGAACGTTCATTATGAAGTACAGAATAGTCAAGGAAAAAAGGGATATTTTCGAATATATTTTTAAGAACCGAAAGTCTTTGAAAAAATACATTTTTAATAAATATTTTTTCAATAAACGTGGATTTTTTAATAAATATTTTTTCAATAAACGTGGATTTTTTAATAAATATTTTTTCAATAAACGTGGATTTTTTAATAAATATTTTTTCATTAAACGTGGATTTTTTAATAAATATTTTTTCAATAAACGTGGATTTTTTAAAGAATATTTTTTCAATAATCGTGGATTTTTTAAAGAATATTTTTTCAATAATCGTGGATTTTTTAAAGAATATTCTTAATACGCTTATGGAAAAAAATGTTTAAAAAATCCACGCTTATGGAAAAAAATGTTTAAAAAATCCACGCTTATGGAAAAAAAAATATTTAAAAAATCCACGCTTATGGAAAAAAATATTTAAAAAATCCACGCTTATGGAAAAAAAATATTTAAAAAATCCACGCTTATGGAAAAAAATATTTAAAAAATCCATGCTTATGGAAAAAAAATATTTAAAAAATCCACGCTTATGGAAAAAAAATATTTAAAAAATCCACGCTTATGGAAAAAAATATTTAAAAAATCCACGCTTATGGAAAAAAATATTTAAAAAATCCACGCTTATGGAAAAAAATATTTAAAAAATCCACGCTTATGGAAAAAAAATATTTAAAAAATCCACGCTTATGGAAAAAAATATTTAAAAAATCCACGCTTATGGAAAAAAAATATTTAAAAAATCCATGCTTATGGAAAAAAATATTTAAAAAATCCACGCTTATGGAAAAAAATATTTAAAAAATCCACGCTTATGGAAAAAAATATTTAAAAAATCCATGCTTATGGAAAAAAATATTTAAAAAATCCACGCTTATGGAAAAAAATATTTAAAAAATCCACGCTTATGGAAAAAAATATTTAAAAAATCCACGCTTATGAAAAAATTATTTAAGTTCTTTAAAGTTCTTCTTTAAGTTCTACTTTATAAAACAATCTTTCCCTCCATAAAAAAACTCCTTCAAATAAACTTCATATCATCTCCATAATGTTTTTCCTCATAAAGTTGACAATTAAGTTCCTGAAACTGCAAATGTAAGTTGCCTTCCTCCTTCCACTCAGATTTTTGCATGTTGTTA
Organism: Musca autumnalis; assembly: GCF_047663935.1. Lineage (NCBI taxonomy): Eukaryota > Metazoa > Arthropoda > Insecta > Diptera > Muscidae > Musca > Musca autumnalis. The sequence goes on from NW_027411977.1 coordinate 228,301,287, forward strand.
GGAAACATTTATACTCCTTTTGCTCGCTTTTTCTGTTCATAAAGCATTTCCTAAGCATTTACTTCCTGTTGGAGTTGTTTTGTATGAGCAATTATTTCCTTGATTCTCGTTAAGGAAACCATGTCGGCTGCAGTCGGCATTTAGTTGAAAAAACCAACATTGTTTTTTCTCTTTACAAAGCCCATTATTATGTCTCTCTTTATTTGTGTTTCCCGGTAAAATTTTACAATGTTTCTTTGCAGATTATGTCATTACGTGTTGTTGAATTGAGGTTAGGTTAACAAAAACATGTCATTGTTTTAACTATCATAGCTTGGGATATGCAAGGAACCTTTAGGTGGTTAATTGAGCTATCGGGAAACACAATGCCAGCATGAAATATATCCCACTCATTGGACCACCTGGAAACATAAATAAGCCCATTTTGCCAACTACCATAAATTACTTCATTTTCTCTAATTATACCTAGGCTGATCATCATCATCTTCAGTATTCCCATTATAACGACAACCTCTTTAAAATAGCTTTTGTTTATTGGCATTTTTATAGACTTTATTTGCATTAGAACAAATCTCCCATTAGCGTTGTTATATGGTTTTAGAGTCACGTTTTCCACTAACTGTCTAATAACATGTTTATTTGTCGTTCTTATCATGTCCCCCTTGGCGATAATTAATACCTACACATGTCCTTTCATGTGTTTGGATATCACAACCACATCCACCAGACTGTTATTTAAAAAAAGGGGGCAAAATCAAAGTTTTTAACTGCAATGCATCAGGAGCTTTTAGGAAAAGGTTTTTGCTTTAAAGTAACACAAAGAGCGCGCGTGCTTCATCTGTGCCGCAATTTGTTTTTAAAACAAGCAACAATTTTAAGGATGCCAATTACGTTTGTTCTAAGGTTTGTAACATTTTAGTTTTTGGAAAGAGTACATCTATGCATCCTTGCTGAAAGAAAAAGGACTTCTTTAGACGCTTTCTGAGAGAAAATATAGATTCTATACACCCTTTCTGAAAGAAAGCGGAACTCTTTAGAAGCTTTCTAAAAGAAAGAGTCCCCCTATAGGCCCTTTTTGGAAGAAATCGGGCCTCTATAGATCCATTCTGAAAGAAAGCAGGCCTCTATAGAGTATTTCTGAAACAAAGGGTAATTCTAAAGTCTCTTTCTGAGACAAAGGGTACTTCTAAAGACACTTTCTAAAACAAGGGTGCTTCTATATAGACCCTTTCTTAAAGAAAAATCCACGATTTTTGAAAAAACACATTCCTTAAAAAATGCACGATTTTTGAAGAAAAAAACATTCTTTTAAAAAATCGTGATTTCTGAAAAAAATATTCTTAAAAAAATCCGCGATTTTTGAAAAATTATTCTTTAAAAGTCCACGATTTAAAAAAAATGTTTCTTGAAAAATCAAAAAAAAAGTTCTTGAAATAAATATTAATTGAAAAAGATTCTTAAAAAATCAACGATTTATGAAAAATTTTCTTTAAAAAATCAGTGATTTTTGAAAAAAAAAAATCAGCGATTTTTGAAAAAAAAATCCACGATTATTGAAAAAATATTCTTTAAAAAATCCACGGTTATTGAAAAAATATTCTTTAAAAAATCCACGATTATTGAAAAAGAATTCTTTAAAAAATCCACGGTTATTGAAAAAATATTCTTTAAAAAATCCACGATTATTGAAAAAATATTCTTTAAAAAATCCACGATTATTGAAAAAATATTCTTTAAAAAATCCACGATTATTGAATATATTCTTTAAAAATTCCACGATTATTGAAAAAATATTCTTTAAAAAATCCACGATTATTGAAAAAATATTCTTTAAATAATCCACGATTATTGAAAAAATATTCTTTAAAAAATCCACGATTTTTCAAAAAAATGTTCTTTAAAAACTCAAAGTTTATTGAAAAAATATTTTTAAAAAATCGACTTTTATTGAAAAAAAATATTTTTTTAAAATATCCAAGTTTATTGAAAAAATGCTTTTTTAAAAAATCCACGTTTATTACATTTTTTTTTAAATCCATATTTATTGAAAAAATATTTGAAATTTATTGAAAAAAATATTTAAAAATGTATTTAAATTTTATTAAATTTTTTTTAATCAACGTTTATGGAAAAATATTTGTTAAATAGCCAAGTTTATTGGCAAAATATTTTTTTAAAAAATCTACGATTATTGAAAAAATATTCTTTAAAAAATCCACGATTATTGAAAAAATATTCTTTAAAAAATCCACGATTATTGAAAAAAAATTCTTTAAAAAATCCACGATTATTGAAAAAATATTCTTTAAAAAATCCACGATTATTGAAAAAATATTCTTTAAAAATCCACGATTATTGAAAAAATATTCTTTAAAAATCCACGATTATTGAAAAAATATTCTTTAAAAAATCCACGATTATTGAAAAAATATTCTTTAAAAAATCCACGATTATTGAAAAAATATTCTTTAAAAAATCCACGATTATTGAAAAATATTTTTTAAAAAATCCACGATTATTGAAAAAATATTCTTTAAAAAATCCACGATTATTGAAAAAATATTCTTTAAAAAATCCACGATTATTGAAAAAATATTCTTTAAAAAATCCACGATTATTGAAAAAATATTCTTTAAAAAATCCACGATTATTGAAAAAATATTCTTTAAAAATCCACGATTATTGAAAAAATATTCTTTAAAAATCCACGATTATTGAAAAAATATTCTTTAAAAAATCCACGATTATTGAAAAAATATTCTTTAAAAAATCCACGATTATTGAAAAAATATTCTTTAAAAAATCCACGATTATTGAAAAATATTTTTTAAAAAATCCACGATTATTGAAAAAATATTCTTTAAAAAATCCACGATTATTGAAAAAATATTCTTTAAAAAATCCACGATTATTGAAAAAATATTCTTTAAAAAATCCACGATTATTGGAAAAATATTCTTTAAAAAATCCACGATTATTGAAAAAATATTTTTTAAAAAATCCACGATTATTGAAAAAATATTTTTTAAAAAATCCACGATTATTGAAAAAATATTCTTTAAAAAATCCACGATTATTGAAAAAATATTCTTTGAAAAATCCACGATTATTGAAAAAATATTCTTTAAAAAATCCACGATTATTGAAAAAATATTCTTTGAAAAATCCACGATTATTGAAAAAATATTCTTTAAAAAATCCACGATTATTGAAAAAATATTCTTTAAAAAATCCACGATTATTGAATAAATATTCTTTAAAAAAATCCACGATTATTGAAAAAAATATTTTGTAAAAAAATCCACGTTTATTGAAAAAATATTCTTTAAAAAATCCACGATTATTGAAAAAATATTCTTTGAAAAATCCACGATTATTGAAAAAATATTCTTTAAAAAATCCACGATTATTGAAAAAATATTCTTTAAAAAATCCACGATTATTGAAAAATATTTTTTAAAAAATCCACGATTATTGAAAAAATATTTTTTAAAAAATCCACGATTATTGAAAAAATATTTTTTAAAAAATCCACGATTATTGAAAAAATATTTTTTAAAAAATCCAAGATTATTGAAAAAATATTTTTTAAAAAATCCACGATTATTGAAAAAATATTTTTTAAAAAATCCACGATTATTGAAAAAATATTTATTAAAAAATCCACGTTTATTGAAAAAATATTTATTAAAAAATCCACGTTTATTGAAAAAATATTTATTAAAAAATCCACGTTTATTGAAAAAATATTTATTAAAAAATCCACGTTTATTGAAAAAAATATTTATTAAAAAATCCCCGTTTATTAAAAAAATATTTATTAAAAAATCCACGTTTATTGAAAAAATATTTATTAAAAAATCCCCGTTTATTGAAAAAATATTTATTAAAAAATCCACGTTTATTGAAAAAATATTTATTAAAAAATCCACGTTTATTGAAAAAATATTTATTAAAAAATCCACGTTTATTGAAAAAATATTTATTAAAAAATCCACGTTTATTGAAAAAACATTTAAAAAAATCCACGTTTATTGAAAAAATATTTATTAAAAAATCCACGTTTATTGAAAAAACATTTAAAAAAAATCTACGTTTATTGAAAAACTATTCTTTAAAAAAATCCACGTTTATTGAAAAACTATTCTTTAAAAAAATCCACGATTATTGAAAAAATATTCTTTAAAAAATCCACGTTTATTGAAAAAATATTTATTAAAAAATCCACGTTTATTGAAAAAATATTTATTAAAAAATCCACGTTTATTGAAAAAATATTTATTAAAAAATCCACGTTTATTGAAAAAATATTTATTAAAAAATCCACGTTTATTGAAAAAATATTTATTAAAAAATCCACGTTTATTGAAAAAAATATTTATTAAAAAATCCACGTTTATTGAAAAAATATTTATTAAAAAATCCACGTTTATTGAAAAAATATTTATTAAAAAATCCACGTTTATTGAAAAAATATTTATTAAAAAATCCACGTTTATTGAAAAAATATTTATTAAAAAATCCACGTTTATTGAAAAAATATTTTTTAAAAAATCCACGATTATTGAAAAAATATTTTTTTTAAATCCACGTTTATTGAAAAAAAATATTTTTTTAAGTCCACGTTTATCGAAAAAAAATATTTTTTTAAATCCACGTTTATTGAAAAAAATATTTTTTTTTTAAATCCACGTTTTTGAAAAAATGTTTTTTAAAAGTCCACGTTTATTGAAAAATATATTTTTTTTAAATCCACGTTTATTAAAAAAATATTTTTTTACAAAATACACGTTTATTGAAAAAATATTTTTTAAAAAATCCAGCTTATTGAAAAAAAATTTTTACAAAAATCCACGTTCGTTAAAAAATATTTTTAAAAAATCCACGTTTATTGAAAAAATATTTTTACAAAAATCCTCGTTCATTGAAAAAATATTTTCATTGAAAAAATATTTTAAAAAAATATTAAAAAACAATACACGTTTATTGAAAAAAATATTTTTTCTAAATCCACGTTTATTGAAAAAAATATTTTTTTTAAATACACGTTTATTGAAAAAAATATTTTTTTTAACTCCACGTTTATTGAAAAAAATATTTTTTTTTTAAATCCACGTTTTTTAAAAAATGTTTTTTAAAAGTCCACGTTTATTGAAAAATATATTTTTTTTAAATCCACGTTTATTACAAAAATATTTTTTTACAAAATACACGTTTATTGAAAAAATATTTTTTAAAAAATCCAGCTTATTGAAAAAATATTTTTACAAAAATCCACGTTCGTTAAAAAATATTTTTAAAAAATCCACGTTTATTGAAAAAATATTTTTACAAAAATCCTCGTTCATTGAAAAAATATTTTCTAAAAAATCCACGTTTATCGAAAAAATATTTTTATTTTTTTTTAAATACACGTTTATTAATTTTTTTTAAATACACGTTTACTGAAAAAATATTTTTTTAAAAAATTCACGTTTATTGAAAAAATATAAAGACTCCATTCGGCTCGCCTATAAAAACCCCTCCGGCTCGTCTATAAAAATTCCCTTCGGTTCGTCTATAAAGGCTCTCTTATGGCCGGCTGGCCGTCTAGAAAGGCTCCCTTCAACTCGTCTATAAAAAAAACTCCCCTTTGTTTTTCAAAAACTCTGTCTTCTTTTCCGTTTTCTGTAGCATACATTTCAATCTCCTCATATTTACCCTTTTATATTTGGAATAAGAAGCAATCAAACACACATCCTTATAAAAGTTACTTAAACCAATTAAGCCTCCACCACCTCCCCTATGTGGAATAGAAAAATATGTGACCATTCCACATGTGTTGAATTTAGGACTCATTTGTTTTGCTACAAAGTCCAAAAGAGCTGCAAATATGTTTAAAATTCCCAAAATACAACACCCGTTCTCCACAGCCACATAAACTTAACCTTAGAAAGAAGAGTTTTATTTCCAAAACGTGTAACCCCACCGAAAAAAGCAAGAACTTTTCTTTGAAATAAAAGATAATTAAGACGTGCGCCATAGACTCCTTGGAATGAAAAAAACTTCTAATGAAGCAGAACCAAAATTTCGTTAAGAAATGCTTGTCCGCATTTGTTTCATTTTAATGTAATTTTATTTGGCTTGTTTTTTCCCATGCGCAGCAAAAACTTGGAAGCCAAGGACGAAATCGTGATGCCGTTAAAAACAGAGAGTAAATGCTATTAGTTTGTGGTGGGTAGAAGCTCAAGAGAAATGTAATTTACAAGGGTTTTAAAACTATTAAGTTTTGCAATTGAAGGCATGTTTTTTGAGGTTATGTGTGTGGAAGCCATGGCATATGGTCACATAAGGCATATATGTATTGAGTGTATTGCATGTAGGATGTGTTTGTTATTACTTCCATGTAAGTAAGGTAAAAGTATTTTAGTCATAAAAAACAGATTCCAAAACATACATAACCTTAAAATTTCCATTAAAAGGGATTTGCTGTTTTTATTACTCCAATGAGTATATGAGTATAATATGGAACGTTTTCATAACCGAGAACGTGCTCCTTACAATTCACAAATGTTTTCATGCTTTTTGAGGTTATGTTGAAATGCACACAACAATTTTAAAGTTTCAACTCAATATCACCATAAACTTTCTTAGTTGCTAAAGCGTGTCCTTCATCAATTTATTAACAATTCAGAAATGTGTTCATAAAAATTTTAATGCCTACTTTTTGAGGTTATGTTGAAATTCAAGCAAAAATTTCGAATATTTCAAATCAATATCACTATAAATTCAATGTAATAAACTTAAATACTAAGTGCTTAATAAAATGTTAAATCCACATTTTAAATCCCCCTTGCAGCGGTCTTCGACCCCAATGGCCCGTTGTAGCGCTTCAGAACAATGGGGAAATTTTCACTGATGATATAGTCATCCTTAAAAACAATAATTAGATTTACTTCAAATTCTGAAACGAGAAACAAAAGCTCAATTAAAAAAATTTCCCAAAACATTCCCAAACCTCCTCTCTCACCGATTTTAAAATTCTTTGTAATCAATGTGGGACAGGAAAACAATCTCGGCAATACCATATAAATGGGTATTTCGAATTTAGGACATATATTGCCATCAACAATTTGTATGGTTTGAATCTCTGTGGCATCTTTAGCGTAGCCTTCTTTACAACCACAGGTCTCCACCCTAAGCAGCTGCAACTCAATTGACTTAATGGCAGCTTCTGTGTGTTGAACCGTCAAGTTACCTTTTAATGGTTGGGTAATACAAAATTCCAGCTTCTCAAATTTCCCTGTTATTAAAAATCTCGGCATTGTTATACGTTCCTTGGAATTCTTTTGTATACTTTCAGGGCTAATGCTAAAACACACTTCCTTGGGTGGTGGCACCGGCTCCTGTTCAGGTTTATATTGTATACAAAATTGTTGGGTCTTTTGCAGCGACTTGGCCAAGAAACTTCGCTTTACATCACACCGTAATTGGTAATTGATATTGATAAACATTCCATGATAAGTTTCATAAAGCATCTTCGGTTCCTTGGTACATTTCAGGGGGAATTCAAAATGAAATTCAGATACGCCAGCATTAAGTTTTCCCGGGGCAGATAAATCAATTGTGGAACTGAGTAAGGTAATGGGTTTTAAGGAATTGGAAAATGCATCTAGAAGACCAACTGATTTGCTGTTGCTTAACTGGAGATTTACAATGCCCTCAAGGGATAATTGTATGCCATCATGCTTGGCCTCTGAGGCACAGGAAAATTGTACACAACCCACTAAGACGTCCTGTAAGGGAAGAAAGGAAGACAATTAAATAAGGTTTTATTTTGTAACCGGGAGAATATACTCACATTTTCATAGTAGACCTTATTTTCCCGCTTGAGCTTGATTTCAAAATTAATGGAACTCGAACCCATGACTTAGGTGATATGAACCCTAGAAGAGAAAAAGTAAAAAAATCAATTAAAACTGACAAATATTCTATAGAAACCTCCTACGGAGGTCTTCTATTCTATAGAAACCTCCTACGGAGGTCTTCTATTCTATAGAAACCTCCTACGGAGGTCTTCTATCCTATAGAAACCTCCTACGGAGGTCTTCTATTCTATAGAAACCTCCTACGGAGGTCTTCTATTCTATAGAAACCTCCTACGGAGGTCTTCTATTCTATAGAAACCTCCTACGGAGGTCTTCTATTCTATAGAAACCTCCTACGGAGGTCTTCTATTCTATAGAAACCTCCTACGGAGGTCTTCTATTCTATAGAAACCTCCTACGGAGGTCTTCTATTCTATAGAAACCTCCTACGGAGGTCTTCTATTCTATAGAAACCTCCTACGGAGGTCTTCTATTCTATAGAAACCTCCTACGGAGGTCTTCTATTCTATAGAAACCTCCTACGGAGGTCTTCTATTCTATAGAAACCTCCTACGGAGGTCTTCTATTCTATAGAAACCTCCTACGGAGGTCTTCTATTCTATAGAAACCTCCTACGGAGGTCTTCTATTCTATAGAAACCTCCTACGGAGGTCTTCTATTCTATAGAAACCTCCTACGGAGGTCTTCTATTCTATAGAAACCTCCTACGGAGGTCTTCTATTCTATAGAAACCTCCTACGGAGGTCTTCTATTCTATAGAAACCTCCTACGGAGGTCTTCTATTCTATAGAAACCTCCTACGGAGGTCTTCTATTCTATAGAAACCTCCTACGGAGGTCTTCTATTCTATAGAAACCTCCTACGGAGGTCTTCTATTCTATAGAAACCTCCTACGGAGGTCTTCTATTCTATAGAAACCTCCTACGGAGGTCTTCTATCCTATAGAAACCTCCTACGGAGGTCTTCTATTCTATAGAAACCTCCTACGGAGGTCTTCTATTCTATAGAAACCTCCTACGGAGGTCTTCTATTCTATAGAAACCTCCTACGGAGGTCTTCTATTCTATAGAAACCTCCTACGGAGGTCTTCTATTCTATAGAAACCTCCTACGGAGGTCTTCTATTCTATAGAAACCTCCTACGGAGGTCTTCTATTCTATAGAAACCTCCTACGGAGGTCTTCTATTCTATAGAAACCTCCTACGGAGGTCTTCTATTCTATAGAAACCTCCTACGGAGGTCTTCTATTCTATAGAAACCTCCTACGGAGGTCTTCTATTCTATAGAAACCTCCTACGGAGGTCTTCTATTCTATAGAAACCTCCTACGGAGGTCTTCTATTCTATAGAAACCTCCTACGGAGGTCTTCTATTCTATAGAAACCTCCTACGGAGGTCTTCTATTCTATAGAAACCTCCTACGGAGGTCTTCTATTCTATAGAAACCTCCTACGGAGGTCTTCTATTCTATAGAAACCTCCTACGGAGGTCTTCTATTCTATCAGAAAGGTTGTAAAGAAACACTCTTTCTTTCAGAAAGGTTGTAAAGAAACACTCTTTCTTTCAGAAAGGTTGTAAAGAAGCACTCTTTGGATGCATCCATTCTGGATGCATCCATTCTTTCCGATAGGGGCTCAGGAAGCATCCATTCTTTCCGAACGGGTCTCTGGAGGCACCCTTTCTTTCCGAAAGGGTCTAACGAAGCACCCTTTCTTTCCGAAAGGGTCTAACGAAGCACCCTTTCTCTCAGAAAGGGTCTATAGAAGCACCCTTTCTTTCCGAAAGGGTCTATAGAAGCACCCTTTCTTTCCGAAAGGGTCTAACGAAGCACCCTTTCTTTCCGAAAGGGTCTAACGAAGCACCCTTTCTTTCCGAAAGGGTCTAACGAAGCACCCTTTTTCTCAGAAAGGGTCTATAGAAGCACCCTTTTTCTCAGAAAGGGTCTATAGAAGCACCATTTCTCTCAGAAAGGTTGTAAAGAAGCACCCTTTCTTTCAGAAAGGTTGTAAAGAGGCACCCTTTCTTTCAAAAAGGGTCTAAAGAAGCACCCATTCTTCCCCAACGGCTTTCTGAATGCACACTTTCTTTCCGATATGGTTTCCCGATGCACATTTTCTTTCTAAAGGGTCTCTGGAAGCACCATTCTCTCAGAAACGTTCTCTGAAAGCACCGATTCTTCCCGAAAGTGTCTCGGAGGCACACTTTTTTCCGATATGGTTTCACGAGGCACCCTTTCTTTCCGATAGGGGCTCTGGATGCATCCATTCTTTCCGATAGGGGCTCAGGAAGCATCCATTCTTTCCGAACGGGTCTCTGGAGGCACCCTTTCTTTCCGAAAGGGTCTAACGAAGCACCCTTTCTTTCCGAAAGGGTCTAACGAAGCACCCTTTCTCTCAGAAAGGGTCTATAGAAGCACCCTTTCTTTCCGAAAGGGTCTATAGAAGCACCCTTTCTTTCCGAAAGGGTCTACCGAAGCACCCTTTCTTTCCGAAAGGGTCTAACGAAGCACCCTTTTTCTCAGAAAGGGTCTATAGAAGCACCCTTTTTCTCAGAAAGGGTCTATAGAAGCACCATTTCTTTCCGAAAGGGTCTAACGAAGCACCCTTTCTCTCAGAAAGGGTCTAAAGAAGCACCCTTTCTTTCAGAAAGGGTCTAAAGAAGCACCCTTTCTTTCAGAAAGTGTCTAAAGAAGCACCCTTTCTTTCCGATATGGTTTCACGAGGCGCCCTTTCTTTCCATTCTTTCCGAACGGGTCTCTGGAGGCACCCTTTCCTCCAGGAAAGTTCCATAGAAGCACCCTTTCTTTCAGGAAGGGTCTATGGAAGCAGGATTAGATTTTATAGACGAGCTGAGAGAGTCTTTAAATATATATAGTTAAAATTGGATATAGACTCACCCTATGGCCATAGATCTGCTGTGTTACCATGTGGAAATATGGAGCGTAAACCTTTATTAATTCAATAGCAATTCTTCTATCCGAAATAACCTGCCTCTAGCTGTCGCTTAAAGGTCATACTGAAATGATAAAAAATTATTAAGATCTACAATTGTATTACTCAAGGTAGGTATTTCCTTACCTTCTTCTCACCACCACCATCGTCCAAGAAACAGTGTTGTGTTGCATAAATAAGGTTCTTGGAAAAGGTCGATGGCGGATTTCTGCAGCAGCAGCCCGAGAGCAAAGTACATCTATTTACTCCACCCAAAGCTGCTGCCGCTCTCTAATGTTTTTGGTTTTATGTTATTGTGGGAAGCGTAGTCGAGCAAACCCCGAGCCAAAATTTAGTATTTCATCACAATTTTTTACATACTGGGCACTCTCCTGATCGATAATCATCTTAAATACAAGGCTATCACCTTTCTGTGAATATGAGTTGATTACTCGCCAGCTGCAGGTTCTAAGACCACGATTCTGTTTCTGCAGCAATTTTAATAACTCTACAGAATCCGTTTTCGGAGGAGGTACCCATACTGTTACTTCAATCCCCCTTGGAATTTCCGAAATTGAAACTGCTGCGAGATCTGCACCCTCCCACAGGGCATCCATTTTATTGATGGTCTGTCTGAGAAATTCCCAAGACTCTTCACTGAGACATTGTACGACTTGAACGCCCTTATAGGGAGTCGATTTGCCGAAGCTAGTTTTGCTTGCCTCCACATCATCGCAGAGGATAATATCCCGCACATAAGCCTCAATGAGCAACCAATGATCTTTGCTGATCCTACCATCGGGGTCAGCCCTATCAATTATTGCCAGTCGAAGATCAACTGGGATACTGAAACAAACTGAATTTCTAGTTGTGTAGCTGGAAGTAGCAGCTACATCTATGACATTTCCTGGAGCAATGCCAGCTAGAGCCCTCGCAATGGAAATATATGGACCAGCATCTTCAGTTGACCGCATTCTTTTTTCTTCGTTCCGTTGCTGTCGAGTCATTGGCTGCTGATTGTTAGAGGAACCTATTATTTTCGCACCAGACTGTGTTGGTATGCTCTTCTTCACAGGCTTAGTGTTTGTATGTTCTTTACTTTCGTCGGCTGCCACTACTCTACTCCCAGATGCAGGTTCCTCAACTCTTTCTCTTTTTATTTGGTTAACTTCGATTAATTCATTCCCTTTTGTGCTGTCACAGATTCCATTACTAACGTCAGCAGACATTGAGTTAGGTTGATCTGTGGATGTTTTGGAATTACTGGCTTCCTTGGATAATGGGATTCTGTCTATCGGCAGGGATTCTGTTTTGCGTAAATGGGGAAATTTGTTTTCCATTTTTCTCATAAACCCCAGTTTTAATCTTAAATTATGAAAATGTTGCTCTTTCATAGTGCTTGGATCTCTATCAATGAATCTGCTGCAATAAGAGAATGCTTTGCGATAGGAATTCTTCTGATTCCTCTCCGTTCTTCTTCGATTTTCCTCCGGAGTGTTTTCAGCTGCATTAGATCGCCCCTCGACCGAAGTCGATGGGTCATTTTTTTGATTCTTGGAGTTCATGTTTTGAGTATCTATAGACAAGACTTTAACCACTACGAAATAGACTCTTTTGGAATGAATAAACTAGGGCATAAGATGAGTTGACCCGCTTCCTGATCACGACAATATATAATTTCTTTTTGGGAAATCCATACTTCCCGTGATATGGTTACAAGAAGGGAATACACGCTCACACCCGATTTTTTTGAAATTTTTACCACTGGTAGGTCTCATTATCCTGAACACAAAAATAAATATATCATCTCTGGGAAGTCCATTCTTCGCGAGATATAGGCCTTTAAATTTCTAAAATTTCTTTTAAATTATAACTTTCTTGCAAATCTAGTACACTGGAAAAACATAGTTTTATAATTTGGATCTATATTTTTGTAATGCCGTACCTACCTCTTGGCTCTAACTGGATTTATTTAGAGTTCTTTCTCGAGGAAGCTTGCGTCCAAGACTCAATGGGAGTTTAATCAAGAAGATATCCTCAAACAGCTGTTCAGAAGTTAATTCTTTAATTGTAACGCAAAGTACGTGGCAGTGTTATACAGTTTAAATTGCACTAGAATGAAAAGAGGTTGTGATTTTGCGATTAATTCAATAAAAGAAAACAATCATAAAATGCACATTATATTTATTTTTTTTTTGTTTGACCATGTAATTTCAGAGTGTTACTCGTTGGCCACACATTATAATTTAGTTACGAACACCTGTTTGCCGGTGGCGATTCTTCAAATGTAACGCAGTTTACATGACAGGGTCATACAGTTTGAAAGACATTGGAAATTTACCGGCATTTACAAAAATTACTGCAACTGGGAGATGAATAACAGGAAACTACAAATCAGAGGAAAGTAAAAAGATTTTTATTTAATTTTCATAAATAACTTGATACATTAAACAATAATAACGTAAAAGACTGTTTTTTAAGCTCCCAAACAGCTGTTCATTAATGAAACTCTTGAAATGTAACGCAAAATGCATGGCAGTGTTATACAGTTTAAAAGGCATTGCCGCCTTTTCCGAAATAAGAGCAATTAATTCTAAGCAAAGAAATAAAAGCTCCAAATATAATAATATGCTTTGTTCCCGTACTTTTTAATAGTAAAACTCGTAAAAGAGAGAAAGAAAGAAATTTTGTTGTTACATAAAAGTTTTTTCAAAAAGTTCGGGAACGGAAAAATGGAAAATACGTCAAAAAAACTGGAACAAATGTCAAAGTCGGCGTATCAGCCAATCAGACGCCGGCAACCATGTTACTATTTTTTTACTCGCCCAAATTTGTCGTGTAAAAAGTTTTTAAAGAGAGCGTCATTCAGCGCCATTTTTGTTTAAAGAGAAGTGAAGATTTTACAACTTTTTTGTGTACGGGAACGCTTTTTCGAGTAAAATGTGTAAAAGTCGTAAAAATTGTAAAAACTTTTTAGTTCTGGAACACAGCTATAATTAAAAAAAAATAATAAAACTATCTCAATATTTCCAAAACAATTGCAAGTAAACACTGCTTGGTCAGCGGTGGTGCTCAAAGGTAACGCAGTTGACTTTGCATTGTTGACATTGCACTGTTTAAAAGACATTGGAAAATTACCTGCTATTCATAAAAATGAGAAAAGAGTAGTAGGAAACAAATTAGCGAAAACTAAACAGCTTCTCAAAATGTATTTAGACTCAATAAATAACATGATAAATTAAGTAAAATTATAAAAAATATTGTAAACAACTGTTTTTTAAAGCACTTCTTGAAATGCAACGCAAAATCCATGGCATTTACGCACAGTTTAGAATGCATTGTAAAATTCATGTTGTCTACAAAAACAATAACAAAACACAGCTGGTGGGTAGTACATAACAAATAAATTAGCCGAAATTAAATAAGTTATTAAATAAAAATCACAAAAAAATATGTTAAAATTATACCAAAGTGCCTTGAGGCACACATCCCAACGTTCCATATCGTTAACTGCATGCCAACGCCACAACAATGAAGAGCAAGGCAATAATCGAGAATCTGCCACCTTGAAGCGGATACGTGAGGAATTGGTCCGAGAAAAAGCTGCCCTGAAGTGGCGTAACATTGTGGTAAAAAAGAACTTCATTCCTGGTTGAGCAATTGTAGAGTTCGGACGTCATCAAACTGTGTATAAGTGGAGCATACAAAAAGTTTTTTTCTGTGAAGCCTAATTTTTTGCTGTGAAGAATTGGTGTAGCTGTGGAGCTGATTGTAGCGGCAAGTGGTGCATTTTTTTAAATCAATTTTTTCTTTTGCTGTGGAGACGTGGATGTGCACAGCGTTTTCTTCTTTTTTGCTGTCTTTTTGGGGTAAAACAATTTTTTGACTATGGCCACAAATATGGCCGAAGAGTGTGAGGTTATGGATGTTTCGGCGTCTGTACCTCAAAATGTGGGTGAGTGTGTGAGTGGTGCTGCAGCAGCATGTAATGTCGGTGTATGCACAAGAAGTAAAAGAGTATTTGAAAATGGCGTACGTGACGAAGCTATGCATAGAGCGAAGAAGATGAATAATGATAGCAATGGTGATGAACAGTTACAAGGTACTGTTAACCAAGAACAAAAAAAGCGTCGCTTTAACAACGAACCAGTTTTTTACAAAGAGGATCATGAGGGTAAGTTCATGGTACTTGTCGATTCGAGTGAGGCAGATAAAATAAAGAACAAACGTATTAAGAACGGGTTGTACTTAATGGAAAAAATAAAAGGTCTGAAGCTGGAAGAAATTAAAAAAATAAAAAGGGTTGATGCCATCGGCGTTACGCTATACAGAATTACTTTTGAGGATGCGGTGTCCGCAAACTCATTTCTCAAAAATGATAAACTTAAAAATATGAAGTTGAGGGCATTTGTGCCTAAAAACTTTGTGGAGACGTACGGCGTCATTAGAAATGTCCCCATAAGCTTTTCGGAGGAGGAGTTGCTAAATGGAATAATTGCTGACCGAAAAGTGATGTCGGTTAAGAGATTCACAAGGAGGGAGAATGGAGAAGACGAGAACCCTCGGCCAACTGAAACAATTAAAATTGGTTTTTGTGGGGATGACCACCCATCATGGGTGGTTTTTAATCACACTGTACTAATTGTTAGCACATACTTTCCCGCGGTGAGGCAGTGTTTTAACTGCGGCAGACTGGGCCACACAAAGATGGGTTGCCGCTCTAACCCAAGGTGTTTAAAGTGTGGCAATGAAGGTTGTAATAATGAGTGTCAAATTAAAGTGTGCATTTTATGCAAAGGCACTGATCACGGATGTAAAGAGAAAGAAAAATGTCCCAAATGGACAAAGGAAATTGAGGTTAACAAGATAATGACTAGGAAGAAGATGACAAAAAGGGAGGTCTTGGACTCATATAATAGCCAAAATCGATTTGAAATATTATGGGATGAAACTAATTTTCCGTCTCTTTCTACAGGTGGAAAGAAGAGCAGTGCTGGAGCCAAACCAAGTGAACTGGACAATATTGACAATGATGTCAATAAGATTCTCACACCTTTTACATACAGCTCGGTTGCAAAAAAACCGAAAAAACCATATGTCCATAGGCCTGGAGCCCCAATGGGCAAAAGATTGTTTGATGAGCCATCTCCTTCAAGACCTGTGTTTATGCAAGACAACCATAAAGTCACTGAACTGGAAAAAATCACAGTTGAATTGCTCAACTTCATGAAAGACTTTTTTAAAGCAACGAACAATGTGGTGGCGACGGAGGCCATGGGCCACTTTCAGGCCAGAATTCAAAAATGTGGTGTAGCTGTTGATCGATTTGATAATAATGGAATACCCAATCATCAAAATGGACAAAGTTAAGGTATTTCAGTTTAATATTCAATCATTTCGTAGTAACAAAAACTTTATAGAATTCTATTTGAATAAATACCAATATGATATTGTTGTTCTATCCGAAATTTTTGCTGAAGATTCGAAAAACAAGAATAAACTTATTAACTTCAATCTTGTGCAGAAGTTTCGTGCCGATGGTTATGGTGGTGTGGCCATTGGCCTAAAAAAGAGAATTAAATTTGCCAAACTTTCCTACGTTACAGATTATGATATTGTTATCGTCAAGACACTCAATCTACGTCAAAACCTGGTTATTGCGTCCGTTTATTTTCCTCCTGCTCTATCCTTTGAAGAGTTTAAGGAAGAAATATCCAAGCTTTTGCAGTTTCTGGAGTCTTTTGATAATGTTCTTTTATGCGGCGATTTTAATGCCAGAAATTCCTGCTGGGGTGATCATGTGGTTTCCCGTAAAGGGAGAGAGTTGGAGATTGCTGCGGTGGAGGCGAATCTGGTATGTGTCAACAATGGAAATATTACATTTAGAAGGAACCGGGACTCCCGGGGATCAGTGCCGGATTTGACCTTTGTTAGTGCTAGTTTGCGTGTGCAATGGTGTGTCCTTGAGGGGCATTGGGGTGGTAGTGGCCACCTTCCAATATCTGTAGAGGTTGAGGGCCATGGAATCCGTCATGGAAGATTTCTACATAAGAAAAAGCTGATTAACACCCTAAACAAGCTAGATCTTGAACCTGACTTTGCAGTAATTGAAAGATCAATGGATGAGGAAATAAAAGCGGCGACCTCCAAGTTGAATGGGAATAGGACCCCCAAGTACTGGTGGAATGACCAGCTGGCGGTGCAATATAGGCTTCAATTGGCTGCAGTGAAAAAGGCAAGAAAATTTCCCTGCTACGAGAACCTTATCAAAGCCACTGAGGAGGTGGAGAAGTGGAAAGATATGGTCAGTAAAGCAAAAAGTAATAGTTTTTTGGCAAGAATAGAGGATGTGAACAAGGATTCGAATTCACGTGCGACTTGGCGTTTTATCAATAATGTTCGCAACAGAGATTCTACAGTGTCCAGAATATGGAATGAAGAGAGAAATTGTGATTATTTGAAATACCTTAAAGATCAGGTTCCAGGGGACATGGTGAGCAGACAGGTGGCCTTTGAACCATGCAATAATGTTGATCCGGTGATATTAGACTATGATCATTTCGAGCATGTCCTTGCCAAAAAGAAAAAAGGGTCGGCCGCTGGCCATGACTGCATCACGTATGAAATGATAAGGGCTCTTCCGGGGCTGTCGAAGAGAGCCATACTGACGGCCATGTCCAATGCACTTATGGAAAATGCGATTAGAGATAGCTGGCGAATCATTAAAATAGTACCAATCCCGAAGCCAAACAAGAATTTGGAATTAATTGAAAATTACAGGCCAATATCATTAATATCGGTGTTTATCAAATGCATTAACCTAATGTTAAAAGACTCAATTCTCGAACAGCTTGAAAAACAAAACATCTTACCATTGAGGTCGTTTGCTTACAGGAGTGGGATGTCTACATCCACATGTATCAATGAGTTTCTGCATCGGGTGGCTCTTCTTAAAGCCAACAACTATAAGGTCCTAGTCCTCTCTTTGGATATAAATAATGCATACAATTGTGTCCGGATTGCTTCTTTGGCTAAGATTATGAATAATATTGACTTAAACCCTTACATTTCCAATTGGATAATCAATTTCCTCTCTAAGCGGATTCTAAAACTTGGTGATGAAGAGATTGAGGTGGCAGATGGCCTCCCACAGGGAAGTTGTCTGTCTCCTCTGCTTTTTAATCTTTATACAGCGGGACTGCATAATGTTGAAGACTCAAGGACTATGGTATTTCAATATGCAGACGATTTTTTGATCATGGTTTTTGATCATGATTTTGATTTGGCCATGGAACGTTTACAAAGGAAAACGACAATTTTCAAAATGAAGTGTGCGGAGCTGAACTTAACATTTAACCCAGCTAAATCCAGCACTATGTACTTTGCAAAAAACAGTATCAAGAAGATTCAGCTATATGTGGATGGCAATCCGGTGCAACAACAAAGAAAACTAAAATTCCTTGGCAGGATGATATCCAACTCCTTAACAGTGGCTGACCACTATGTTTCTATTAATGAAGCGGTCAACAATAGAACACAACTTTTAAAGTGCCTATCATCGGTCAAGGGAGGTCTGCATCCCAAAACATCTCTAAAAGTATACAAAAGTCTCGTAAGATCAAAAATTGAATATGGCAGAACCACCACTGCCAACTCTCCAATGTATGTGAATAAAACAATTGAAAGAATGCAAAATGGTTTGATAAAGAGATCCCTGGGAGTTACCAGATCGTCACCAAATCACTCAGCTTATGTTCTGTCTGGCGAATTTCCACCTAAATATAGAGCCAAAATTCTAACGGCGAGAGAAATTATCAAGAATTTAAAACGAAACAATTATTTATATGGAATTATTGCGGACAACCCACTGGTCAAGTCGAGCTACAGTGTGGTTTTTCACGAGTTTGCGGACATTTTTAGGAAAATTCGGATAAAACCATATACACGACAAGATCATCTAATCATAAGATCAGATATGTTACCTGGAAGTAAGCGAGATTTGGGAAATGACGTCATTCATGCGATGTACAATAATGAATTGGCGTATTATAAAAACAGTGGCTTTGCGACCTTTGCAACGGATGCGTCGCCAAATGAGTCTTGTACTGGCTGTGGTATATATGATGTGACAAAAGGTCACCGTTTCCTGTTCAAGTTAAACATCAGAACCTCCTCAACGTTCGGTGAACTTTTCGCGCTGCGAAAGGCGCTTGAGTTAGCTGTGGAGGAAGGCTACTACAAAGTTGTTATCTTCACCGACAGCCTTGCGGCCTGTAAGGCTCTTGGCGCTGCTGATTCGGACAACTGTCTGGTAGCAGATTTTCACAACATTTTACAGGAATCCTTGATCAACTTGTGTCATGTGGTTTGGGCTCCAGGCCACAGAGGTATTCAAATAAATGAAGAAGCTGACTATTTGGCGAAACAGGCAGCTGAAGTTGGTGCACCAGTTGATGCTGACCTTACTCCGGGGGAAGCGTTGCTAGCAATCAAAAATGCAGTCATGGCCTGCTGGAATGAAGAATTTATTGAGCTGTCCCAGACAAAGGGTAGACATTTCTTTCAAATCTATGAGGATGTCTATGAAAAACCCTGGTTCAACAAAGGAAACTTTTACCCCATGGAAGTGAAACTTATTAATAGGCTTATGATTGGACATGCCTATGATAAAGCCTACTTACATCGTATTGGATCCGCCAACTCTGACAAATGTGAGGTATGCAATACTCTTGAAAATGCCCAGCATGTGATCTTTGACTGTCAAAAATTTTCATCTACTCGAGACTCTTTTCCAACCCTCTTTTCCAGATACCATGAGCTTATTCCTCTTCTTAAAACAAAAGATATTGATACTTTCAGACTCCTCCTTGATTTTATCAAGGAGGCGAAGATCTCACTATAATCCCACTCATACACTTTTCAATCTGTGATTTCTTAATCTGTGATATTAAATTTAAGTTTTTTATTAACCCCACACAATACTAATTTACACTCTCCTACCCCCTTCCCCAATTTGGCCTTTATTTTGTTTATTCCAACAGACGTTTATGGTGCCAGCACACTTCGTAACTTGGTCTCTGCTTGACTTTGGATGATGTCCTATCGTTTTGCTGTAAAGGCTGTCATATTGTTCCTGAATTTTGTATGCTGTTTTTTCAACTTTTGTTTTGCCCATACGACGATTTATACACACATAAGTTTGATCTCAACCAGGTCTTCGTGAGTCCGTTTTTGTTTGTATTTTTGCATGTATTATATTGTCTATCATACATATGATGTTCTAACTCGACACTGTGCTGTATGGATATGCAGCTTTCGTTTGTTTTTTACTCAACAGTATTTGGTGTCAACTCTGCGTTTGTATCATTTCATCACTGGAGTTTTAACCTGGCGTTTTGTATCCTGAGGATCGCCAAATCAATCTCTCTCTGCGGAAGTGGAGGATCGTTTCATAGCACAAAAAAAAAAAAAAAAAAGTGGCGTAAGACCAACGAGGAATTGGGTGATGTTACAACAAAACTAAAATACTTTGCCAACAATGAACAAACCTCAGATTTCATATTAATGATGCAAAAACCCCTAGAACTGAATCCAAAAAAATGGCTAGCAATGTGGGAAAAGAAAAAGGAAAATGATGAGCGACACATGCAAAAATTTCTTCCCGAACGTCATGAAATCTTGGGACCAGACCTAGCCACAGCACATTTCATACTACATCGTGGTGGTTTAGTGAAGTTTGTTAATGCCCAATCGTGGACTAAGGCAGATGAGGATAAAAATTTCAAATTACCCAATAAATATGATCCAACTTTCAAACTGGAAGGCATACGTTGTGATAATATGCGTCTCTACTATGAAGGTTTGGAAAATATACGTTGGCTGCAGCATCTTAAATTTGCCTCATTTCATAATGTCCTCAGTTTTGATGATTGGTGTTTGGATCGTGTTTCGGGGTCTCAATGTCACAATTTAGAGGTACTAGATATCTCGGGAACACAATGTACATCCCGAGGACTTTCCTGTCTATATCGCTTGCATAATTTGAAATTGTTAATTGTCAATGATCCTAAAGAATCGTTGGAATATGAACTTACCTGCTCTATGCTGGAGGAGACCTTACCAAAATTGAAAATAGTCAATGCAGCTTCTGTACACAATTTACAGTAAAAAGTTATAGTAGTTATTATTTACACAATAAATTATTTAACGAGAAAAAAATTATACAAATAAAAACAGTTATTGTTATTGTGGTTTAGTTTTCATATATTCGGCTTTTATTGCTGCTCTCTCCTCAACTGGTGGCAGATATGGAGAGATGCCTTTTGCACGACGATCTGAACGTATTTTGTGCTAGAAAAAGAAAGGGAAATATGGGTTATGTGCCATTATTGTAAGTTATTTTTGTCGTAATTATCTTACCCAGAAATCCTTGCAATTTTTATAATTTGCAAAATAAACCTCGCAGGCTTCACGATCAAAATTGTTTTTGTTCAAACATTTGTATGAAAGCTCTTGTTCCTTGGGGGGAAAGAAGCATTTTTAAATATGAATAGTCGACTCAGATTTAGGCTATGTCGGGTTTAGGCACGGCCACAGATGGGACTAAGGGTTCGATTATAGACAGCAATTCAACAAGGAAACAAATTTCCTTTACCGACCCTCCGCATAAAAAATACAAAAATTTCCTTTAAATCGTAAGTTTTCGTAAGTAGCACGGCATCGACAGGGGATTTAAGACAGGAGCAAATTTCGACTACAAGTAAGCCTATATCTCGGGAAGTATACATTTCCGCAACAAAAATATTTCATTGGAATCGGTATGAAAAGCACTATCTTCATTCAATATGTGTTTTGAACTTCTAAAAAAAGTGTGAATTTCAACGCGGAAATAAAAATGGAACTCCTTTCCTATACCGACCCAAACGCAGAAAATTATGAAAAAATTACCACAGATAGTACTTTTTATCCCGATTCCAACCATGTATTGCTTTTGTTGCGGAAATATATACTTCCCGAGATATGGGCCTCAAAAGATCCACAAAGGCCCTATCCTATTTTTTCTAAATTGCCGGCCTTCGGACGGGTTTTAAGACTTCTCCTATGGACAGGTGCAAATCTCTGGAATGGGAACAAAATTTTCTTTTAAATTAGATATTTTTCTATAAATAGGCGGCCTTCGGCCGGAATTTAAGACTTTCTCCTTTGGGCAGGTGCAAATCTCTGGAATGGGAACAAAATTTTCTTTTAAATTAGATATTTTTCTATAAATAGGCGGCCTTCGGCCGGAATTTAAGACTTTCTCCTATGGACAGGTGCACATCACGGGAACGGGAACAAAATTTTCTTTTAAATTTAATTTTTGTGGAGGCCTATATCTCGAGAAGTATACATACCCTTCAACGAAATAATATATCGTTGAAATCAGTATAAACAACACTATCTGTGGTATTTTTTAATAATTTTCTGCGGTGTTTTTCCAACATTTTAGACTAGGGCCTTCGTGGAACTTTGGAGGACCATATCTTGGGAAGTATACATTCCGCAACAAAAGCAATACATCGTTGGATTCGGTGTAAAAAGTACTATCTGTGGTATTTTTTAATAATTTTCTGCGGTGTTTTTCCAACATTTTAGACTAGGGCCTTCGTGGAACTTTGGAGGCCCATATCTTGGGAAGTATACATTTCCGCAACAAAAGCAATACATGGTTGGAATCGGGATAAAAATTTTCTGAGGTGGGTGGGTAAAGGAAAGATAAGACAAATGTTTACTATGATATTTGTTGTGGGCAACTGGATTTGCTATCCATAATCGACCGACACAGTGCAATAAGAAATAAATCAAAGTTGCGCCTAAACCCGACTTTTCCTTTTGTTTGACGGATTTGATGTAGAAATAAATTTGCCAAACTATATTCAAATCGTTTCAGATTTCGATATAGCTCCCACATACATATATTTTCAGTTTTTAGCTCAACCGCAGTCAGGACAGTTTCACATTGTTTTAAAAAATCACTTTGCATAAAAAAGTGAATTTACTGGTGAACATTTTCGTCCAATAATTTTTCACAAATTTCGACGTGGATAATCACGGCAAGAGTGGATCGATCAAATTAAATCTATTTCTGTCGATAATGGACCATCCTATAGCACTATGAAAAACTAGTTTAATGAATTCAAACGGTTTGCAAAACGGTCTTGTTAAAATAACAGAGCAGTGTTTTTGTTCGCATTCCTTTAATTTATCGTCATCATTAAGTCAACATTAATTTCGGCACGGGCAACACATTTTCCCGTCATGCTTTATCAAATCAAAATTGGTGTTGTTTCTGCTGCAATAATGGAGTGTGTGCTTGAATGCAAGGTATAAACCATGCTTGAATGGGCTATTGGTTTAATTGCCTTTGTATTTTTTCGCTCTAGTCAAGCAGTATTGGACTGAGTATTTGAATGACTGACAGCCTTGGCATTGTGAAGAAATGTTAACCAACCATTCAGCCATCCAGTCTGCTAACATTTTTCAATGGCTCTTTAAATTTTTTCCAATTCTATTTTCTGAAATATTCGTCTAACACGCAAACACACAACAAAGTTTCTTTACACTTCTCTTCAGTTCGCATTTCAATCAAGGGTGTTAACTTTAAGGGAATGCCGTCCCTTTATTTGGGGAAATTTTTATATGCAATTTCGCAATTCTTAAATATTGAAATCTTAAATTTGTGGACGCATTTCCGGAAACAACACATAAGTCATTGATACGAGTGGGTCGACAGGGTCCCTGTCGAGACATAATAATGTTTAATAGTTTTGGGTTTAACACACCATTGTTTTGTCTGACATTTGAAATGATATTTCATTTTCATGGAATGCATGAGAGACACACTTGAATTTCTAGTTCGCTTTTTCAGTTGACCTTAAATTTGTTTGCCCTCCATTGAGTTCAAGTGGAAGGGTAACACCTCCCTTAAGCGGCTCCCTTTCATATTGTGCTCTCCTTGCGGCTAGCATTGTTGATATTGTGCTTGTGTGAATGTTGTTTCCCATTGGTTTTCCGGTTGAAATGTGCATACATATATGATTGTCTAGCAACTGTTGCCCAAAATATTTCTAAATAACTTTATATTTCTAAATAACTAACTTCTGAGGGAAATTTCACAAAATGTGAAAATGTGTAATCTGTGCAAAAAATTTAAATGTTGCTGCCTATATATTTCTAAATAACTTTTGAGGAAAATTTCTCATAGAAATTAAAAAGTTTGCATGGCATTTAGGGTAGGGTAGCACAATATAATCTCTAAACAAATGTTTGTTTATCTAAAGTCAATAATCTACAAGTATATAATCTAATCTAATCTGAGAGGTTTATAGGCCCCTTAACAGAGCGACCTGTCGCGAGTTCAGGAAGGGTCTGTCTTAGTTCATGTTCCAGTGTTTTGTTGTAATTATTCAGGCAAAGTTAAAAATACGTTTGCGTTTCATTGCTGCAGGTGTAATGTCCAATCCCTTGCAGTGAATATGTGAATTACTGATTAACAGCCTTGGTATTGTGAAAACATGGAACAAACAGTTATCCCGTTAACCAACCATCCAGCCAATCAGCTATTCTATGACAATTGCAATCCTTGCAGTTTGTTTTAGAAATGTTCGTTTAGCACGCAAACTACAACAATGTTTTTTTACACATCAATGTTTGTTCTCTTCAACCAGGGTATAAACGTTAAGGGAAATCCGCCTACATACCAACACCAACCTACACTCAAAATTTCAAGCTTCTAGCTTCATCCGTTTCGTCTGGGCATTGATTATAAAGCCACACAAATGAGACAATTTTTAGTACATTTTAGTGCTTTTCGCATCCTTCTAGGACGAATTTCCAAAAACCCAGCCTTAGCGAGCATCTTCGCCCCAAGATTAACCCTCACTTAAAATTTGGGAATTCTAGCTTCAGCCGTTTCGTCTGGGCGTTGATTCTTAGTCGGCCCCCACACAAATGGTACCATTTTTAGTACATTTTAGTACTTTTCGTACCCTTCTAGGACGAATTTCCAAAAACCCAGCCTTATCGAGCACCTTTGCCCCAAGACTAATCCTCACACAAAATTTGGGGATTCTAGCTTCAGCCGTTTCGTCTGGGCGTTGTAGATCACATCATCACTTTACTCTTTTATATATATAGATTATTCCTTTTCCGAATACGATTTTGCTAGTATATTATAAAACAAGTAAGAAAAGTCTATAGTCGGACGGAGCCGACCATGGGATACCCTATACCACTATCCCTTGATAATCCCTCTCCACGGAACCTCTTTTCAATGATTGTGAAAATTTATTTATCAAATATCAGAGATGTAATGTATAATACTTATGAACAAAACCACAAAGTTATCTAACATGACAAAGACATTTTTGTAGCAGGAAATTAAAATTTAGTTCACAAAAACTAAAATGAAACCCACTTATGTAGTACTACTACTTCCGTTGTTTACCGCTACGTTATTGAAATTTGTATCAATTTCACACAAAAGTTTCAGTCCATTTAAGCCGCTAAGTATCATCTGATCTTCACGTTGGTTTGTACGCTTCTTCATCATAAACTCAAACATTGTTTAAAATTTTTGGTCCATTTCATCCCCTGAACATTTCACGATCATCACCAAAAACTACCAAAAACTAATAATTTCTATTCTGGCCCGAACCCAACATCCTTAAAAAATTCGTTACAATCGGTCCATAATTGCGGCCTTAAGCTTGTTTACAATTTTTAATGGACGGACACACATCGCTAAATCGCTTTATCTCGTCGAGATATGAAGATTGGTATACCAGATTGGTATTCGTCTCCGACGAATATTTCGCGGTGTTACATGAATTATGTATATATATTATGTATATGTATTATGTATAATTATGTTTTCGTTATCGTTTGGCTATAGGCTTTTTTATAAATAACCAGTAAGGAAAGGATCAAAGTCGGACGGGGCCGACTATATGATACCCTCCACCACTGTGAATATGTAAAATATAAATCGGAGCTATATCCAAATCTGAACCGATTTCGATATAATTTGGCACATTTATTTCTAGACTGAATTCAGTCACACATAAATAGCTAATTTTTGTTAAATAATATTTCCAGATTTCAATGCAAATGGAAGTCTAACAAATGTACTACACCTTCCACCGCAAAATGCTTCCACCTCAAATTCATCCATCCAAACCCAAACCGAGAATGCTTCCACCGCAAATTCATCCACCCAAACCAAAAATGCTTCCACCGCAACCCACCGCAATGCTTCCACTCAAACCGATTTGGTATGGATAAAAACACCACCAGCGCATGCATCCCGTCGTGCACTACCACCACCTCAAATGGCATCAAAAGCCGCCCGTACACTACCAACACCATCACCATTTCTCACAATGGCATCATCAACCCGTCTTACCACCACACCACCCCGTCACCGTCCTACACAACTACCAAAAATGACGCCAACAACCTCCCGTACCGCCCGTACACTACCAACACCATTTCCCACCACACCATCAACAACACCCCCTCACCGTCCTACACAACTACCAATGATGACGCCAACAACCTCCCGTACCGCCCGTACACTACCACCACCATTTCTCACAATGGCATCATCAACCCGTCTTACCACCACACCACCCCGTCACCGTCCTACACAACTACCAAAAATGACGCCAACAACCTCCCGTACCGCCCGTACACTACCAACACCATTTCCCACCACACCATCACCCCGTCACCGTCCTACACAACTACCACTACCATCACCATTTCTTTCATCAACAACCCCCCGTACACGACCACCTTTTCACTGCATAATGAACCGTATATATACGCCAAATCCCCCCCCCCACTAAGTACCCCCACCACTAAGACACCACCACCACCCACCACAGCAACTAAACCCTCAGCCCTTGCAAAATCACCCCCTCTCACCTCACCTGATGACACTGATGAAGACATTATAGTATCTGAAATGTATAACAACATGGTTGAAGATATTGAAAGGGAAGAGGAAGGGGCTGAAGGGATGGAAGGGGATGAAGGGATGGAAGGGGATAAAGGGGCTCAAGGGATGGAAGGGGCTGAAGGGGGGATAGACAGGGTATTCCCAATGTTGATTGCCTCTATTGATGCCAATAAACAGAAATGCCAAGAACAGCAGAACAATCGTGTGATGTGCACTGTGGTTAGTTTCAAGTTTTACATTATTAAATATATTATTACATATATTTGTATTTTCTTTTAGTGTAAGAAACAATTATCTGTCTTTAGTTTGAGGAGACACATGGCCACCCATTCCACTGAGAAGCCATTCTCATGCAAGGAATGTGGGAAAGGTTTTCTGCGATCCTCCCAATTTGAAAAACATATGAGAACGCATACGAAACCTTTCACCTGCACGATTTGTCAATCGACATTCCTAGCGTTCTACGAGTAAGTTATCAAAGTCTACTTTTATTTATTTTTACTTACTTTTTAATTTTTTTATTGTTACATTTTTTTTCAGGCTTAGGGATCACGTGAAAAATGTACATCCTCAACGTTTTAAATGAAAAACATCAATTTCCTTTTGTTTTCAGGTCGCATATTTTATTAAACTTCATTTTCATTTATCTCGCTTCATTTAAAAAAATATAAAAAATATGTCAGGGTTGTATTTGAAGACAATTTGTCATTTGTACATAAGTACTATGTATTTGTATATTAAATCCAAAAGTTTTACTATTTTATAATAATTTAATTTTTATTTGAAGAAAATTTGTCATTTGTATATTTGTAATACCTCTGAAGTTCTGTTTTTTTACTTTTTTATTTTAATTCTTTTGTTTTATGAGAATGTAACTATGAATATTAATAATAAAAATTTTTTGTTGCACCACCACCCTAAACCACCCTAAGCAGCTGCAACTCAATTGACTTAATGGCAGCTTCTGTGTGTTGAACCGTCAAGTTACCTTTGAGAGGTTGGGTAATACAAAATTCCAGCTTCTCAAATTTCCCTGTTATTAAAAATCTCGGCATTGTTATACGTTCCTTGGAATTCTTTTGTATACTTTCAGGGCTAATGCTAAAACACACTTCCTTGGGTGGTGGCACCGGCTCCTGTTCAGGTTTATATTGTATACAAAATTGTTGGGTCTTTTGCAGCGACTTGGCAAGGAAACTTCGCTTTACATCACACCGTAATTGGTAATTGATATTGATAAACATTCCATGATAAGTTTCATAAAGCATCTTGGGTTCCTTGGTACATTTCAGGGGGAATTCAAAATGAAATTCCGAAACGCCCGCATTTAGTTTTCCCGGGGCAGATAAATCAATTGTGGAACTGAGTAAGGTAATGGGTTTTAAGGAATTTGAAAAGGCATCCAAGAGACCAACTGATTTGCTGTTGCTTAACTGGAGATTAACAATGCCCTCTAGGGATAATTGTATGCCATCATGCTTGGCCTCTGAGGGACAGGAAAATTGTACACAACCCACTAAGACGTCCTGTAAGGGAAGAAAGGAAGACAATTAGATAAGGTTTTATTTTGTAACCGGGAGAATATACTCACATTTTCATAGTAGACCTTATTTTCCCGCTTGAGCTTGATTTCAAAATTAATGGAACTCGAACCCATGACTTAGGTGATATGAACCCTAGAAGAGAAAAGGTAAAAAAAAATCAATTAAAACTGACAAATATACATAGAAATCTCCTACGGAGGTCTTCTATTCTATAGAAACCTCCTACGGAGGTCTTCTATTCTATAGAAACCTCCTACGGAGGTCTTCTATTCTATAGAAACCTCCTACGGAGGTCTTCTATTCTATAGAAACCTCCTACGGAGGTCTTCTATTCTATAGAAACCTCCTACGGAGGTCTTCTATTCTATAGAAACCTCCTACGGAGGTCTTCTATTCTATAGAAACCTCCTACGGAGGTCTTCTATTCTATAGAAACCTCCTACGGAGGTCTTCTATTCTATAGAAACCTCCTACGGAGGTCTTCTATTCTATAGAAACCTCCTACGGAGGTCTTCTATTCTATAGAAACCTCCTACGGAGGTCTTCTATTCTATAGAAACCTCCTACGGAGGTCTTCTATTCTATAGAAACCTCCTACGGAGGTCTTCTATTCTATAGAAACCTCCTACGGAGGTCTTCTATTCTATAGAAACCTCCTACGGAGGTCTTCTATTCTATAGAAACCTCCTACGGAGGTCTTCTATTCTATAGAAACCTCCTACGGAGGTCTTCTATTCTATAGAAACCTCCTACGGAGGTCTTCTATTCTATAGAAACCTCCTACGGAGGTCTTCTATTCTATAGAAACCTCCTACGGAGGTCTTCTATTCTATAGAAACCTCCTACGGAGGTCTTCTATTCTATAGAAACCTCCTACGGAGGTCTTCTATTCTATAGAAACCTCCTACGGAGGTCTTCTATTCTATAGACACCTCCTCTTTCAGAAAGGTTGTAAAGAAGCACCCTTTCTTTCAGAAAGGTTGTAAAGAAGCACCCTTTCTTTCAGAAAGGTTGTAAAGAAGCACCCTTTCTTTCAGAAAGGTTGTAAAGAAGCACCCTTTCTTTCAGAAAGGTTGTAAAGAAGCACCCTTTCTTTCAGAAAGGTTGTAAAGAAGCACCCTTTCTTTCAGAAAGGTTGTAAAGAAGCACCCTTTCTTTCAGAAAGGTTGTAAAGAAGCACCCTTTCTTTCAGAAAGGTTGTAAAGAAGCACCCTTTCTTTCAGAAAGGTTGTAAAGAAGCACCCTTTCTTTCAGAAAGGTTGTAAAGAAGCACCCTTTCTTTCAGAAAGGTTGTAAAGAAGCACCCTTTCTTTCAGAAAGGTTGTAAAGAAGCACCCTTTCTTTCAGAAAGGTTGTAAAGAAGCACCCTTTCTTTCAGAAAGGTTGTAAAGAAGCACCCTTTCTTTCAGAAAGGTTGTAAAGAAGCACCCTTTCTTTCAGAAAGGTTGTAAAGAAGCACCCTTTCTTTCAGAAAGGTTGTAAAGAAGCACCCTTTCTTTCAGAAAGGTTGTAAAGAAGCACCCTTTCTTTCAGAAAGGTTGTAAAGAAGCACCCTTTCTTTCAGAAAGGTTGTAAAGAAGCACCCTTTCTTTCAGAAAGGTTGTAAAGAAGCACCCTTTCTTTCAGAAAGGTTGTAAAGAAGCACCCTTTCTTTCAGAAAGGTTGTAAAGAAGCACCCTTTCTTTCAGAAAGGTTGTAAAGAAGCACCCTTTCTTTCAGAAAGGTTGTAAAGAAGCACCCTTTCTTTCAGAAAGGTTGTAAAGAAGCACCCTTTCTTTCAGAAAGGTTGTAAAGAAGCACCCTTTCTTTCAGAAAGGTTGTAAAGAAGCACCCTTTCTTTCAGAAAGGTTGTAAAGAAGCACCCTTTCTTTCAGAAAGGTTGTAAAGAAGCACCCTTTCTTTCAGAAAGGTTGTAAAGAAGCACCCTTTCTTTCAGAAAGGTTGTAAAGAAGCACCCTTTCTTTCAGAAAGGTTGTAAAGAAGCACCCTTTCTTTCAGAAAGGTTGTAAAGAAGCACTCTTTCTTTCAGAAAGGTTGTAAAGAAGCACTCTTTCTTTCAGAAAGGTTGTAAAGAAGCCCTCTTTCTTTCAGAAAGGTTGTAAAGAAGCACTCTTTCTTTCAGAAAGGTTGTAAAGAAGCACTCTTTCTTTCAGAAAGGTTGTAAAGAAGCACTCATTCTTTCAGAAAGGTTGTAAAGAAGCACTCTTTCTTTCAGAAAGGTTGTAAAGAAGCACCCTTTCTTTCAGAAAGGTTGTAAAGAAGCACCCTTTCTTTCAGAAAGGTTGTAAAGAAGCACCCTTTCTTTCAGAAAGGTTGTAAAGAAGCACCCTTTCTTTCAGAAAGGCTGTAAAGAAGCACCATTTCTTTCAAAAAGGGTCTAAAGAAGCACCCCTGAAGCACCCATTCTTCCCCAACGGCTTTCTGAAGGCACACTTTCTTTCCGATATGGTCTCCCGATGCACATTTTCTTTCTAAAGGGTTTCTGGAAGCACCATTCTCTCAGAAACGTTATCTGAAAGCACCGATTCTTTCCGAAAGTGTCTCGGAGGCACACTTTCTTTCCTATATGGTTTCACGAGGCACCCTTTCTTTGCGATAGGGGCTCTGGAAGTATCCATTCTTTCCGATAGGGGCTCTGGAAGCATCCATTCTTTCTGAACGGGTCTCTGGAGGCACCCTTTTCTCCAGGAAAGTTCCATAGAAGCACCCTTTCTCTCAGGAAGGGTCTATGGAAGCAGGATTAGATTTTATAGACGAGCTGAGAGAGTCTTTAAATATATATAGTTAAAATTGGATATAGACTCACCCTATGGCCATAGATCTGCTGTGTTACCATGTGGAAATATGGAGCGTAAACCTTTATTAATTCAATAGCAATCCTTCTATCCGAAATAACCTGCCTCTAGCTGTCGCTTAAAGGTCATACTAAAATGATAAAAAATTATTAAGATCTACAATTGTATTACTCAAGGTAGGTATTTCCTTACCTTCTTCTCGCAACCACCATCGTCCAAGAAACATTGCTGTGTTGCGTAAATAAGGTTCTTGGAAAAGGTCGATGGCGGATTTCTGCAGCAGCAGCCCGACAGCAGAGTAGATCTATTTACTCCACCCAAAGCTACTGCTGCTCTCTAATATTTTTGGTTTTATGTTATTGTGGGAAGCGTACTCGAGCAAACCCCGAGCCAAAATTTAGTATTTCATCACAATTTTTTACATACTGGGCACTCTCCTGATCGATAATCATCTTAAATACAAGGCTATCACCTTTCTGTGAATATGAGTTGATTACTCGCCAGCTGCAGGTTCTAAGACCACGATTCTGTTTCTGCAGCAATTTTAATAACTCTACAGAATCCGTTTTCGGAGGAGGTACCCATACTGTTACTTCTATACCGCAGGGAATTTCCGAAATTGAAACTGCTGCGAGATCTGCACCCTCCCACAGGGCATCCATTTCATTGATGGTCTGTCTGAGAAATTCCCAAGACTCTTCACTGAGACATTGTACGACTTGAACGCCCTTATAGGGAGTTGATTTGCCGAAGCTAGTTTTGCTTGCCTCCACATCATCGCAGAGGATAATATCCCGCACATAAGCCTCAATAAGCAACCAATGATCTTTGCTGATCCTACCATCGGGGTCAGCCCTATCAATTATTGCCAGTCGAAGATCAACTGGGATACTGAAACAAACTGAATTTCTAGTTGTGTAGCTGGAAGTAGCAGCTACATCTATGACATTTCCTGGAGCAATGCCAGCTAGAGCCCTCGCAATGGATATATATGGACCAGCATCTTCAATTGACCGCATTCTTTTTTCTTCGTTTCGTTGCTGTCGAGTCATTGGCTGCTGATTGTTAGAGGAATCTATTATTTTCGCATCAAACTGTGTTGGTATGCTCTTCGTCAGAGGCTTAGTATTTGTATGTTCTTTACTTTCGTCGGCTGTCACTACTCTACTCTCAGATGCAGGTTCCTCAACTATTTCTCTTTTTATTTGGTTAACTTCGATTAATTCATTCCCTTTTGTGCTGTCACAGATTCCATTACTAACGTCAGCAGACATTGAGTTAGGTTGATCTGTGGATGTTTTGGAATTACTGGCTTCCTTGGATAATGGGATTCTGTCTATCGGCAGGGATTCTGTTTTGCGTAGATGGGGAAATTTGTTTTCCATTTTTCTCATAAACCTTAGTTTTAATCTTATATTATGAAAATGTTGCTCTTTCATAGTGCTTGGATCTCTATCAATGAATCTGCTGCAATAAGAGAATGCTTTGCGATAGGAATTCTTCTGATTCCTCTCCGTTCTTCTTCGATTTTCCTCCGGAGTGTTTTCAGCTGCATTAGGTCGTCCCTCGAACGAAGTCGATGGGTCATTTTTTTGATTCTTGGAGTTCATATTTTAAGTTTCTATAATCAAGGCTTTAACCACTACGAAATAGACTCTTTTGGAATGAATAAACTAGGGCATAAGATGAGTTTTAATGATCTATGTATATGTTTGTAATGTTGTACCTACCTAGTGGCTCTAACTGGATTTATTTAAGAGTTCTTTCTCGAGGAAGCTTGCGTCCAAGACTCAAAGGGAGTTTAATCAAGAAGATATCCTCAAACATCTGTGCAGTAATGTGATTCTTCAATTGTAACGCAAAATACATGGCAGTGTCATACAGTTTAAATTGCTCCGTTCGCCTCTTCTAAAAAAATTGTAATAGTGAGTTTATAGAGAGAGAAGTCTCCCTTGTCCCATCTGGGATGTTTGTGGATGTTTTATAACTAATTCAATAAAAGAACAGAAAAGAATCCGAAAATGTACAAGAATTATAAATTAATTATGCACACCTGTTTGCCGGTAGCGATTCATCAAATGTAACGCAGTTGATATGGCATTGTCATAAGTTTGAAAGACATTGGAAATTTACCGGCATTTATAAAAATTACTGCAACTGTGAGATGAATAACAGGAAACTACAAATCAGAGGAAAGTAAAAAAGATTTTTATTTAATTTCCATAAATAACTTGATACATTAAACAAAAATAACGTAAAAGACGGTTTTTTCAAGCTCCCAAACAGCTGTTAATTAATTAAACTCTTGAAATGTAACGCAAAATGCATGGCAGTGTTATACAGTTTAAAATGCATTGCCGCCTTTTCCGAAATAATGCTTGGTTTACATTTACGAAATCCACTCGATTTCAACTGTCAAATCCATAGGTTAAACGTCAAATGAAATCCAGATGAGATTTCATTTGACGTTTGAGCTATGGAATTGACAGTTGAAATCGAGTGGATTTCGTAAATGTAAACTTAGCATAAGAGCAATTAATTCTAAACAAAGAAATAAAAGCTCCAAATATAATAATAATTAAAAAAATATAATAAAACTATCTCAATATTTCCAAAAAAATTGCAACACTGCTTGGTCAGCGGTGGTACTCAAAGGTAACGCAGTTGGCTTTGCATTGTTGACATTGCACTGTTTAAAAGACATTGGAAAATTACCTGCTATTCATAAAAATGAGAAAAGAGTAGTGAGAAACAACTTAGAGAAAACTATAAGGGGTAGTTTACACTATATGTAAATGTCATATGACACGAAATAAAAACATTCCATATCTACCCACGGAGGCAATGTGGAGACGTAGTTTTTTTACATTTTTGCTGGTGTGGGCCCACAGAGTAAATAGCGTAAGGAAAATCTCCAATATTGCACATATTAGCGAATATATAACGATGGAAAATTGCATGTCATATGACATTTACATATAGTGTAAACTACCCCTAGGTTAGGTTAGGTTTGGGGATGTGTAGTCAATATATATGTATATTGACTACGCCACTCGGAGACCTTTCGGTCCATTGTGATCATCCATAAAGAAAAAGGAGGTTCAGAATTACCTGAAAAGAGAAGAGAAAAGAGAGAAGAATAAAGAAAAAAAAAAAAAAAAAAGGGGGTGTGGTTTGGAGAATAATAATAAAAGAATTAATTATAAGAAATAATGAAGATGCAATAAAGACAGAGAGGGTGGTTTTTTGGCGATGGTGGAAAAAACTGTCAGAGAAGTAGTTACGCTTATGGGTCGCGCCGTCCCAGCCACTTCAGATTTTTAATGATGTTGTTTATGATTGTTGGTTCCATGTTTGAGTAGAAGGTTAGGCTTGGAGGAAAGCGTACTCCTGTTAGTCTATACCGCTTTCGAGTTAACATCGGGCAACGACATAGAATATGCTCGATCGTCTCCGTTTCCTCCTCATCTTCACAGAGCCTGCAATAGTCATCCTGCCATTTGCCGATAAAAGCTCGGATGTAGCAATGGCCGGTAATGACTCCCGTCAATACCCTGATTTCTGATTTACTCAGACTTAAAAGCGAAGTTGTTCTCTTTGTTGAAAGATTCGGCCAAATGGCCCTTGACACGTTGCACCTTGGTTCATTATGCCATAGTTCCTTGGCCTGTTCTTCAAAGAACGTCCCCACCTTCCGAAAAACGTGACATATGGGTGGTTTAATAGAAACAGTGATAGCTTGACTTGTTGATTGAGATCCGTGTCTTGCCAATTCATCTGCCTTCTCGTTTCCCACAATGTCACAGTGACCCGGTACCCAGCAGAGTCGGACAGCGTTAGTTAGGTTCGCCAAAGCAGTTCTACACTCAAGAACGGCCTCAGACTTGATATTGGGGGATTTGATGGCTTTAAGAGCCGGCTGACTATCAACGAAGATAGTCACCGGTTCAAAGATTTCAGCATCCAGACTTTTTATCAACTCTGCGGCCATTTTGATCGCGAAGATTTCTGCTTGGAAAACGCTACAGTCGCTGTTCAACCTATAGGAGTACTCGAGGCAAAGCTTTTCGCAGTAGACGCCAGCTCCGGTACCTTCTTCCATCTTGGAACCGTCTGTATAGAAAGCCAGACCGTCCAGAGGAGGGTTACCACGGATCCAGTCATCTCTACTAGGGATAACGACCTCAAAATCATCAAATCTATGGATTGGTGATAAGTAGTCGCTGAACTTCCCCTGCTGATTTAAGCCAAGGTTTGGCCCTAGCTCTCGAAGAATGCATGCATGACCATAGGTGCTGTCACGCCAACGATTCAATTCATGTAGCCTTAGAGCACTACGTGCTGCTTGACCTTTGATGCTAATTCTCGCGGGCAAGAGGTTTAGCATCGCGTTCAGAGCTGCTTGTGGTGTACTTCTAAAAGCTCCAGTTATCAGGATCGAGGCTGCCCTTTGCACCTTGTCTATGCTGCCCGAGTTCGACTTGTGTCGAAGCGCATGCCACCAGACAAGACATCCGTAGGATAGGATGGGTCTCACCACAGTATTATACAACCAGTGTATAATAGCTGGATTTAGACCCCAACTTTTCCCAATCGAATTCTTACATGAATAGAGTGCGATCATACCTCTCTTCGTCCGTTCCTCGACGTTCCTTTTCCATCTCAGTTGAGAATCCAGGATTGTACCTAGGTATTTGGCCTCAGGAGATAGATGCAACTGCACTCCATCCAATGTTGGTGGTATGAAGTCGCCAAGCTTACGCTTTCTGGTGAACAATACCAGTTCTGTTTTCGTTGGATTTACACCAAGGCCATTTGTGGTGGCCCAACGAGACAGCTTTGATAAGGCTCCTTGCATAAGCTCCGAAATAGTGGACAAGAATTTGCCAGTTATTAGTAAAACTACATCATCCGCGTATGCGACAACCTTGATGCCCTGATTGTCGAATTCCGCCAAAATATTGTTTATCACAAGTAGCCACAGCAGCGGTGAGAGTACACCTCCCTGGGGAGTACCTCGTGTTACTGTCTTCCTTGTTGTCAACTCCCCGATACTGGAATTTATGATCCTGCTCTCCAGCATTCTCTTTATCCAGCAGATCAGGGTTTCCGGGGTGTTGACCGATCTAAGCGAGAGATGAATGGATTCAAGTTTTACGTTGTTAAAGGCTCCTTCTATATCCAGGAAAGCCGCCAAGGTAAAGTTTGAGTTCTCCATATTTCTCTCAATGAAACCCACGACCTCATGAAGAGCAGTTTCGACAGATTTACCTTTCATGTAGGCATGCTGCGAGTCGCTCAGCGAGGCAGTGTCTACAAAGCTCCTAATCTCCAGATCGATCAGTCGTTCGAGTGTCTTGAGGAGAAAGGAGGATAGACTAATAGGTCTGTAGTCTTTCGGTGCAGAGTGACTGACTTTCCCCGCTTTGGGGATGTAAGTTACCTTTACCTCTTTCCACAGATCTGGTACGCAGGAAAGAAACAAACAGGCCCTAAAGATCTCCTCCAGAATTTGGTATATCTGCGGTGCAGCAAATTGAAGCATCGCAGGAATTACTCCATCTGGACCAGGTGACTTATAGGGTTTGAATGTACTTACTGCCCACTTTATTTTGTTTCTGCTTACAACCTTATCGATGAGGCTCTCGTCCACTGACTCTTGGACTTGGAAGTTGTCACATTCAATGTGAAGGTTACTGGCATCCGTGCAGTCAGGGAAGTGGGTCTCAGCTAGAAGGTTTAGAGTCTCAAGACCTGAGTCTGTCCACGTGCCGTCCGGTCTTCTGACACTACCGATGGATTTGGGGTCCTTCGAGAGTATCTTACGGAATCTGGCAGCGTCGTTTACCCCTTCTACAGACTCACAGAAACAAACCCATGACTTCTTTTTGGCGCGCTTGATTTCACTCTTGTATTTGGTGAAACTCGCTTTATACGATTCCCAGTCACTGTCAAGTTTCGTCGAGTGCGCCTTGTTGTACAACTTTTTGGTGTTTTTCCGTAGTTCGCCAAGATCCTTGTTCCACCACACCGGTTGGGATTTCTTCCCAGGATAAGTTAATGGACAGGCATCCTTATGGCAGCGAAGAAGGATTTCTGTTAGGTTGGACACCTTACTGTTAAGCTCAGCAACTGTTTCTATCCTTCCGGGAAGTGTCAGTTGATGGTTCGTCAGATCAGTGAACCTTCCCCAGTCCGTCCTTCTCGGGTTCCTATAAGGATTTTGGCGGACTCCGTCGAAAGAGATTTCAAAGTATATCCTCATATGATCCGAAAAGGAGCATTTGTTGGATACCCTCCAGTTCCTGACGACAGAATCATCTAAATTAGACAGGGTTAGATCAATGACCTCCTCCCTACCTCTAATTTTAAAGGTGGGATCGTTTCCTATATTACATATTCTTAGATTGTAAGATAATATAAAATTGAAAATCGACTCACCTCTAGTGTTTGTGTCTTTGCTGCCCCAGTGAAAATGGTGGGCGTTGGCGTCACATCCAAGGATAACGTTACAAACGCCCAGGTTCTCCTTCAGCAGCCTGTGTACCCCCTGATTTGGTGGATCAGGGTCCTCATACGGCATGTAGATTGAGGACAGGAGAGTGGCCTTCTCCCTGCCGTTCTCCAGTCGCACCGTGCACATGTCTCCATTACTGTAATTAGATAGAAAGATTAGATTGAGGTTCTTCCTACCTACCACACAGGTCCTCACCTTGTCCCCTTCGGACGATGCAAAGACCTCGAAGTTGGCATTGTTCAGTCCAGAGACCTTATTTTTTATATATATAAGGTTCCTGGACTAGAACAATGTCTACCTCTGAGTTCGTGAGGGACAGGAGTAGTTCGGCGGCAGCTGCTTTACAATGATGCAGATTAATCTGCAAAATGCGTAGCACCTGCCGCCTGCCTACTCCTACTGACTTCCGCGAGGTGGACTCAGTCGGAACCGAACCCATCCTGAACCGAAGTTCAGTTTTCCCTCACGAATCTTAAGGTACTCCTCTCCTGAGGAGTCTACCGCCATCTTAATGTCCATCCCTCCATTCTCCTTACAAGGGGTGAGACTCATTACAGTCCAGTCCTTAGTAAGGAGACCGGGGTTCTGGAGCTCCAGCATCCTCAGCAGAAGTTCCTTATCCACGGTAGGTGGGGGAACCCATGCTGGGAATACCTTCCTGGGCGGAATCTCCGTTATAGACACCGCAGCAATTTTTGCCCCCTCCCAAAGTTCATCAAAGCCATTAACTGTCTTCTTAAGGTACTCTTGCGAGCTCCTGTTGAGACATTTAATGACTTTAACTCCCTTGTGAAGGAAGGCGCCACCAAACTGACGGTCACCCTGGTTCGCCTCAGTGGACACAATGGCTAAACGAAGCCGAGTCTCGAAGAGCAACCAGTGACTTTCGCTGATTTTCCCGAAGGGGTCAGCTCGGTCGATGATTGCTACTAGGAGCTCGTCATCGTTTGCCACCGTGGCCGTTTTGGCGTAGGGTTTCCTACGTCCTCGCTCACGTGCCTTGGTAACAGCTTTTCCTGAGGAGGTGGACGCCTTCTCAGTACTGGTGCTGCTTCCCTTGGCTTTGTGAGCAAGGACACCAGCATAGGAGTTCGCCGTGTTGACCGTCTGAGAGATCATCGTCTTCTTTGGCGAAGGCTGAGGGCCTTCTGAAGAGCGAACTCGCTTCACAGTCTTTGACTGCGAGGACTTGTTCGTCTTCTCCGAAGTCGATGGTGTCCCAGTCGATCCACCCGTCGTTACTCCCGAGTGGCTTGCGCAGGTCTTAGGCACCTTCTGTTCGTCCGCTTTACCCTCATTAGTTGGGGTAGGAGCCGGATTTGGGACAGTCACCTTCTCCAGTTGACTACTCTTACGAGAATCATTTGGAGTCGGATTATGCCCCTTATCCTTTTCCAGTCCCTTCTGGCTCGGGTTCGGCTTCGGAACAGCTTTAGGTTCCACCTTGCTGTCAGAAGCAGCAGGCTTCACCTCCACCTTTTTGCTTGTCGCCGCAGTCTCTACTGAGTCTTTGGCTGAAGCTGAAGCAGGGTTCGGGAGAAAGATTTTGTCCACCTGGAGCTCGCATCTGGGTGCATTTGGATAAATTCTTTCGAATTTCCGCATGTACTTCAGCTTGCTCTTGATGAACATGATCTCTCTCCTAGTATGCGAGCTCGCGTCCCTTCCCACGAACTTGCGCAGATACGAAGCTGCACGCTTGTAGTGCCTCGTATCTGAAGCCTCTTTGGCGGAAATTGCGTCTGCGTCGGTGTCCGTCGATGAGGTTTCCTTGGATTCCCCAACGCAGGCCGGAGACTCAGAGTCAGTGGCAATTGTTGGAGCTTCCGTTGATTCCCCCTCGATGGTCATCGACTTAGAGTCAGTGGCTGTTGATGGATCATCTCTAGGTTCTCCATCAACATCCATTGACTCCGTGGCAATCTGCCTTCGAAGCTTAGTATCGGCTGGTGCCGATACAGGACCAGACTGGTTGCGACTTGTCTGTGGTTGCGAACCAAGGTTCACAACCTCTTCGACCACATCACCGTCAGTGGACATGTCGTCATCAGACCTTCTTGTTGACTCAGCTGGGATCACCGTAATGTCCAGTTCGTCGTCAGTGAGGGTGAGATTGTTGAGCATGTCCTCTGGTGGTACGGTCGGAACAAGTCTCTCCAGTTGGTCAAGGAGTTCCCTACTCTGTCTCTCCAGACTGTCCCCAATCACTTTGAGATGTAGGTCGTCCCCGCCCAAAACTTCGGTCCTGTCAGCCGTGGACTGATTAACACCAGTTTTGGCTAAAGCATTATCCTTTTGAAAAACCGGTCCGTCAACAATAATTCGGGTTGTATATACTGCACTTGTAGCAGTTACGGCTGTAGGTGCCAAGGCATCCACACCTGAGACAGCCGGATCACAATCGCTTGATCTCGACGGTACGTGGCTTGTGATCTCACCAACGCTTACCGCCGGTACTGGGTTATTAACTCCCTGCACCGTAACTTTACTCCTTTTACGTTTTTTACCCATCTTAGTTGATTTATTTAAGGGAACTACCCCGATCCAATTTTGGTCCACGGGGGGTTTGAAAGAGAAACAAACCCCCAGGGTTTCTGAGATATGTGGAGACAGTAAACACCTTCAGTTTCCCTCGGGCGCTGCCGACCCCGCATATCTCAGAAACCCAGTAGAAGATTGGCAACTCCCGTGGGAAAAAAAACTACCCCTAAGCAGCTTCTCAAAATGTATTTAGACTCAATAAATAACATGATAAATTAAAAGTAAAAT
Organism: Musca autumnalis; assembly: GCF_047663935.1. Lineage (NCBI taxonomy): Eukaryota > Metazoa > Arthropoda > Insecta > Diptera > Muscidae > Musca > Musca autumnalis. Next base: position 228,341,709 of record NW_027411977.1, read on the forward strand.
TATCAAAAATATTTGATCTGTTCCTTTATTTTTGAAAATGGTAAAACCGGCAAAAGTAGTAGAAGTTGTAAACTGCTCCCATATGAATGGTATGGTGTCTGAAGTAAAGGAACGCTTTTCGAGTAAAAAGTGGTAAAACTTGAAGATTCTTGCACGTAAAGGAACAGAGCTATTGTAAACAACTGTTTTTTAAAGCATTTCTTGAAATGCAACGCAAAATACATGGCATTTACGCACAGTTTAGAATGCATTGTAAAATTCATGTTGCCTACAAAAACAATAACAAAACACAGCTGATCACAGCTGGTGGGTAGTACATAACAAATAAATTAGCCGAAATTAAATAAGTTAAGTTATTAAATAAAAAGCACAAAAAAATATGTTAAAATTATACCAAAGTGCCTTGAGGCACACATCCCAACGTTCCATATCGTTAACTGCATGCCACCGCAACAACAATGAGGAGCAAGGCAATAATCGAGAATCTGCCACCTTGAAACGGATACGTGAGGAATTGGTCCGAGAAAAAGCTGCCCTGAAGTGGCGTAAGACCAACGAGGAATTGGGTGATGTTACAACAAAACTAAAATACTTTGCCAACAATGAACAAACCTCAGATTTCATATTAATGATGCAAAAACCCCTCGAACTCAATCCGAAAAAATGGTTAGCAATGTGGGAAAAGAAAAAGGAAAATGATGAGAGGCACATGCAAAAATTTCTACCCGAACGTCATGAAATCCTGGGACCCGACTTAGCCACAGCACATTTTATACTACATCGTGGTGGTTTAGTGAAATTTGTTAATGGCCAATCGTGGACTAAAGCAGATGAGGATAACAATTTTAAATTACCCAATAAATATGATCCCACTTTCAAACTTGAAGGCATACGTTGTGATAATATGCGTCTCTACTATGAAGGTTTGGAAAATATACGTTGGCTGCAGCATCTTAAATTTGCCTCATTTCATAATGTCCTCAAATTTGATGATTGGTGTTTGGATCGTGTTTCGGGGTCTCAATGTCACAATTTAGAGGTACTAGATATCTCGGGAACACAATGTACGGCCCGAGGACTTTCCTGTCTATATCGCTTGCATAATTTGAAATTGTTAATTGTCAATGATCCCAAAGAATCATTGGAATATGAACTTACCTGCTCTATGCTGGAGGAGACCTTACCAAAATTGAAAATAGTCAATGCAGCTTCTGTACACAATTTACAGTAAAAAGTTATAGTAGTTATTATTTACACAATAAATTATTTAACGAGAAAAAATTATACAAATAAAAACAGTTATTGTTATTGTGGTTTAGTTTTCATATATTCGGCTTTTATTGCTGCTCTCTCCTCAACTGGTGGCAGATATGGAGAGATGCCTTTTGCACGACGATCTGAACGTATTTTGTGCTGGAAAAAGAAGGGAAATATGGATTATGTGCAATTGTTGTAAGTTATTTTTGTCGTAATTATCTTACCCAGAAATCCTTGCAATTTTTATAATTTGCGAAATAAACCTCACAGGCTTCACGATCAAAATTGTTTTTGTTCAAACATTTGTATGAGAGCTCTTGTTCCTTGGGTGAAGGAGGAATTTTTAAATATGAATAGTCGACTCAGATTTAGGTTTACGTCGGGTTTAGGTGCGGCCACAGATGGGACTAAGGGTTCGATTATAGACAGCAATTCAACAAGGAAACAAATATCCTTTACCGGCCCTCAGCAGAAAAAATACAAAAATTTCCTTTAAATCGTAAGTTTTCGTAAGTAGCATGGCTTCGACAGGGGATTTAAGACTTTCTCCTATGGACAGGAGCAAATTTCGACTACTACAAGTAAGCCTATATCTCGGGAAGTATACATTTCCGCAACAAAAATATTTCATTGGAATCGGTCTGAAAAGCACTATCTTCATTCAATATTTGTTTTGAACTTGTGAAAACAACGTATGAATTTCAATGCGGAAATAAAAATGGAACTCCTTTCCTTTACCGACCCAACGCAGAAAATTATGAAAAAAGTATCACAGATAGTACTTTTTATCCCGATTCCAACCATGTATTGCTTTTGTTGCGGAAATGTATACTTCCCGAGATATGGGCCTCCAAAGTTCCACAATGGCAGCAGTCTAAAATTTTGGCAAACCACCGCAGAAAACTATGAAAAAATTACCACAGATAGTGCTTTTTACACCGGATCCAACGATGTATTGCTTTTGTTGCAGATATGTATACTTCCCGAGATATGGGCCTCAAAAGATCCACAAAAGCCCTAACCTATTTTTTTCTAAATTGACGGCCTTCGGACGGGTTTTAAGACTTCTATGGACGGGTGCAAATCTCGGGAATGGGAACAAAATTTTCTTTTAAATTAGATATTTTTCTATAAATAGCCGGCCTTCGGCCGGGATTTAAGACTTTCTCCTATGGATTCGTTGGATTCGGTGTAAAAAGTACTATCCTGTGGTATTTTTTTTAATAATTTTCTGCGGTGTTTTTCCAACATTTTAGACTAGGGCCTTCGTGGAACTTTGGAGTCCCATATCTCGGGAAGTATACACTTCCGCAACAAAAGCAATACATGGTTGGAATCGGGATAAAAAGCACTATCTGTGGTAATTTTTTCATAATTTTCTGAGGTGGGTGGGTAAAGGAAAGATAAGACAAATGTTTACTATTATATTTGTTGTGGGTAACTGGATTTGCTATCCACAATCGACCTAAAATACATACACAGAAATAAATCAAAGTTGCGCCTAAACCCGACTTTTCCTTTTGTTTATTTTACCTTTAAACAAGGATTATCCTTTTCAGCATCTGGGTTACGTGGCATCTTGGTGAATTAAATATTAAATCCTGTTCCCTTTTTAATTATATAAAGCAGAAATTAGCACGTCGTTTCTCTTTTGTTTTGCAACATAAACAAATCATCCGCAAAAATTAAAAAAAAACGCAAACAGCTGTTTAATTGGTTGCTCTTAAATTATAACGGATTACGTGCGTCGCCTGGCAAAACAGTTTGGTAGTCATTGCAAAGTGACATTTATGTTATTAATGTAAACGTAGTTAAATGTTAAAACGTTCTTAATAGAGTTTAATCTTGATTTAGCCACGCGTTACCAAAATTATGTTTATTATTGTTCTTTTAAACTAATTCTTTTCTTCTTTAATTTTATTAAACAACAAACGCTCTCTCTCTCGTAGATCTTCACAAGCAGTTGTTTTCAAACTGACCTATATGTGTCAAAATCGCGGTCAAAGATGAGAAATTAGGTGTGTGGATAAATAAATGTGACCTAATATTGACTCAAACACCAATTAAGCAATTTTTTAGAATTTTTAAAACTTTTTGCTTGGTTTTAGTATAAAAAAGACGAAAAAAATTATTCTCTCTCACTTGAAAGGTGCCTAAACACAAAAATGTTTAGTAGTGACTCTCAAAATAAACCTCAGGGCTGTGCCAAATGTGTTTGAAATGCGCGCCTTCGAATCTATTAATGAACGCTACATTTGTTTAAATTATAATTTACGCTGTTTTGTCAAACTTCTCTTTGAAGCATGCCAAGTATATAGAACTTAACTATTCGCTCCACAACTCTCAAATATACGGAGCAAGTTGAGTTGGAGCATTAATTTTTTTTATTTAAATTATAAGCTCTGTTCCTTTACGTTGAAGAATCTTCAAGATTTACCACTTTTTACTCGAAAAGCGTTCCTTTACTTCAGACACAATACAATTCATATGGGAGCAGTTTACAACTTTTACTACTTTTGCCGGTTTTACCATTTTCAGAAGTAAAGGAACAGACCAATAATTTACGCTGTTTTGTCAAACTTCTCTTTGAAGCCTTCGTACGAGGACTTAAGACTTTCTCCTATGGACTGGGAACATTTTCTTTTAAATTGTAATGTTTCTCTAAGTAGCCGACATTTAACAAGGGAATTTTCGGAACTTCGGAGGCCCATATCTCGGGAAATATGGACTGCCGCAATAAATGTTATATATATTTGTGATCAGGGTAACGAGACCTACCTGTGGAAAAAATTTGGTCCCGATCCGAGCTTAATGCTTCAACTCATCTTAAGCCCAAAAGACCAATTCCATTTCCATCTTTATCAGAAACTAAGATTTTTATAAAATACCACTCCTCTTCTTCATAAATAGTATAAATATTCTATAACAAAACTTGCAAATAAAATTACCAAAAAAATCTGGGAATTACTTAGCAACATAACCTCAAATTTAAAAAAAAAAAACTTCAAATTGTTTTGATAAGTTTTTATCCAAAACTATATGTATTTTGTTGTTTGTATATTTTTTACAGATCTTTTTTATTTCTTTGTTGTTGTTGTTTTTAAAGTTTTACTGATTTTTTTTTTTTAATAATTTTGTTACGACTTACAGCTAATTTTGTTTGTAAATATGTATGTATGTTGTAAGTAGTAGTGTGAAGAAAAGAGTGTATTTGAAATCTTAAGAGAAATTACAAAAAAGAATAAAAATAAATTCTTATTTAAGTTTGAAAATTAAAAAAAAAAAAAAACTGAAATGTATTTTCCAATGAAAAAGGGGGGCAACTTAAAAAAAATTTCAATTTAAACTATAAAATTATTTAAACAGTTTTAAGATTTTTTCCGTGTTCATTTGATGGGCAGGATAATTTGTAACACACAGAAGTAATGTATAATAAACAGCAATTAAAAACGAAACAATTAAAGGGTTGGGGGATGGCGGGTGGTTTTCTAAAATTTCAAACTAAAACCTGGACCCATGGCCAATTGCCGTTGATCTATCCCCGCATTAAGCACAAAACCAGTATTGGCAGAGGATTTTTTATTGCCGGTTATGATACCGGAAATAATTTTACCGCCACTGCCAGCACCGGCCGCCGCCACATCATCACGTCCCAATTGTTTAAATTGGCTGCCGCCACTGGGTGGCTTGGGTGACGAGGCCAAGGCCTTGCGTGCACCCAATTCACTCTTGGCTGGCCAGGTGGGAAACATGGATGGATCAATGGGAACAGGTAATTCTTTGAAATATTGATGTTTTAGAGCCGCATCGGCCGTTAACCTTTGTTTGGGATTATAGGTTAGCAGGCCCTGTAGCAGGTCTATGCCCATTTCACTGGTTTTGTCGGCAAAATGTTTGCGTAAACTGGATACAGGATAATCAGCAAATTGGGAGTTTTGACTTAGCATACTTTTCACCAAGGGCAGGTCATTGTAGCCAGGCCAGATTTTTTCGTTGGGGGTACCAAGTTCCTGTAACAAGACGGAACCAAATAAACTATTACAAATGAATCCAAAGACACTTTTGTTGATAAACTTACCTTAAATATCTTATTTAGCTCATCCACCTCAGTTTTACCAGGAAATATGGGAGCCATTTGTAGAAATTCCGCAAAGATACAACCCACCGACCATATATCAATGGGTGTGGAATATTCCGCAGAACATAAAAGCAATTCTGGTGCACGATACCACAGGGTAACCACTAGTGAGGTGTATTTTTTCAGCGGCGAGCCATATTCACGGGCCAAACCAAAATCTCCCACCTTTAAGATACCTTTGTGGGATAACAACAGATTTGAGGTTTTCAAATCCCTGTGTAAGATCCAATTGTCGTGTAAATGGGCCACCGCCCTTAGCAGTTGTTGCGTCAGACACTTAACTTCTCCCGGAAAGAACGACTGCTTCTTGGCCTTCATGGTTTCCATTAGCGATTTCAGATCATGTTCAACATAATCCATAACAATGAAAATCTTGTCCATATTTGAACCCACCACAATTTCTCGCACCGTCACTATGTTCGGATGTTGACCCTTAAGTAATGTGTTGATTTCACGCAGTGATGTTATGGGAAAACCTTCCTTCTCCTTTTCCATTTTCAGGCGTTTCAATGCCACAATTTCATTGGTACGTTTATCTTTGGCCCGATATACCACACCATAGGTACCCTCTTCAATGCGATTGAGACATTGGAACTCTTCCACCGAACGGCAACCTTGTATGCCGGGGTAATAATTGGGCAATGGATTGCCTTTGTCATCGAGCAGCGGTGCCTCAGAATCGGACTCATCCTGTTGCTTTTTATTATTCTGCTCATTTTCTTTGTTTTCCTTTTCTTCTCGCTTGGAATTGGCCTTCATATCACGTTCCTCTGAACGTGATCTAGATCTGGAGCGGGATCGTGAACGTGGTGATCTAGAACGGGATCTACTGCGTGAGGTACGCGAATGTGAAGATCGGGAGCGGGAACGAGATCTCGATCGAGGAGATCTGGAACGAGAACGTGAACGACTATGACCTGAAGAGACCGAACTTGAATGGGATCTTGATCGGGAACTGCGTGAAATATAGGATTTTGAACGAGATCGCGATCTTGACCGAGAACGCGATTCAGCTGGAGTGTGAGAACGTGAACGCGAACTTGAACTGGGGCTTGGGGAAAGTGAGATTGCATCCGAGGGACGCCTTGGCTTGTTTTTGTCGCCTCCCTTAGATTCCTCAGATTTTGTGCTTTTCTTTTTCTTGTGGCGTCGTGAGGCCGCCGCAGGAGATTTTGAAAGTTCTCCTACGGACAAGGGGCTATCAGAGATTTCACCCTCACTTATATAATCGGATTTTTTCTTTTTTGTTTTTGATTTTTTGTAATCGCTGCGTTCAGAATCTTCCGAATCATCGGATTTATCCGAACCATCCCCATCACTTTCTTGGGAATCTTCTGATGAATCAGATTCAGAATCTTCCTCATCATCGTCGTCGTCATCGTCATCAGCTGGCTGCTGTTCTTTGGATTTCTTTAGACGCTTGCGTTTCGACTTCTCTTCCTTGTCATTGTGTTTGCGTTTGATAACATGTAGACTGGCGGTAACACTGGCCGCCACTGCGGTGGGACTCAAAGCATCCACAATGGATCCACGTTCTCGTAACATTTCACGACGTGCTTCCAATTCCTTGCGTGCAATATCACGACGTTTATCTTTCTCCTGTTCGGCTGCCAAGATTTTGGCTCTCCTCGCCACCAATTCTGGGTCTTCGGGACTTTTTTCTTTCACTTCGGCGGCAGTAGGCTTTTTACTAGTTTCAATGGCGGCGACAGCTTTATTTTTCTTCTCCGAACGCCCAACATTTTCTTCCACCTCTTCTTCTTCGCCTTCTTCATCCTCATAACGTTGTTGTTGCTTGGCAGCATGCTTGTCTTTGTGGCGTTTGTGTTTTTTGCGACGCCTCCGTTCCACTTCGGCACTGTCATCTAACATGACCACATCATTGTTGTCGCGATCTTTCCGTCTGCGCTCCTTATGACGTTCCGATTTACTCTCTCTTTCGTCGTACAGCCTTTCGTTGCGTTCATACACCATGCCCCCACCATCATCGACATCCATAACATCCTCCTTGACATATTTATGGCGTTTGCTTAGCAAACGAGAACGCAAATCCTGTTCAAGACTTTCTGGGTCCTTTGCTGCCGCTGCCTGTTCATAGTATTTGCGTTGTTCATAATGTTTGTGGCTGCGGGCATTGTCATAGGCCGCCTGCTGATGTCTTTGTTGCTGCTGCTGCTGGTGGTGATGATGATAATCGGTGGGTGTTGGGTGATGATGATGTTGTTGGTGATAATCTTGACGTCGATGATCATAGTAATCCTGATGACTTCTGGGAGGTTGGTGCATGTGATACTGATGATATTGGTGTTCTGGATGTCCATGATGATAGTTACCAGCACCACCAATATCCTGATGATATATGCCTCGAGATCTTGAATTATTCTCACCCATGCCACCGGCACCCATGTGATCATAGTGTTTGTGGTAACGTGGTGGTTTATCAGCATTTGCCGAAATATATTCGTCCCTCTCAAAACCCCCTCCTCCTCCGCCTCCTCTTTTCATTTCCTTTCTTTCCGCATCACTGCGTCTTTCTGGGCGTTCATCTCTCTCCCTATAATCCTTTTCACGCATAGAACCTTCTGAGTAACGTTCCCTTTCCTTGTGCCTTCGCTCTTTGGAATGTTTCTTGTCTTTGGATCGTTCTTTGCGCCTTGAACCGCTCGAGTCCCTGGTAACCTGGGCCTGTGGTGGTTTTATATCCAAAGAATCTGTGTCATGCTCCTCCTCGTCACCACTATAAAATGAGAAAAAATAAAATAGGGAACATATTTTTTTTGCTTGTTTTTGGCCACATGTTTGTGTGTGTGTGTAAAGAAAAAAGATAAAAAGAAAGATACTAAAACTAATATTAAAGAATATTATTTTGTTTTGAATGCAACAAGAAATAGAAATCAAAAGACCACACTTTTGCCTTGATGTTATTGGTAATCCTCGTCTCCACCAGCTCGTAGATGTCTCAATGGCTTTATATGGAGGTTACAAATCATCTTCCATTTCTCCACTCCCAGCTCATAGTGTGTACTTCTTGTCGCTAACCGTTAACCTTGTCCTTCTTGACAGATGCCACGTAAACACTTTACATTTGTTGTATTTTTATTTATTATTGAAATCGAAAGAAATTGAAATAGAGTTTTGAGTTTATTTTGGGTCTTAACATTTATTTACCCGTTTTACCAATATACTTTCTTACTTCGTGCTGTACGGCTTCATGCTTTGCTTGGAATTGTATTATTCTGCATAGAGAGAAAAAGAGACAAAAAATGGGAGAAATAATCAGTGATTTGAAACACACAAAAAAGTCTTCATAGAAACGAGGAATTTTTAATGTGGGAATGGACGGTTATTCACGATCAAACTATTTAAATTGAATTAAAGCAGACCAATTAGTGTCCGCTTATTTAGTCTGAGCTTTACAGAATCGAAATATAACCCCCACCCTTAAACCGATTTAAAAAACAATTTCCCACTATATGTCATTGATATGGGAACTCTTTTTAGATGCGAGTCCGAACGGCTTGTCGAACATAGTGGGACACAACTTATGGAAAACAGAAAATCTGTTTCTGACTGAAGAACTCAGGAAAAGCCATGCCATGCTGTTCGTTGGTATTGTTGAGGTTACGAAGTTTTTCGGCAATTCACACACACGACCTAAACGCAAAGAAAGAGAGCAAATGTATTGATTTTTATTTTGCAAAAAAAGTTGAAAATTTTATGTGCCCTTTCTTGGTCTGCAGTGCTCTAAAGCTGGCTCTATTATTTATTATCACAGTTTATTATCCAGTTTTGCGGCATCTAGAATTGCTCTCAGTAATGTTGGCGACTTTTCCTGAGTATTTCAGCCATGTAAAACTTCTCTACAAAAGTGGTGTCTTAGACACGCCGTTCGGACTCGGCGATAAACTGTAGGTCCCATGTCATTGAGCTAATATGAATCGGGGTGCACTCATTGATATGAGAGAAGTCTCCTTTGTCCCTTATGGGATGTTTGTGGAACAATTATAGAATTGCATTGAGGCTCATAGCCTGTGCCTGCAAGTGTACTGAAGTCGATAATTAGTAAAGTTGGTATGGAGAACTGAAGAGGGGAAGCATCTGGTAATTTTGTGTGCCCTTTCTTGGTCGGCAGTGCTCTAAAGCAAGCTCTATCGTTTATTATCACAGTTTATTATCGATTTTTGAGGCATCTAGAATTGCTTTGAGGCTCATAGCTTGGGCCTGCAAGTGTACTGCAATTAGTGAAGTTGGTATGGAGAACTGAAGAGGGGAATCTGGTCATTTTCGCCGACTCTGGTCTTTGATACGGCTGATATCATTCCAGAAAGGTATGAGCAAACAACTACCTACACAACCATTTCCACCATTTTGGTAGGAACTGGTAGGTACTTGGTTGCTCCTCGATGTAAAAGAAAAACAGGTGTCATAATTTGGTGGTTGTGTGGAAATCTCTTTGACTATCTTCTTTCATTTACAAAAACGAGTAAGGAAAGAATCAAAGTCGGGCGGGGCCGACTATATGATACCCTACACGACTGTGAATAGGTAAAATATATATGGGAGCTAAACCCAAATGTGAACAGATTACGATATAATTTGGCACATATATTTCTAGACCAAACACCATCACACATTCCAAATTTCATCAAAATTAGACATACATAGCGTCTTTGGTTCACCAAATACCTTAAATCGGGTGAAAATATATATGGGAGCTATATCCAAATCCGAACCGATTTCGATAAAATTTGGTCATATTTCATTGCGATCGGACATATATAAGGTGTTTCGTGCACCAAATACCAAAAATCGGCCGAAAATTTATATGGGAGCTATATCCAAATCTGAACCGATTTTGATATAATTTGGAACACTTATTTCTAGACCAAATTCCGTCACACATTCCATATTTCATTGAGATCGGACATATATAACATGTTTCGTGCACCAAATACCAAAAATCGGCCTAAAATTTATATGGGAGCTAAACCCAAATGTGAACAGATTACCATATAATTTGGCACATATATTTCTAGACCAAACACCGTCATACATTCCGAATTTCATCAAAATTAGACATACATAGCGTCTTTGGTGCATCAAATACCTTAAATCGGGCGAAAATATATATGGGAGCTATATCCAAATCTGAACTGATTTTGATAAAATTTTGCACACTAATTTCTAGACCAAATTCCGTCACACATTCCATATTTCATTGAGATCGGACATATATAACGTGTTTCGTGCACCAAATACCAAAAATCGGCCGATGATATATATGGGAGCTATATCCAAATCTGAACCGATTTTGATTTAATTTGGCACACTAATTTCGGGACCAAATTCCGTCACACATTCCATATTTCATTTAGATCGGACATATATAACGTGTATCGTGCACCAAATACCAAAAATCGGCCAAAAATATATATGGGAGCTATATCCAAATCTGAACCGATTTTGATATAATTTGGCACATTTATCTATAGACTTAAATCCGTAACACATTCCAAATTTAATCAAAATTAGACATACATAGCATCTTTGGTGCACCAAATACCAAAAATCGGCCGAAAATATATATGGGAGCTATATCCAAATCTGAACCGATTTCGATCAAATTTGGCACACTCATTTCTAGACCAAATTCCGTCACACATTCCATATTTCATTGAGATCGGACATATATAACGTGTGTCGTGCACCAAATACCTTAAATCGGGCGAAAATATATATGGGAGCTATATCCAAATCTGAAACGATTTCGATAAAATTTGGCACACTAATTTCTATACCAAATTCCGTAACACATTCCAAATTTCATCAAAATTGGACAGATACAGCGTGTTTGGTGCATCAAATACTTCAAATCGGCCGAACATATATATGGAAGCTATATCCAAATCTGAACCGATTTTCACCAAAAGCAATAGCGTTCTTCATTAGGCTAAAAAATTATCTTCCCCAATTTTCAGCCAAATCGAACAATAAATGCGACCTGTACATTGCGAACGGACATGCATAAATCGACTCATAAAGTGATTCTATGCATATCGCTAGAAGGAACTATGGGTCAATCTCTTTTCCTTAGGCATGTTACATACAAATGCACTAACACATAATACCCTTACCACAGGGTGGTGTAGGGTATAAAAAAAACGACGTCAATGTGGCCTGTGATTTCAGGACATAAAACTCCGCTGCCACATAAGACCCATGACGTGCAAGTGAGAGGGCAGCAATATTGAATAGGTTCTGTTAAGAAGTGATTCAGCAATTCTTCTGTCGGTGTCCTAGTCTTACGTACAGACCGGTCTATGATATTGAAACACTTTCCTTTTTCTAGTCTCCTCTTTTCATTCTCATTCTTTCCCCACTTCCATCTTTCTGTATATCTTTTCCATGGAAAACATAAAACTAACAAGGTTAAGTGAGCAACAGGCTTGCTTACTCACCAACTACTGGGAGCAAAGTTTAAATACGAAACAATTGAGTCCCAATCAATCACAACTTGTTTCTTCTGTTGAATGAAACCATCTAAAATAACGCAATTGCCTAAACTATCTCCTCCGAACACAAGGCAATGGGGAGAAATAAGCCTAACTCACAGGTGAAACCTGTTGTATGTGATTTGAGACCTATAATGCCTGCAATTTAGAAGGATGCGCCCAACGAAATTAAAAAATTCATGTCATCGTTTTTAAAATTTAAAGATGCAAATCGCTTAAAAACATTCCAAATTTTTCAAAGCTCCACTCATTTTTTTCATTTTTCGCGGTTCTTAAGGAGAAAAAGCCCCACAAACATGACCAATTTTGAAGAAAAAAATTATTTAAAAGTGAGAAAAAAATGGTTATATTCTAAGCGAATTTAGGAAACAAAGGACTACTGTTAACGCCCTAACTTAAGTTGAATAATTTAGTAAATTGTCTAAGCTTTATTTTTCTAGTTATGGAAATTCCTCTAAATTGCAAGAGTTGCCAAATATTTTGGTTATGATATTGGTCAATATGAAAATATTTAATATAGATGTATGGATTTTAGTTACATTCCAAAAATTCGCGCCGGTAGATTTCGAAACTGTATAGACTTTTTGCGGAAATTTGCGGTTTTAGCAGTTATGACCAAAATTTAAACTCCCTTTTTTAATTGCTGAATTTATATTTTTTTAATTTTTTAAATTATTTTTATTATCCTTTCTTAAATTTATGTTCAATATAATCTTTTTGTACTATTAGAGATTTCTCTTGTCATGGCAACTTAGAGCCGCATTGAAAACTCGTGAAAGAAAAAGACACAAGTTTTCGGCGTATTCACTTTAGCAAACAATTTTTCTTTTTTGGGACACCCTAACACACACGCCAAAACGTGGAGATTTTCTCTGCACTGAGAACTAAAAATACATTATTACAGGTAATTCTGCAGAAAATGTGATTAAAGCTCTTAAAGTACCGAAAAAGGGTGGTAACCCTATATGGAGGCTGTAGTCAAAAGTGGACCGATATAAAATTTCTTATAAGGTGGTGTTCTGAACTCTGAAGTTCATTATTAAAACCTATTCGGTTAGATTATTTGGTTGACATCTGCCCAAATAAATCGATATACTAATTATATGGGGAGAAAAACAAATCATTGGCCAATACTGAAAATTTTTCGTGGGGATGCTTACTATGCAATAATAACTCCTGACACCGGATTACAGCAAATTTGGTTGATCAATGTCTTGGCAAGAGTAAAATACTTAAATTCAAGTTGATTCGTTACATGGGAACCAAGCGAAATCTTGGACGTAGGAATGCAATATTTTTGTTAGAGTGTTTTTAGGCCACGAGGACCCATTGATAACAATTTCAGTTAATTATCTAGAAGTATTTTTGTCACACCTTCCCATGTAAGTGCCACCACTGTGGAATACAGAGATCGGCTGGGCGTAGAAAATCATAATCGATTCTTTTTGGTACAATGTATGTGATGTTTTCGGGAGTGGCCATTAAAGAATTGAATATTTCACTTATATAGATTGAAAAAGGGAGAAGATTAAACCCATTTTCTAATATTTATCATGGAATGTTTCAACGTCTGTCTTCGAATGATACAAGACTCAAAAGTTTCTGATAGTGAAATGGAAACACTAAATTGGTATCAACTTTTATGGTTAATTCTGAGGCATTACTAGGATGGTACATGTTTTAAGCCAATCGCAACAATATGCCTGAGATATGAGCGTTGGAAACGGAAAAAAATTACCAAAAAAGTTTGTTATAGTACGTTTATATATAACCGGATTTAACAAACCCGTTGGGTTTCAAATGTAAATTCCCGGCGGAAAAACTTGAAATGTCTACCACAGGTAGATCTTTACGTCATGATTACAAAACGTTTGTTGGGGGTAAGTTCATACTTCCCGAGATATGGGCCTCTGAAGTTCCAAAAATTCCCATGTTAAAGTAAGCAAAAAATTTAAATTAAAAAATGTTGTTCCCGTGCCCTAAATTGGCTCCTGTCTATAGGAGAAAGTCTTAAATCCCCGGCCGAAGGCCCGCTACTTAGAAAAAACTTACAATTAAAAAAAATCAGATTTTTCCGCCACCAGCTGGTAGAGTATTCAATTTGTTCCAGGATTGCGAATTTTTTCCTCCGAATTTTCGTACAAATTTCTGAACGATTTCGGAATAATGTCGTATGAAAATCTGAGCCACATTCTGAATCTTCGTAAAGATTTCTGAACGATTTTGAAATAATGTCGTATGAATATCGAAGGAAAAAATTGTCTCTTGTCGCCTCTTTTTTATTGACCAATTTTTCTTTTTTATTTGAATATTGTAATTTCAAACGTATCTAATGATTTTCACTGTTATCATTTTGTAGTTATAGTAGAACAATGTAAACATTCTGTACGAATATGTTAAGTGTATCAGCAGCACTACCTTGGATTATTATATGTTGCATTTATATTTAAAATATTTAAAAATTGTATATGCGAATTTTATAACCAGCCATTTTGTTTTTCGAAAACAAACTATAATGTTGCTTGTTGTTGTTGTGCTAAGGGAAATTTGTTTCCGACATATCGATACGAATTCGTACCGAAGTCGGAAGAAAAATATTAGCATATTCGAAGGGAAATTTACTTCCCACGAATTCCCCTACGAAAAATCGAAATCTGAACGATTTTGCTTTCGAAATTGTTCCGATGTGTCAGACATCAGACATTTGGTTTGCTGGGTTCCTTTGCTTATACGTCAAATAAATCCTCATTAAGAAGGTTAACCCTGCAAAAAGCTATAATATAAAAATGGGCTTAGTTTTCTTGAAAAAAAATTATGAAAAATTACTTTTATTGGGCTATACAATTAGGTGTAATAGTACGTTTATATATAACCGGATTTATGAAACCCACTGGGTTTTAAATGTCAAATCCCTTGCTTATATTTCAAATAAGTCCTCAAAAAGAAGGTTAACCCGGTAAAAAGCTATAGTATAAACATGGCCTAACCCCTTAACAGAAATACAGCGGATCCCAGCTAAAGTCGTACAGCTAATGAAATTTATTAAATTGACTTGTATTTCCGACACATAAAGGTATACGAAGAAAGTATTTACACAGCCTTTTTAGTCCATTTAATCGACAATTTAAAAAGCTATCCTCATATCCCGAATATAGCTATATTCGGTAATATATTCGGTTCGAGCCTTCCATATGGTGTCATAGGTGTTTTTTACAACTTTCGGGCTCTTTTCTCAAGAAGTATGGACTTGCCCCTGAAAAAACTTTTACTGCCGTTATTGAAACAGCGAATGCATGTTGCTTCAAGAAAAATCAAAGTGATTCGAGAGCAGGTCTTAAAGTGAATTTATCAAAAATTTTGTGTGGGAGGTAACAGAAGGGGTGGACAAATATAGTCCATATTCGAACCTGATCTATATCTATTAGATATTTTAGGATGTGTTATAGTATGGACTAAATCGGGCACTCCCATCAAGAATTATCGTGTGCAGAATTTTTCCGAACATTTTTGAACTTTTGTGGGGGAGGTACCTGAATGAGTGAAACGATATGACTTATCTTCGAACTTAAACTAAGTTTGCACAAAATATTACAAAGTCCTAATTGTGGACCGAATCGGCAGATCCTTTCGAGAGTTATCTTGCCCTCCAACCACTACACACGGTGTCATAGGTCTTTTTTGTACATCTCAGGCTATTTCCTCAGGAAGTATGGACTTGCCCCTGATAAAGATTATACCGATATATGTGGGGCAGTGGATGTAAGTTGCTACAACAAAAATCAAAGCGATTCTTGAACAGGCCCTAAACTGAACTTTACCGAAATTTTGTGTGGGAAGTACCCGAAGGAGTGGATCGATTGAGTCTCGACATTGTCAGTGAACTATAAGTATTTATACCAAAATCCATCTGACAATGCCAACTCCTTTTATATTTGGCCACCGTTTATTTGAACTCGCGACATAGTGCAGCGTTTTTTTTTTTTTTTTTTTTTTTTTGAGATTATGCGCCATTATCTCGGGAACTATGGACTTGCCCTAGAAAAAAATTACAATGACGTAACGGGGGCCGCACGAACATCCTGTAACAAAAAATTTCATAACAATTCGTGAGGTGTCACTAAACTGCACTTATTTAAATTTTTGTGTGGGACGTACCTGAAGTAGTGGACCGATATAATCCATATTCAAACCTGATGTATGCCTAGAGGTAGTATTACCATATGCAAAGTTTGGTTCAATTCGGTTACTCCCTTCGAGAGTTATCGTGCGCACAAATTTTGCGACGATTTTTGAACTTAAATCAAATCTGAACAAAATATTTCGATACCAAAAATTTGAACCGAATCGATTGATCCGTTCGAGAGTTATCGTGCCCACCAGCCAGCCAGACAGACAGACGGACGGACATTGCTATATCTACTCAAAATTGTCTGAAACGGATATCATACAAACATACTTGGGGTCTAAAACCATTATTTCGATGAGGCAAAGTGTAAATACCCTCTTTAGCCTAAAGGCTGAGGATATAAAAATATGGTGTTCGTTTCCCTCAAGAAATCTGTTTTTAATCTCAAATATCTTCTGTCACTTCTAAAGATAAATTTGATTAATTATGCGCTCCGATCATTAGGGCTTCGTCAGCCTGGTTTGATTCGGAATAAGTTCCTATCCATAAGTGAGGGTCTTAAATATGAAATGAAGATGAATGTTTTAATAAATATAAAGAACAAAAAAATTTTGTAATTTATAGACCCTGAGTTTTCCTAGTTTTAGATCCCACATCTCAAAAACTAACGTACATTTTTGTGAGTAGTTTATTTATGGATACCAGTGGAAAGCCCCTAGACTAGACTTCTTTCAAATTGCAAAACGACTAAGAATTTCAACGAAACATGCCTAGAGACCAGACAATATACCTAATTTTTAGAAATATACATACATTACACATTTCTAAATGAACTTAGAATTTCGGGGAATGAATTAAGTGTCGATCATTAAGCTGAAGTGTTTCTGGTGAACCTCTGAACCTCCTTATTCGGTATTTAGGACTTAAATCATGGACAAGCTACGCAACGGCAATGCAACGCGACCCGATCCGAAACGCTTTGGCAACCGCCCAACAGCATACTAATTTTTTATGAAAGTGTTCTAAAGGACCAAAATTCTTCAATCCTAAGATTTTTAAACAAGTTTTCTCAATGACAAAGGCATTTCAAATTGGGGATTGTTTAAGGAAGGTTTCTTAACTAGGCGTTTACACACAGACAGTATTGGCAAGACAATAGCAAAGTTACAAACCATTTTCACCAATACATTCACACTTTTCTCTATTCATATTTAAAAATTTGTAAATGTATTTGTGAAAAAGGTTTGCATTTTTGCTATTGTCTTGCCAACACTGGCATTTGTAAACGCAGGGTAAGAATCGTAAATGTTTAAAAAAGTTTTTTTTTTAAGATTTATTTCAAGAATAAAATTGGGGTTATTCTGAACGAAAAGTTCCCGTGAATTTTTTCACTTTCTCCCTTAAGTTGAAACGGCGGAAAGACAAAAACTCACGGGGAATTTTCAGTTAAAATCGCGAATTAGAGAAATTTTCCAGAGATCAACACATCATAAATCGTGGATTCTTTAGAGATTTTTTCTACGGATCGACAGATCATAAACCGTGGTATCTGTAAATAAATTTATGGAGTTCAACAGATGACAAACCGTGGATTCTTTAATGAATTTTTCTAGGGGATCAAAAGGTTAAAATCGTGGATACTTAAAAAATGTAGGGATTAAAGGGATTTTTATCACACTAGCATACGAAAAACATAATATCGCAGTAAGCAGTGCCACTAGGAAAACTTTCGGTAAAAATGTCCAAAGGATCCTCGAACCGCACAAAAATGTTGAACATTTGTCTGGGTGGTACCACAAGGATAGGACCAAATCGGTTGCTACGCCTATGGCAAATCGCGAGTACCATTTTAGCAAATATTTTCGAACTTTCGTGGAGGAGGTACCGGAAGGAGTGGAGCTATAAGCACCACCTTCGAATTTCATCTAATATTCGAAGAAATATTACAATATCCAAAGTGTGGACGAACACAGTATTCGGTTCGAGCTCTCTAACCACTACATATGGTGCCATAGGTTTTTTTACAACTTTCGGGCTGTTTTCTCAAGAAGTATGGACTTACCCCTGAACTGATGAAACTTATACCGTCGTATGAGGGGCGGCGAATACAGGTTGCTACAATAAAAAACAAAGCGATTCGAGAGCAGGTCATAAACTGAACTTTTCCAAAATTTTGTGTGGGAGGTACCCGAAGGAGTGGACCGTTTGAGTCCATATTGAAACATTTAAAAAACCATTTTTTATTGGGATTAGCAAACTACAAATCGTATATTTTTAAAGAATTTTTCTAGGGATCAACAGACCAACCGAGATATAGGCCGCAAAAGTTCCACAAGATTTAAGACTTTCTCCTATGGACAAGTGCAAATATCTACTACGCGAATATTTTTTTTTTTTTCATTTAAATTGTAACTTTTTTCTTAATATGGACTTTGTCGAACTTTCAAGGACCAAGTGCAGTTTAAAGCAAGTATTGGTAGCCATTGGTATCTTTTTATAACGATAAATATCATTGTTTTTTGAAAATGCCATACTTCCCGAGATATAGGCCTTAAAGTTACGAAGCACCCATGATTTTATTTCATTATATTGGACAACTAAGGAAATATCATTGTAAAGTTCTTAAAACCTCGCAAAGCTTAGTTGATCAAAGCTTCCCTGTCCCGGTCCACACTAGCGTGAATTTCATTAAAAAATTTCATGAAATTAGGTGTTCTTAAATCGAATTCCCCACTACAGCAATTTTATGATTTTACTCTACTATGGAAGTCGATCTAGAGATGCATAATTTCATGCAATTTTTTCAATGAAATCACTCTAGTGTGGACCGGGACTATAGTATCCACAAACGAAATCTTGCTTGTATTTGTGGTCAATATACCCTTCAATTGTTTTCCATTCGTCTCAACAATCTTTATACAAAATATTCATCCCTATTCTAAACGCAAATTCCCCGCGAGTTTTGTTCCTCTGCCGTTTTAACTTAATGGAGAGAGAGTGAGAAAACCCGCGAGGAATTCACGTCCAGAATAAGTCTGAAGTTGGGATAAACGGAAAAAATTGTTTTCTCTTTTTGTTTTTGGACACCTTAATGTGAATACAAGAAGCAAGATTTTGTATGTGGATACTTTTCGAAGATTCGAAAAAGCTCTAATTTTATATACTACATGTGTTTTAAATTCTCACCGAGATTCGGTTTAGACCACGCATATACAGTGTTGTGCATATCAAAAGCAACAAATCTAGGATTTTGCAGTAATTCAATTTTTGGATCCGTTACACTTTTTAAAAATATAATATATTGTGGCCAGTCGTTCTTTATTATGTACAGAGAGCTTCTAACAAGTTGTTTCTGTACTTTGTCGTTGGGTGGGATAACAACAACAATAGTATTGGCTGATCCTCGAGAACGGGGATTGCAAAACAAAAGCAACAATAGAATATTATTAAAAATTGTAGTGTCATTGGTGTTAATTAACTGTACTTTTGACTTAAATTTGTCTTTTGGGGCATGGTAGTGTCATTTTAGAAAGGATTTGTATTTGTTATCCTAACAGGGTTGCCACTTTCTACCACTTTTCGAATGGTCCGGGGAAAATCTCATAATACCCTCAAATCAAAAATTTTTCCCTCATATAAACATTTAAATTTTAAAATATTTATTCGGAAAGTGGACTAATGTCATCCGTTCTTTTGTTTGCCGCATAATAAAAATTTAAAAAATCAGATATTAGTAAACACAATACATTCTTGTGTAAACCCCTTAAGGTCATCGGCACATTTTGGCGGAAAACGTTGGGGAAACTTTAAAAATAACGCTAATAGGAACTTCCAAGAATTAGTTGGGGCTCTTATTTCCGATATATGACCTAGAGTACTTCGCAGAAGAAGTTTTGAAAACAATTTGAAAAGTTATACACTGGCCAAGAAACCATTGACATACCCAAAGGAAGACAATTTATGAAACACTGGTAGAAAATGCAATGTTTTATATGGTTTAAGCGACCCAATAAGATTTTTTTTATTTTATTTTTAATAAATTATATTAAAAATAAGATTTAATAACAAAAAAATATAAGAAAACCTGTATTATTAGCCATATGAGGATATTTTACTCACTGTTGGTTGAAACAATGGGTTCTTGACCGTTGTGTTGTTTGAGTTGGGAGCTGTATAACTTCTCAAATTGGTTTCAAAACTTCCTCAGCGAAGTACTTTGGGCCATGTATCGGAAATAAAGGCCCCAACTAATACTTGGGTGTTTCAATTCGCATTATTTTTAAAGTTTCCCCAACGTTTCAGGCCACAATGTGCCAATGGCCTCAAGGGGTTTACACCAGGATGTATCGTATTTACCACTATTCGATTGTTTAACTTTTTTACTATGCGGGAAACAAAAGAACGGTTGATATTAATCCACTTTCCGTATGAATATTTTAAAGTTTAAATGTTTATATGAGGGAAAAAATTTTGATTTGGGGGTATTATGATATTTTCCCCAGACCATGGGAAACGTTTGAGAAAGTGGCAACCCTGTTAGGATAACACATGCAAATTCTTTCTAAAATGACACTACCATGCCCCAAAAGACAAATTTAAGTCAAATGTACAGTTAATTTACACCGATGACACTGCCATTTTTAATAATATTCTATTGTTGCTATTGTTTTGCAATCCCCGTTCTCGAGGATCAGCCAATATTATTGTTGTTGTTATCCCATCCAACGACATAGTGCAGAAACAACTTGTTGGAAGCTCTTTGTACATAATAAGGAACAACTGGCCACAATATATTACCTTTTTAAAAATTGTAACGGATCCAAAAATTGAATTACTGCAAAATCCTAGATTTGTTGCTTTTGATATGCACAACACTGTACATATAAAAATATGAAAACATATGTATATATACTCGCAGAGCAACAATAACTTAGTTCAATAGGAACGACTTTTTAATATAGTCTTACAAGTTGTACTGGGTCTTCCATGTTTACTTTAATACTATCTACAGTAATACAGTTTAAAGGCTTTCTCTCAACAATAGATTGATGCACTTAGAATACACATAACGATATAATACATACTTTTTATTTAGGCCTTTCATTTGTTAATCGTTTTACTGTACATACTTAATGTGTACATAGTTCAATACAAGTTCAATAAATAAATCACCTTGATCCAAAAAATATATTAAACAATAAAATAGTTCATATTTACCTCCAATGCCGTTTGTTATGTACAATACAAACACACACGGGATATCCTTTAAAAAGAAATGGTAAATAAAGCTAACGTTAACAATAATGTTACTAGAAGAGATTATTTTAACTACACAAACTACTTACCTTGACCCAATTATTCAAAACAGTATCAATCCATTTGAAATAAAAACAAAACACCCCCATGATGATGACGTTGCAGCAATAACACAATTCCAAAGCAAAACAGCGGTCGTTGTAAAGAAAAGTAAATCAGCAATAACGGGAGCACGCACCGCAGCTGCAGCAGCTCACGATATTTACACAGCTTTGTGACTTAATTGATTGACATTTGATTGGTTTTAATGTAAAAGAAAAAGTTTGTTTTATGGAAAAAGAAGACATATCTTTGAGAAGAGAGACAATAAAAAACAAAAAAATTATAATTTAAGATATTTCTTGAACATTTTTAAATTACCAACAAATCGAGAAAGTTTTTTGTGTTCTTTTTAGAGATGTAAAACATGGATGGATGGTTTTTGGTTGGCTGGACCGACGACGGTTGAGTTAAACTAGGTGTTTAATAAGGCGTTTAGTGATACCATGTGCTGACAAGAGCTTTATTTTGTTGTTTTTGCTGCAATTATAACTTCTGTTGAGCAGAATTTTTATCTTTCTCTTACCCCAAATTTGTAGTGATGACTTGTGGGTGGGTAACTTTATAAAATAATGGTGTACATAGTTGTTATAGGCTTTCCGTTGGAGTGTTTCTTTTCTTTTGTGGAAGTTATTTTTTTCCTTTCGATGTTCTTTTTGGGAAATTGTCTTCCTTGCTGAACCATGTCAGTAACTTTTATGTGGTACATGCCGTGCATGATTTATACCACCTTTGTGTTCTGCATCAAACCCCTTCAATTATGGGCAGCAGATTTCAGCTCTACATTATTTCATATTTTAGTTGCTAAGCCATTGTTGTAAAAATCCATTCCTGGACATTTTTTCTGGTTGTTCATAGTTTCACGTTGTTGTTGGTGGTGGTTTTTGGTGATCTTTTTTCTTTTGAGATTTTTTTGGTTTTTTTTTTATAAAAAATTGATAGTTTAGGAAATGTTTTTTGTTTAAATATGTTACGTGGCCATCGCGCGCATCGGTCATTGGACATGTACACACTTTTTGGCCTATTTACAATGAAAAAATTCAAGTAAATTAAAAATGTTTACACTTACAACAATATTAAATAAAATTTTTGGTTTTTTGTTTTTGGTTTTAATAACAAATGTATGGTATTTTGATTCGGTCTGGTATTATTCAAAACAAAATAATCAATAATTGAAATTTTTAAAATTAAAAAAGGATGTTTGAAACTAAATCATAAGGAGATGAAGAAGTGTAATTTATGGAAATAAAAAAATATGAATGAAAGAGAAGAAAAGTCTTTCAAGAAAATTGTTTTCAAAACTTAATTGGGGAATGACTTCCTACTAAACAAGTGCAGATCTTGTTTGGTTAGGAGTTTTTGTAATAAACATCAAAACAAAAAAGATGTTCTTTTGAAAAGAAGAAATCCCTAAAAGATTTTTGAAATAATTTCCTTGCCAGACTTTTTGTGTAGAAAGTTTGGAAATAATTTGTTAATGGTTCATAATGATAAAATTATTTTAAATGTTTGATTTTGTTTTGATTCAATTTTGTATTTACAGTTAGCTGATAAATATCTTCCAGTTTTCAAAAAGGTTTTTGTTGTTCAAAAATTACATTCAGATAATAATGCGTTGCGTGCTGTACAAATTTTCAAAAAAAATTCTAAGGCATTCCACCAAAGCCTTTAAATATCAGTTAGCTATTATATACCTCAGTTCATAACTATCCAACATATAAATTTAAACCCCCTTTTCATGACTATACAGATCTAGTATAGGTAAGATAGACAACACTTTTTAAGTTAAGAGGAAATTGAACAAAAATATGACCACCGCAAGGGTACATCAACAATCAATCACTAGTAGATGACATTCGAACCTATCTTCTATACCGTAGATGAGTTTTCAGCCCATTTACTACACCGTAGATGGCGTTGGCGGACATCTTCTACACCGTAGATGGCATTTGAGGTCATCTTTACTCTGTATATGACATTTGAGGACACCTGCTGTAACGTAGATGGCCTTTGAGGATATATACTACACCGTAGCTAGCATTTGAGTCCATTTATAACAACGTAGATGGCTTTTGGGGACATATACTACACCGCATATGGTCTTTGAGGACATTTACTACACCGTAGATGGCATTTGAGTCCATTTATAACAACGTAGATGGCTTTTGAGGACATTTACTACACCGTATATGGTCTTTGAGGACATTTACTACACCGTAGCTAGCATTTGAGTCCATCTACTACACCGTAGATGGCATTTGAGTCCATTTATAACAACGTAGATGACTTTTGAGGACATTTACTACACCGTATATGGTCTTTGAGGACATCTACTACACCGTAGCTAGCATTTGAGTCCATCTACTACACCGTAGATGGCATTTGAGTCCATTTATAACAACGTAGATGGCTTTTGAGGACATTTACTACACCGTATATGGTCTTTGAGGACATTTACTACACCGTAGCTAGCATTTGAGTCCATCTACTACACCGTAGATGGCATTTGAGTCCATTTATAACAACGTAGATGACTTTTGAGGACATTTACTACACCGTATATGGTCTTTGAGGACATCTACTACACCGTATCTAGCATGTGAGTCCATCTTCTACAACGTAGATGGCATTTGAGTCAATTTATAACAACGTAGATGGCTTTTGAGGACATTTACTACACCGTATATGGTCTTTGAGGACATTTACTACACCGTACATGGTCTTTGAGGACATCTACTACACCGTAGATGGCATTTGAGTCCATTTATAACAACGTAGATGGACTTTGAGGACATTTACTACACCGTATATGGCCTTTGAGGACATCTACTACATCGTAGCTAGCATTTGAGTCCATCTTCTACACCGTAGATGGCATTTGAGTCCATTTATAACAACGTAGATGGCTTTTGAGGACATTTACTACACCGTATATGGCCTTTGAGGACATCTACTACACCGTAGCTAGCATTTGAGTCCATCTTCTACACCGTAGATGGCATTTGAGGTCATCTTTACTCTGTAGATGACCTTTGAGGACACCTGCTGCAACGTAGATGGACTTTGATACCATCTACTACACCGTAGCTAGCATTTGAGTCCATTTATTACAACGTAGATGGACTTTGGTACCATCTACTCCACCGTAGATGGCGATTGGGCCCATATACTACACTGTAGATGGCGTTTGTTGACCTTCTACCCCAAAAACTTCCTCAGAGAAAACACGATTTGAAACCTGTAATCCGATGACCAAACACCTAACCTTAGTAAAAAATTCGAAATGTTTGGAATACACCCCCCAATATAAACTTCGACTTTATCAGTTGTATAGGTTAAGGCCCCTAAAAGTGGACATAAGTTTCATTAATTTTATAGGTTAACGTATGGTGAGGACGCCTAAAGTAGACTGAAAATTAAAAAAAAACTTCCCCAGAGAAAAATTAATCAAATCACTAACACCTAACAGCTGGAAAAAATTCGGAACAGAGTCCCAAAAGTGAACTTAGACCTCATTAATTTTGTAGGTAAATCTTAAGTGAGGAGAAACAAATTTTACCACATGAGAACAAAAACAAACTTCTCCATAGAAACAGTATATATCCATAATCAAAAGACAAGACTTCAAAACCTATGGAAACTGCGCCTAAAGTGAAACCTAAGTAATTTCATACGCCTTATGTTAACAACAAGAAATTATTACAAAGTTAGACTACTTGGGATACATACACACAGGGACTTTACCATATTCTTTCACACAAAATATACAAAATCGTTTTCCCCTAATAAAGCAAAATTTCACAAAATTACAAAATATTTCCAAGAACTTTGACTCAACGTTTTGTTTTTACCACTTTTAGGAGGGAAGCAGAAGAAACTGACTATAAACACCTAACAACAATAATAACATCAAGTTGTTGCTTTCTTCTATTGCAATTTTTTCTTTGTGTATCTACGTGTATTCCTGATGAGACCCACCAGGCAGGCAGGCAATGCTAACAACATCGAGTCAACCAAACATACACACTCATTGCAAAAAAATATTGTGAGATTACAATGGGTTTTTGCGTATGTCTCCCCATTCATTCTTATGTGCGACTCATAACATTGGTAAAACAACAGTGGCGAAATGTGGAGGGCCCCAAGTTAACGGTTCAATTGGGAAAAATCGCCATCTCTATTGAAAAGTCAAATGATTTATAACAAATTTAGAATTTAGTTATATTTACTTACTTATAAAGTTATTACAGGGGTTTATCCCTCTCCTATCATAAAAACAGAATATTCTGACTACTTATGTCCTGACACTTCACAAAACCCATATTACCAATAAAGACTCCTTTCCCATATTGATCAATATCTAAAAATGAGTGTAGAATATTTGTTTTCTTCCTTAACAATTCCTCTTAGAACTCCCTTTCATAAACAGCATGCTTTCAAGGACTTGCATAACCATTTAAAAACATTCTACATGTTAAGCCTTTTCATAGAAAAAGAAACATAAAATATTACAAACTTGGTTTTTAATAACATTAAAGCAAATTAAAAGAAACTATTTTAAACATTTTGCCTGCAGAAGCCCTTTTCCTTAGCAAAGTTGCCACTAAAAAGGCCTTCCACACTCATGCTTGTTTTCCGCCACATACTATACGTATATATTAAGCAGATAGAGAGCTATTGATATAGACATACGAAAGACGAACAAAAAAAATATTGGGTTATGAGTACTCACCTAAACATATGGGCATCTGTGGGACTACGTAATTGGCCATCCTCGCTGCCCGACATGATTTCTTCCTTTGTCTCTTAATGGGATTGGATTTCCCCCAACAAACAAAACGCCAAAAAATAGTATGCAAAAAACAAATGATTTGCAATTTCCACAAGTTTCCAAAAAAAGGAATGGTCTTGAAGGGGTTGTGAGTTGCTGCTTCTTCTTGCTGCTTTGTCTCGTTCAACAAACACCCTTTTTTTCACAACCAAGCCACACAATAAACGAAAAATATGGACTTTCTTTGTTTTCACAATGTCCAATGAAATCGATTTGCCTCTTTTTTAATTAAAACTCCATGATTTTTTGTGTAATTATTTTATTTTTTCCCAAGCAAACTTGATGATTTTGTCAACTCTCGCGAAAACGTTTGTCAAAGTCGACTTGCGTTTGTGTGAAGTAGGGATATGTAAGTCGACTTTCGATTAATCGTTTTATCGAATTTTTGTGGCATCTTCTCGGGCTATCATTCCGGCATGAGTAGCACGAGTGTGCAAAGACATAAAATATAACAAGTGGCCTGTTCCCGTACTTTATAAAGTGGTAAAAGTCGTAAAAGTTGTAAAAGTCGTAAACGATTTTCATACAAATTTTGTGTACGGGAACGCAAAATGTGTAAAAGTGGTAAAAATTGTAAAAACTTTTTAGTTCTGGAACAGAGCTAAGATAAGACATTTATGGCCTGTTCCCGTACTTTATAAAGTGGTAAAAGTCGTAAAAGTTGTAAAAGTCGTAAACGATTTTCATATAAATTTTGTGTACGGGAACGCAAAATGTGTAAAAGTGGTAAAAATTGTAAAAACTTTTTAGTTCTGGAACAGAGCTTTAAATTGCTACTATACATCGGCCGCAAATTTTGCGCGTGTGACTACTGAGTTATGTCAAAACTTTCTTTATGTTGTTGGCATGGTACAAATACACAGGTAGCCTCATCGGCAATTGTTGGTAACATAAGATGTCAAAATTTGACATCAATTCAATGCAATTGACACATTATGTTACCATCAGCTGGCTTGATAATGCTACCTGTATTATTGTACCATGGTTGTTGGGGAAACTACAACAAGTTTTGTTCTTTTTTTTAAAAAAGGATTTGACTTTTCATATTCAATAAGCTGGTGTAATACC
Source organism: Musca autumnalis (assembly GCF_047663935.1). Classification (NCBI taxonomy): domain Eukaryota; kingdom Metazoa; phylum Arthropoda; class Insecta; order Diptera; family Muscidae; genus Musca; species Musca autumnalis. The sequence goes on from NW_027411977.1 coordinate 228,368,996, forward strand.
ACTACCTTGTGGTTCTGCCATGATAGGATGACAATCATGGTACAAATACACAGGTAGCCGCATCGGCAATTGTTGGAAACATAAGGTGTCAAAATTTGACATCAATTCAATGCACTTGACACATTATGTTACCATACGCTGGCTTGATAATGCTACCTGTATTATTGTACAATGATGACAATAAACGCCAGTGTAAACTTAATCTTATGAATTTCAATTAACATTTCGTATAAACATGGCATAATACTTATAACATAACGCCGTCAAAAGCAGACATACTCAGCTCTGGTTTAATGTTTATGGGTCTAGTGATCTCTACCCCGCGACTTTAAACGTAACGTTTCGAGGAAAAGCAAGCTTCATTTTGCCAATTGGAAAATAGATTTTAGTGTTTTGCAGAGAAAATGGTATGTTTGTGTTGATTATGTTTTTTATACGTATAGTACCAAATATTTCATCAAAAATTTATAGAGTTATGGGTAAGAACGACTGGGGAAGAACTTCATCAGCACTTTCTGCCCAAAAGCTCAAACATGAAATTTCAGTGTCTGGCATAAGATAAAAAAAATTGCATTCCAACGTGTTGTTCATACAAATAAAACAATAATTTTATTTTTTGCAGAATATGTCATTTACTGTTACGTTCTACCAAGATGGACGAGGAGGAGGTTGTGGGTATCGAAATTACTGGTACCAGCATGACATTTCGTTCAACATGTCCCGTAGTGGAGGAGGAAGAGGTGGAAAGTGGAGACGCTCATCTCCAAATCGTGGGTACCAACCATATAATGGTGGTAACAGAGATTCAAATAGTGGTAATGGACAAGCTTTTTATTACTGTGTAGGACAATCATATAATTGTAATCCGGGACAACCAGTTTATAATCCGGGACAACCAGTTTATTATAACCCGGGACAACCAGTTTATTTTAATCCGGGACAACCAGTTTATAATCCGGGACAACCAGTTTATTATAACCCGGGACAACCAGTTTATTTTAATCCGGGACAACCAGTATATTCTTACCCTTCTTGGTACCCATCAACATATACAGTAGCGCCAACAACATATACAGTAGCTCCAACATATACAGTAGCTCCGGCAATAGGAGCGGTAACTGTGACAGCAGCAACAGTGGCTCAACCAATGATCCCACAAAAACAAACATAATTTTTGAATTGCTTGTAAAGTGAATCGAAATTAGTTTTAGATTTAAATATGCTTTCAGCATTTAAACTATGGAAGTTTTTTTTATGTTTTTCTGTTAAGTTTTTTTTATGGAAATAGTTTTTGAATTGTTTGTGAAATGTATTGAAATTAATTTAATATCTAAATATGATTTCTTCTGCTTTAAACTATGGACGTTTTTTATGTTTTTTAAGATTTTTTTTAAGATTTTTTTTTTTAATATTTTCATGGAAATATTTTTTAGTTTAATTGTTGTCGACGTGAATTTCACCTAATGGGTGTTTTACACGATATGTAATTTTACATATGTGTTGTCACTTTGCCTATACATTTTGTATATAAAAAGTGACAGCTCTGTTCCAGAACCTGCAAGAAGCTACTACTTTTTACTACGATAACATTTTTTCCTTTATGTTATCGAAAAAAAATAGTAAAAATTAGTAGATTCTTGCAGTGCTGGAACAGACCAAATGTAATAAAAGTACAAGTCTTATGGCTATATCACACCATATGTTTTTCACGTTTATGTTGTCGCTTTGGGTATACTAATATACAGACCAGCTGATGTCATACATGTGAAAAAGCATATGGTGTGATATAGCCAATAATAAATACCACAATATAGCTTTGTTCCAGAACTAAAAATTTTTTTACAATTTTTACGACTTTTACACATTTTACCGGAAACCCCGTTCCCGTACACAAAAAAAGTTGTACAATGTTCACTTCTCTTTGAACAAAAATGGCTCTGAATGGCGCTCTCTTTAAAAACTTTTTACTCGACAAATTTGAGCGTGTAAAAAATAGTAACATAGTTGCCGGCGTCTGATTGGCTGATACGCCGACTTTGACATTTTTTCCAGTTTTTTGACGTATTTTCCATTCCCGAACTATTTCAAAAAACTTTTGTGTGAGAAAAAGAATTTTACAGTTCTCTCTTTTACGAGTTTTACTACTAAAAAGTACGGGAACGACGCTTATGTGTGCTCGTTTACTCAAAATTTGTACAAATTGTTGTTCGTTTATTAAGAGTTGGGTAATCTCGTTCAATTGTATGATCCGGATCACTGTCCTCGTTTGATTGTCCTCGTGTGAAATTAAGTATACGCAGTTTTGTCAAAGAAATTACCGGTGTCCATTGAACGAGATAGTGAATCGGATCGTTCAGTTGAACGAAATTGCCCAACTCTATCGTTTACTCTCCAGTACAATGCAAAAGACTTTGGCCGTTTACAAGAAGTTACTGGAATTGTACAAATTTGTACAAATTATTGAGTAAACGAACATACCTAATATATAGCTCTTTTCCTTTACCTTCAAGAAGCTGCTATTTTTTACTACGATAACATTTTTTCCTTTATGTTATCGACAAAAATTAGATTCTTGTAGTACCTGAATAGACCACTTATCTATGGGAAGTCCATAATACCGGAGATATAGGCATTTGAAGTTCCGATAAAACGGATTTTGCACTTATCAATATTGGGGAAACGTTAAAACGTCTGCTCTGTTCCACAAACTGCAAGAAATTTCAAGTTTTTACTACAAAAACAATTTTACCTTTTGGTCTGTTGCAGAACCTGCAAGAAGCTACTATTTCTTACAACGATAACATTTTTTCCTTTATGTTATCGGAAAAATAGTAAAAATTAGTAAATTCTTTCAGTTCTGGAACAGACCCTTTATGTTACCAAAAAAATGGTAGATTCCTGCAGTTCTGGAACAGACCAGATATTCGATTACGATTTCGCTGAAAGTCTTTATTTTTATAGGATTGTCATACAGTACCAAAATTTATTTTATCTAGTGGAAGTCCATACTTCCCGAAAAATTAGGGCCTCTGAAGTACGTAACTCCTTTGTTGTTGAATTTCCAATATTGGTTTTGTCCCCCCAAGAAAAGTTCAGAAAGGTTGGGCTTTTCACAGAAGCGGTAACTATGCTTGGCGAACTCAAATTCGTGGTAGCAGTGGGTCATGCTTTCCCGCAGTAAGCTATATTCGAGATGTAACCTTCAGTCACTGATGTCTTAGTTTGATAGACTTGTTTCGGACTCAATAGGATAAATCTTGACCTGCTGTCCTATATCCAGTAAAATGTCGAGAATTGAAATGGTAAAAAATGCTGAATTGGAGCTTTTATTTCCACGGAAAGATAACTTGAGAGTCATTTGAAAAATGAAACACATGAGATGAAGCATGAGGAGGCAATATAAACTCTTCTTTCGCGATATCAACAAGGTTGGAAATTGAATTTTATAAATATTAAAAACTTCATCAAAGATCCCAACTTTTAACAACGTGCAAACATGTAGCATTAATTCACTACTGATAAAAATTTCTAATAGCTCCCAAACAAAAAAAAAAACTCAATAGTTTTTAATCCAGAACAAAGTATTTAGAACTTATTTTATTTATATTAGTTGAAATTCACGTCACCAACAATCAAACTAAAAAATAATTCCATGAAAACATTAAAAAAAAATTAAAAAACATAAAAAAACGTCCATAGTTTAAACTTTAAACAGCTCAGGTGCGCACCTTGAGCAGGCCTGGTTTAAAGCAAGAAAACGTATTTAGGTATTAAATTAATTTTAATTCATTTCACAAGCAATTCATAAACTATTTTCATAAAAAAAAAAAAAAACTTAACAGAAAAACATAACAAAAGCTTCAATAGTTTAATGCAGAAAGCACATTTACATCTTAAACTAATTTCAATTGACTTTACAAGCAATTCAACAATTATGTTTGTATTTTTAAGATCATTGGTTGGTTGAGCCACAGTTACCGTTCCTATTGCTGGAGCTACTGTATATGTTATTGGAGCTACTGAATATGTTGTTGGAGCTACTGTATATGTTGTTGGAGCTACGGTATATATTGGTGGGTAAGAATAAACTGGTTGTGGTTGTCCCGGATTATAATTATATGATTGTCTTACACAATAATAAAATGATTGTCCATTGCCACTATTTGAATCTCTGTTACCACCATTATATGGTTGGTACCCACGATTCGAAGATGAGCGTCTCCACTTTCCACCTCTTCCTCCTCCACCTACGGAACATATTGTTGAACGAAATGACATGCTGGTGCCAGCCAGTTCGATACCCACAACCTCCTCCTCTTCCTTCATTGTAGAACGTATTGTTTGTTAAAGTAAATGACATATTCTGCAAAAAATAAAATTATTGTTTTATTTGTATGAACAACACGTTGGAATGCAATTTTTTTTATCTTATGCCAGACACTGAAATTTCATGTTTGAACTTTTGGGCAGAAAGTGCTGATGAAGTTCTTCCTCAGTCGTTCTTACCCATAACTCTATAAATTTCTGATGAAATATTTGGTACTATAATATGTATAAAAAACATATATCAACACAAACATACCATTCTCTCTGCCAACTATTAAATTCTATTTTCCAATTTGCAAAATGAAGCTTGCTTTTCCTCGAAACGTTACGTTTAAAGTCGCGGGGGTAGAGATCACTAGACCCATAAAGATTAAACCAAAACTGAGTATGTCTGCTTTTGACGGCGTTATGTTATAAGTATTATGCCATGTTTATACGGCGTTTATTGTCATCATGGTACAATAATACAGGTAGCATTATCAAGCCAGCGTATGGTAACATAATGTGTCAAGTGCATTGAATTGATGTCAAATTTTGACACCTTATGTTTCCAACAATTGCCGATGCGGCTACCTGTGTATTTGTACCATGATTGTCATCCTATCATGGCAGAACCACAAGGTAGTGGTATTACACCAGCTTATTGAATATGAAAAGTCAAATCCCTTTAAAAAAAAGAACAAAATTTGTTGTAGTTTCCCCAACAACATAAAGAAAGTTTTGACATAACTCAGTAGTCACACGCGCAAAATTTGCGGCGAAAGTTTCCCATTATTTGGGCGTTCACAGATCGAGTTCCATACTAAAGTAATTTTGTGAAAATGCTGTATTGGGGAACTCGATCTATGAACGCCAAAATAATGGGAAAGTTTCGTCACAAATTTTGCGCGTGTGACTACTGAGTAACATATTAAAAATTTGGTAATTGTGCCATGCATCCTATCCTAAATTGTGGTTGCTGGACTGTTGGACAGTTGTCGATAATTCCAAAAAATCTACATTAAAAATTGAAAATTGCTCTGTCCAGAACCTGCAAGAATCTACCACGGCTTAACACTAGTTTAGTAAAAACTCTTCGATTTTCTTGAAATTTTTTGCAGTGTTAGATATTGTTGCGCTGATCACGGGAGTATAATCTTTTCTTGGGGGACGGACCCTGTTATTTCACCCGAAAGTCCGGGTACCCGGTACCCGCAAGACCCGGTTCTACTGAACCGATTTTTACCCGGTTCTGCTGAACCGATTTTTATAGCCAAAATATCGATTTTTGGGCCTTTTTTGGAAAAGTCGAAAAAGGCCCATTATGAGTGCTCAACTAATTCATACCAAGTTATAGCTCATACTTTAACCTTTCCAAAATGGTGCTATTTGTTGTTATATCTTCTTTGGATCCAGAGATAATACCCACCAAAAATTTGCATCCGCGGATGCAGTTTAATCTCTACAAGTGTACAGTACATTTGCTGTTGGAGTACATCTTTTCCTATGAATTCACTTTTGAATTTTACAAGGGAGCGCGCAGCCAGGATGCACTCCATTTTGCTTCCTGAGCACACAGCTAGAATGCACTCCATTTTCGATCCAGCTTTTGATGTAGTCGTTTGGATTGAATTTAAAGGCACTCTTCGGACTGCATTTTTAATCAGTCCAAAGATGCAGTAAAAATGCAAGCTATTTGCGAAATATCCCAGAATAAATAAAATGCTTTTATTATTTGTGTAAAACAAGAAGAACTTTATTATATAAACATAAATTAAAAAAAGTTTCCACTACATTCAATCACAATTGAGTGTACTTCCTCCGTTCTCCATTTCAGCCAAGCGCAACTGATTTTGCTTCGTCACCCTAAAGGTTTTTTATGTTGCCTTCACATCACTTGTTCAGCTTTCGACTCCAACTCCACTCCATTAAAAATTTCCGTCTCGTAAATTACCACAAAAATGTTCGCAACTTTAGGTTGTATTTTTTATTTTATAACAAATTACTCGAAATATATTCACACTTGTTTCACTATTGAAGAAAATAAGTCCAGAACAGAATCAATCGTCGCTTGCTTTGGCTCTGTTCCTTTACGTGCAAAAATCTTCAAGTTTTACCACTTTTTACTCGAAAAGCGTTCCTTTACTTCAGACACCATACAATCCATATGGTAGCAGTTTACAAGTTTTACAACTTTTGCCGGTTTTACTATTTTGAAAAGTAAAGGAACAGGCCATTTGCTTGCATCCCCAAATGTCAAATTATAAAGGAATGCCAGAGCCTCTTTGCAAATCCGCCTGCGTTCTCCTTTAGGAGGCTCTTGCATTCCTTTATAATTTGACATTTGGGAGCGATTGATTCTGTTATGGCCTTTATTGGTCTGATCCTTTACTTTTGAAAATGGTAAAACCGGCAAAAATAGTGAAAGTTGTAAAGTGCTCCCATATGAATTGTATAGTGTCTGAAGTAAAGAAACGCTTTTCGAGTAAAAAGAGGTAAAACTTGAAGATTCTTCCAATTTTTTTTTGCTGGTGCTAAGTTTATTTTTACGAAATTCTCTCGATTTCAACTGTCAATTCCATAGATCAAAGGTCAAATGAAATCTCATCTGGATTTCATTTGACGTTTAACCTATGGATTTGACAGTTGAAATCGAGTGGCGGCGTCATGTTGTTAAAATTAAGGCCTAGGTACATAAGCTGCCTCGCTGCTTGCCGTGCTTGCTTCTGATAAAAGAATAAAAAAGAAAAGGCATACCCATGATACAATTACTTGTACCATGGGCATACCACAGTTCGAAATTTGCTCGGCCTTCTTTATTCTTTTATTTTTGTTATGTCAGAAATGATGCAGGAAAGAAAGGCAATCAGGCAAGGCTGCTTATGTACCCAGGCCTTTATAAATAGCTCTGTTCCTTTACGTGCAAGAATCTTCAAGTTTTACCACTTTTTACTCGAAAAGCGTTCCTTTACTTCTGACACCCTGCAATTCATATGAGAGCAGTTCACAACTTTTGCTACTTTTGCCGGTTTTACCATTTTCAAAAGTAAAGGAACAGACCAAATATCATGCGAGTTTTATACGGAATGTCAAATTTAATTCTTAATACAACGTTTACACTGTTGTTTTCTCTCATAATAAAACAGTTGTATCTCGATTTAATGTGATGAAAATAGGCCTGTTCGTTTAATCAATATTTTGTACAAGTCTAGTAACCTATTGTAAACGTCTAAGGTCATTGTACTGTAGAGTAAACGAACAACATCCATTAACAATTTGTACAAATTATGAGTAAACGTAAACACATAATACAGTTGAACCTATATTATCCGTTAATCGATTAACCAGGATAGAAGAGAAATGTTGGTATTTTTTCCATTTCATATATTTTTCGTTATAAACATAATTATCCGGGAGTAAAAGCACAATTTGTGTATTTATGGTGTCACAAAAACCATGGGATGATGATATTTGGTCTGTTCCAAAAAAAAGTAGTAGCTTCTTGCAGGTTCTGGAACAAAGCAATTATTTATCCTTCTAAAATTTGAGGGATTACCTTAACAAATATAATAAAAATTGTACAGTTTTTAGTAATGAACAAAACTATGCCATTCTTAATTAAAAATATGTTCAAAAACTGCATAAAAACGTTGCCTTCATTATCCGGGAAAATCGATTATCCGTAATGCCTCCGGTCCCGGCCATAGGTTAAACGTCAAATGAAATCCAGATGAGATTTCATTTGACGTTTGAGCTATGGAATTGACAGTTGAAATCGAGTGGATTTCGTAAATGTAAACTTAGCATTAAACGCATTATACACTTAACATGTTTTAAAACATGCATCATTTAAGTTGTCAATTCCATACAATATGTCCCGGTCCACACTAGAGAGATTTCAATGAAATAATTTAATGAAATTAGGCGATCTTTGTGACAAACACATGTTAGAAGGTTTCGAAATTCTATTAAAATCTACCACAAGTCCTCCGTCGAATTTCACGTCACCAAGCAACACGATTCTGTATATGCAATAAATCCTACCGACAAGAAGGGAAAAGTCAAATTGTAGTTTTTTTAAGAATTTATTTCTAAAGGATCCGGTTAGATCTTTATAGTCACTTTGACTAGCGTTTTGAAACCAATCAGCTGGTCGTTTTATACATTATATTTTCATCATTGTTATGTGTCTTAAGCTGCTGTTTTGGGTGCACTTTAAAAGGTTTCTAATTCTATGGAAATCTCACAAAATACTTGATCTTAACGTCAAGTGTGAAAGGAAGATTTATTCTCTATGAAATTTCACTATCACTCACCGAACAACACAAATCTGTAAATGCAATGACTCCCACCGAAAAAATGCAAAACGAATTGCATTTTACAGAATATTATTTTTTAGGTTAATTTGTAAATTCAAACTAAAGCTGACTGAATGAGCGATTTGTACGTCACTACCATATTTTCTTTATATAAAGTTTTTAGGACTTTGTTTCCAGTATTCACTTTTTGCTTAATGTAGGTGTTGTCCAACAAAATACGTACGTTCCCTCATAAATATATCAAAAATCCTATCTTACATTCATTATATCAAAAATTTAACAAATCTCAAGTAAAACTACAAGTATTTATTTCTTGTAGGCATTTATTAAAATTTCTTAAATTAGAATACAAATTTTTTTCCATCATCACAAACATTTCGCTGGTCTCCCGCATACCCACAAATGGTGTTTTTGTAAATTCGTACGCCTTAAATATCTTTCGTTTAAGGTATTTTTACAACATTCTAAACATTAAAAAAACTGACATCATTATCCTTTACAAAAACAATAAAAGATAAAATGGCCTTTTCAAAACAAAAATTCCAAAAAAGAAAATCATAATATTTTAATATAATTTCGATTTTTATTTATCAAGTCGGAATCGTTCGTTTAACTAAACTCAATATACTGTATAATCTTAAGTATATAAAATTATTCAAAATATTACATGATTTAGAACCTTTTTACCCCTCCTATCCCTACTTTACTATGGTATCAAAATCTCTATTACTAAACTAAACTAGAATTGTTATAAATTAAAAAAAAGAATGGAATTTTTTAGTTTACGTCGACCAAATATAGAAATACATTGATTGCCAATGCGGTATGTAATCTCTGAGGGGACCAGCTACCATTTTGGCAATTGGTATTTTGCCCAGAACATTTAGTAAACCTTCCAGGCGAGATTGGGTAAACCGTTCATAGAACGGCGAACGCATTAGGTACATAACCAAATTGAGGCAACGATGAGAGAGAATTCTCTGTTGTTCTTTGGACATGTGTTGGCGATTATTGTGATACATTTTAATACTGGCCAAATCCACAGCCAAGGATACTAGCAATTGTTTCCAGGACTTTTCACCAAACACACCCATGGAGGCTAAGTGGATCAGCGGTTTGGCTATGTATAGATATTCCGCCTGCAATATGCCCTTGGGAGTTTGTTGTTGTTGTACACTCAAAACTTCTTCTTTGAGCTTAAAGCTACGATATTGTAGGGGTGGAGCACCTTCCACCTTACGCATAATACGTCCGGAACGTTTCAATTTAATGGTAACACTGTGCTCATCCATGGTAAGCTGATTTGTTGGCGTTAAGGCCGCCGCCGCATTGTTTTTCTTTGTTAATTTCTTCCGATTCAATACCGGCAATGCAGGTGATGTTATAATACGCTCTGTGGAATGTTTTAGTATAAAAAATCGACCCACTGCTTTGAGACATTGTAATAGAGCCACCATTATCCATTTGCCCTTTACACCGAATAGCTTCTTGGCTGATATTTCAATGAAAACTTCACAGTACTCAAGTGTTGTCAGCATGACCTTTAGACGATAGCATGCCCCGCTTGATGACTCTGCAATGCAATCGGTGTTTGCAATTTCCGGACGATATTTGGCAATAATGCGATCATTATACATGACCAAAAGATTCGAAAGGCTATAAACCAATTCGGTGGCCACGGAGGAGTCTGTTATGCGACCTGAGAATTTAGAAAGTTTTAATTAAATGTTTTGCTACCTTGCAAATCGTACCCACCTGCAACAAAATAAGATGCCCATTTTGCTGTTGTTTCAAAATCGCCCACAGTATCGGGATTCTTGGATACCCATGTTTCGTAAGATTTTAGTATGTATTTGATTTTATCCATTATTGTTTTAATCTAATCAATCTATCGAATTAAGGTCGCTAGTATCACAGTTTATACGACACGGATTATCTTGTTCAATTACAACTTCCCCAGTACTTTTTATTGATATAATGGGATTACAAAGCCCTGGGAAACTCATGAAAGTAACGGCGTTGTGAACAAATGCGGCACCAAGCTAATTTGAGACACAATGAAAACAGTAAAACGTATGACGACCAATTAGAAACAATAATAAAGCAAGTTAATTAGGAATAATAAGAGGAAGAAGAAAATTAACAATTATTTATATAATTTTAAAAACATATTAAATAACATAATTTTTCTGTTTATTTGATTAAAGATCCCCATTTTCTCTCTCTCACACACACACAAAACGCTATGTATGAATTTTGTTCAACGGCGCCAAGTTAATTTGAGCTACAATGGTATGTTTGACAAAACGAAGAAAACAAAAAGAAACCTCCTTTTATCAATTCATTTAATAACATTTTCGTATTTTCTTAATAATTTAGTAGATTAAAAAAAACCGCGTGTTATAAAAAATGTAAATTCCGTACATATGCCGCAAATAAATGACATATTTTACCAAAACAATTGCTTCAGGTGCTAGTGTAAATTGGGTTTATGATGTGAGATCCTCTTTTTGTTTATTCATTGCGGCAAAATACAACTCTGCATGTTGTTTATTGTGGCGCACAAAACAAAGGCAGGTGACATTTTCTTGAGGGAAACAAACAAAAGGCGAGAAGGATATCAAGGATACATACATAAGAAAGAATATACACACAATTTTTCAAAGGAATTTTCCGAATTTCCCCGCCGAACCTGAAACAAAGAAAATCGCCTTACAACAACAATGTGTACTGTACTACTAACGTAAACGGCGCGATCAGAGAAACACAAAGTGAAGGGAAAAATATCAAATTACGCAGTATTAGATAAGAATTTGTGAAATAAGGACACTCGCACCAGTCATAAAACAGGAGGATAGCTTTCAAGAATAATTTAAACTGAGTTTATTAAGGAATAGAAAAAGAACAGCAACAAAAACAAAGAAAACTTAGCAGAAAACATGGCTACGCCGCAAAATAATACACGAATAGCATTAACAGATCGTTTGGAGGCATTGCGAGTGGCCACTACACCATCAGCTAGACCGAGTGATCCCATACCAGCTTCAATATTTGCCTCATCACTAATGGACAATACTACGAATGTTGCTTTACAGGATTATGAGGGTCACATAGCATCGCCTGATGAACTGGTGATACGGCAGAGGGGAAGAAGAAGGTAATAGTACGTTTATATATAATCGGATTTTAAATGTTAATTCCATTACATTTACGTCAAACAAATCCTGATAATGAAGGTTAACCTCCCAAAAAGCTCTAATATAAAAAGCATATAACAATTTTTATTTATTTACTTAATAATTTTATTGATTTTCTCATTTTAATTATTTAAAATTATTTATATTAATTGTTATTTATAACAAAATTCATTTTTGTATAACTTGTTATTAGGCCACTAACGGATTGGACACCAGAGCAAGCCTTAAACACGGCCGCTAATATACGTAATCCTTTCCAAAGGACACCCACAAAAATGCCCCTAAGTACAAATATGATATTGAGAAGTTCGCCAAGGAAACGTTTATCCATGGGCAGTACACCACCAGAACCCATAATAATGAATAATTCGCCACATAAAACAAATGCCAAACAACAACTGTGGCCTGGATCACCAAGTGCTGCCAAGAAATTGCGTTTGGGCGATGAAGAACGACCAATGGGCCAGACAAATGAAGAAATACCATTGGCCACAGTGCTGCAAGGATTTTCCCAACAACAACTGATCGACATGATTGTGTCGAAAGTGGCAGGAGATGCCAAGGCTGAGGCAGAGTTAAGGGCAAAACTACCAATGCCGGATATTGAGTAAGTTACAAAATTAAATGATGAAAAAAACATTTTAAAATATAACTTGTTTCTTTTAGGAAATTGGAGCAGGATCTCCTACATGCCAAGCGCATGATATTTAAGTCCCTGCCAACCTCACGTCTTTGCAAGAAAACCGACAGCACAGCCTTTACCAGGGCCGCCCTTCATTTAAGTGAATTCAAGAGACTATTAACACATCACACAAAACAATTACACGACTCAGGACACTGGGATGCCCTGATGGATTATATATTCATGGCATGGCAATGTGTAAAGTCCACACCAAACTGGGATAATCCCATACACAATGCTGTCAGGAAGCAGTGTTTTAAAGTGCTTACCTGTGGTTGTATGGCAGCTGTTAAATTTGGCGGTTTACGTTTGGGTACACAGCGTTTACAGACTCTGGAAAAGAACCTCAAAGAATGGTCTCAAGACTATGAGGATGTTATGTCTTGTGTAAATACCTTAAGTAAAGCATTCACCAAGGGACGTACAAGTTTATGAAAAACTAACAAAACACTTAACGCAATTTTTTAGGACGAAAAAGCAATTTCTTTTTTTGATATTTATGTATTGTACATTTTCTTAGGCTTACGAAAAGAACTACTTTAATTGGGCGTCCCAGCCATTAATTTTCGTTTAATATACATACATTTTGCATTTAAGTATTATATACATCTTATCATCTTATATAACTTGTAAGTTATAATTTTTCCCAACCTGCACAAAGATACTCATTATCATGCATGCCATTTATATAAATAAGAAAATTTGATATTTTTAATATTTTTATAAGGAAATTTATTGCCATATTTTCATATGTTTTTTGTTTTTATGTGAATTTATTTTTTCTGTTTTTTTTTTTTTTATTTCAATTTACCTTCTTTTCAAGCAAACCATTCACAACAAACCCCCCCACAAGTCATTATTTTAGTTCATGTATATTCTTTTATTTTTGTGATGTATTATTGCCCTTCGCTTATAACACTTTTTGTGCATAAGAAATTTGTAAGTTTGTACAAATTATTTTTTCATAATAAACTACACAATATTTTTTACCAAATTAATATTGTTTTTTTTTGCATGAACTTTTCTATACGAAAAGTAGCTATTCAGCAACTTTTCTATACGAAAAGTAGCTATTCAGCAACTTTTCTATACGAAAAGTAGCTATTCAGCAACTTTTCTATACGAAAAGTAGCTATTCAGCAACTTTTCTATACGAAAAGTAGCTATTCAGCAACTTTTCTATACGAAAAGTAGCTATTCAGCAACTTTTCTATACGAAAAGTAGCTATTCAGCAACTTTTCTATACGAAAAGTAGCTATTCAGCAACTTTTCTATACGAAAAGTAGCTATTCAGCAACTTTTCTATACGAAAAGTAGCTATTCAGCAACTTTTCTATACGAAAAGTAGCTATTCAGCAACTTTTCTATACGAAAAGTAGCTATTCGGCAATTTTTCTATGCGAAAAGTAGCTATTCAGCAAATTTTCTATACGAAAAGTAGCTATTCGGCAACTTTTCTATACGAAAAGTAGCTATTCAGCAACTTTTCTATACGAAAAGTAGCTATTCAGCTACTTTTCTATACGAAAAGTAGCTATTCAGCAACTTTTCTATACGAAAAGTAGCTATTCAGCAACTTTTCTATACGAAAAGTAGCTATTCAGCAACTTTTCTATACGAAAAGTAGCTATTCAGCAACTTTTCTATACGAAAAGTAGCTATTCAGCAACTTTTCTACACGAAAAGTAGCTATTCAGCAACTTTTCTATACGAAAAGTAGCTATTCAGCAACTTTTCTATACGAAAAGTAGCTATTCAGCAACTTTTCTATACGAAAAGTAGCTATTCAGCAACTTTTCTATACGAAAAGTAGCTATTCAGCAACTTTTCTATACGAAAAGTAGCTATTCAGCAACTTTTCTATACGAAAAGTAGCTATTCAGCAACTTTTCTATACGAAAAGTAGCTATTCAGCAACTTTTCTATACGAAAAGTAGCTATTCAGCAACTTTTCTATACGAAAAGTAGCTATTCAGCAACTTTTCTATACGAAAAGTAACTATTCAGCAACTTTTCTATACGAAAAGTAGCTATTCAGCAACTTTTCTATACGAAAAGTAACTATTCAGCAACTTTTCTATACGAAAAGTAGCTATTCAGCAACTTTTCTATACGAAAAGTAGCTATTCAGCAACTTTTCTATACGAAAAGTAGCTATTCAGCAACTTTTCTATACGAAAAGTAGCTATTCAGCAACTTTTCTATACGAAAAGTAGCTATTCAGCAACTTTTCTATACGAAAAGTAGCTATTCAGCAACTTTTCTATACGAAAAGTAGCTATTCAGCAACTTTTCTATACGAAAAGTAGCTATTCAGCAACTTTTCTATACGAAAAGTAGCTATTCAGCAACTTTTCTATACGAAAAGTAGCTATTCAGCAACTTTTCTATACGAAAAGTAGCTATTCAGCAACTTTTCTATACGAAAAGTAGCTATTCAGCAACTTTTCTATACGAAAAGTAGCTATTCAGCAACTTTTCTATACGAAAAGTAGCTATTCAGCAACTTTTCTATACGAAAAGTAGCTATTCAGCAACTTTTCTATACGAAAAGTAGCTATTCAGCAACTTTTCTATACGAAAAGTAGCTATTCAGCAACTTTTCTATACGAAAAGTAGCTATTCAGCAACTTTTCTATACGAAAAGTAGCTATTCAGCAACTTTTCTATACGAAAAGTAGCTACTCAGCAACTTTTCTATACGAAAAGTAGCTATTCAGCAACTTTTCTATACGAAAAGTAGCTATTCAGCAACTTTTCTATACGAAAAGTAGCTACTCAGCAACTTTTCTATACGAAAAGTAGCTATTCAGCAACTTTTCTATACGAAAAGTAGCTATTCAGCAACTTTTCTATACGAAAAGTAGCTATTCAGCAACTTTTCTATACGAAAAGTAACTATTCAGCAACTTTTCTATACGAAAAGTAGCTATTCAGCAACTTTTCTATACGAAAAGTAACTATTCAGCAACTTTTCTATACGAAAAGTAGCTATTCAGCAACTTTTCTATACGAAAAGTAGCTATTCAGCAACTTTTCTATACGAAAAGTAGCTATTCAGCAACTTTTCTATACGAAAAGTAGCTATTCAGCAACTTTTCTATACGAAAAGTAGCTATTCAGCAACTTTTCTATACGAAAAGTAGCTATTCAGCAACTTTTCTATACGAAAAGTAGCTATTCAGCAACTTTTCTATACGAAAAGTAGCTATTCAGCAACTTTTCTATACGAAAAGTAGCTATTCAGCAACTTTTCTATACGAAAAGTAGCTACTCAGCAACTTTTCTATACGAAAAGTAGCTATTCAGCAACTTTTCTACACTATAACAAATTTAAAATGCCATTTCCTTATCAAAAAGTTCAATTTCTTTAAAATAAATTACCTTCCCCTAAAGTATAATTACCATTTCCCTAAGTAAATGCACCTGGAAATTTCTATCCAAATTGCCTACGTTATAGAGAAGTTCCACTGTATTGCATTGCGTTAGTTTGCATTCTTGTAATTTTTGTCATATTGCCTCATATTTGGCTTATTACAAAATTCAATGCATACTTTATGGCGGTCTTTCCATCTTGATTTGCTGAAAATATGAAATACAGTGTCATTTAAAACGATACAGGCTGTAGAGATGCTTTACAAGATGTAAAAGCTTGGATTTGTTCAATAAGATTACAGTTATTTTTTCACATAAATATATCTTGATATATGAAGTAACATTCTCCCCTTTGAACCTAACCTCACTTACCTTTTAGAGGAGACCTTTATTAATTTTAACAAAAAATATGTATGTATTTTATGATTTTTATTAGAATTTTATTCCACATTTATTCTATTTCTATTTATAATTTTGATATATTTTTTATTTGTTTTTTTTTTGCTTCATATTATTTGATGTTTAGTTTGTTCTATATACTATTTTCTAAATTTTTATTTGTACAGTAGTTTTTTTTTTAGTTTTTGTTATATTAAGTTTAATATTATTAGAAATTAATATTTAAACACTTAAATTATATGCATTTTTACGAATTATATATAACATCAATTATATTGATACTTAATTTAATTAAATTATTTGTGTGTTTCCTACGTACAAAAAAGGAAAATAAATACAGTGCTACCGTCCAAAAAAATATACTTGGAAAGTAATAAAGACAATGGATGTTGTTGAAGGGATAAAATCCAACAAATGAATGTGAGGTTATAAATGAATGTTAGTATAATGCTTAGTTTACATTTGGCGTCGTTTCGTGATTTCGAGGGCGTTTCGTGATTTCGCGCGAAATCAAGCAAAATTTATCATGATTTCGCATACAAAAATGAAATCCTCTCATTTCGTGATTTCAGCGAAATCAACATCGAAATCACAGTACACATGATATACAACCCTGCTTTTGCCTAAAAAAGTACCAAAAGTTGCAACACTTTTCACGTATCACAATAAACAAGGTAGATGGTCAATTGCTGCAACAAAAAATTTTAGTATCAAAATTTGTAAACAATGTGAAAAAATATTAAATTACTTTGTTACAATGATATTTTTTATTGTGTTCCCGTACTTTTTAATGGTAATGTTAGAAAAAAGTGCGAATTGTCAAAACTTGCTTTCCCATACAAATTTCATAAAAAATAAGGGAACGGAAAAATGACGGAAATTGCAAAAACTCCAGCATAAATATCAAAATCGGCTATAATATTAGATGCCAATGAACATGCTTGCTGCTAGTTTTCTACTAGGCCAAAATTGTATGGCAGAAAACAGAAGAAGAGGGTGTCATTCGGCGCTATTTTTGTTTAAAGAGAAGTGCAAGTCTTGCTAGATTTCGGAGTATGGGAACACATTTTTAGCACTAAACGGGAAAACTACTGCAAGTACTAATTTTGTGCAGGTTCTGAGCACAATTTTTATCTATCGAATGGCCTGTTCCCGTACTTTATAAAGTAGTAAAAGTTGTAACAGTCGTAAACGATTTTCATATACATTTTGCGTAAGGGAACGAAAATGTGTAAAAGTGGTAAAAATTGTAAAAACTTTTTAGTTCTGGAACAGAGCTAAAATTTATTATAACAATTTACAACAACTTGTTTTGAAAATTCATGTTCGATCAGCTGCGCATATGCATCCACCTTGATCATTGTGATATGTTTGAAATCAACAAAAAAATAAGTGTAAACACCGGGGTATATTTCAGGATTTCGTGAAATCCAGTGGATTTTGGAGCGCAAGTATAAACTTGGCATAAAGGAGTCTCTTTTTAAGTGAAAGTATGATTTTTTGTGAAAAAATCCCCCTTTCAAGTAAAAGTTCCTTTTTCTGAGAAATATACACTACATTTAAGTAAATGTAACTTTTTCTTAAGTAAAAATATCGCATCTTTAAGTGCTTCAATTGTCTTCGTATTTTTTTTTTAATTTTCTTGAACAAAAGACACATTCATTAACCCTGCGTTTACAAATGACAGGACAGTTGAGTTCATGTATTGATTGTCAAAATCCCACAACTTGCCTGTGTGACGTAGGCGTCCCGACAACTGCAAAAACAGTTTTAAAATTTTGAATGAAAATGGTCAATTTCTTTTTATTTTCCGTTCAATATTTTGTTTTCAACACATTTCAATTATTATTTCACCTATTTTTACAAAAATGCCAAAAATTTGTCTTCCTTACTGTCTGTGAAAAAATTATGGACAGCTGGGAGACAAACGACAAATGTATGTATGTGTTAGTAAATCAGAGTTGTATTTGAAGACAAACTGTCTGGTGTAAACGCCTAGTAAGTTATCTTAACTAAATTCAACAACTTTATTTGATCAAAATGTCAATTTTTAAAGAACACTTGCATGAAATTGTCTTGTGGCCGGGCAGCTTTAACCCATTTCTAGTCATATTCCAATTACAAATGTGAATGAAGTGTAAAAATGCGAATTCATAATTTTTCTTGTTAAAATTTTTGGAATTTTTAAAGAAATTGACGTGTAGCCTGGCAGCTTCACCCATTTCTAGTCACACCCAGCAAAAAATTTTGGAAGTTGTGCAATTGGAGTTATGATTTCACAACATCTTTCGATGTAGTTCAAAAGAGTTATGAAAAATGCACTCCGTTCTATACATTTTTGGGCTGTTCCTTTACTTTTGAAAATGGTAAAACCGGCAAAAGTGGTAGAAGTTGTAAACTACTGCCACATGAATTGTATGGTCTCTAAAGTAAAGGAACGCTTTTCGAGCAAAAAGTGGTAAAACTTGAAGATTCTTGCACGTAAAGGAACAGAGCTTTTATAAGCAGTTGCTGTAGAGATCCCTAAAGAAAAAAACAGTTGGTTGATCCCTACACATTTCTTCAAAAGATAAACAAGAGTGTATACATTTCGAAGAATTTTGTATAAAATAAAGAAATAACAACTTAAGTTGCGAAATTTTTTGCGGTAATTTACGAGACGGAAATTTTTAATGGAGTGGAGTTGGAGTCCATGTCGAAAGCTGAACTAGTGATGGGAAGGCAACATAAAAAAAAACTTTAGGATGATGAAAGAAAATCAGATGCATTTAGATTAAATCGAGAACGGAGGAAGTAAGCTCACATGTGAATGAATTTAATGGAAACTTTCTTTAATTTGTGTTTATATGTATGTATAATAAAGTTCTTTGTGTTCATGTTTTACACAAATAATACATGCATTTTATTTATTTTGGGATATTTCGCAATGGCTTGCATTTTAATTGTATCTTTAGACTGATTAAAAATGAAATCCGAAGGATGCATATAAATTCAATCCAAAGCACTGCATCTTAAGTTGTGATTTGGATCGAAAATGGAGTGCACCCCAGGTGTGTGCTGTGGAAGCAAATTGGAGTGCATCCTAGCTGCGCGCTCTCTTGTAAAATTCATAAGTGAATTCATAGGAAAAGATATACTCCAACGGCAAATGTACCATACACTTGTAGTGATTCAACTGCATCCGCGGATGCAAACTTTTGCTGGGATATTTCAATTATTATGAATGATGTGTAAATATGACGAATATTGCTCTATTGTTTACGTTTTTGCAACGGATAGGCTCTCAACTTTCTTCTTTATTTACATTGCAGAAAACATAGCATCCTTTAAGGTGGCCATTTGCTTTTAATTGTAAAAAAGAAGTATTTTATAGTTTCCTTTAATGAAATCATTCCTTTAAAGAAATCTGATATGTGGCCTGACAGCTTCATCCAATTCTTGTCATAATAAGAAGGTACAGCGCCAAAAACAGCTTATTTTCAGACTATTTGTCAAAATGCATTATTGTGAATAAAATCTCATACAAAATGTAAACAAGCAATTCACAGCACTGCATTATTGTGATCAAATTTGACGTTTGGTATGATTTGATGTAACACCTTCTTACACTATGTTTACATTTACGAAATCCACTCGATTTCAAATGTCAATTCCATTGCTGAAACGTCAAATGAAATCCAATCGATTTCAAATGAGTTTTCATTTGACGTATACACAAAGGAATTGACAGATGAAATCGAGTGGATTTCGTAAATGTAAACATAGTATTATTCCACCATGATATTGCTCATATTGCAATTACTATTGTGAATGATGTCCAATTGTGACGAATGCCACTCTTTTGTTTACATTTTTGCCATGATGCAATTATAAGGTGGAGTCATGGCACAATACATGGTGGAATAATAAGTGCTCTGTTCCAGAACTTGCAACAAGCTACTATTTTTTTACTACGATAACATTTTTTCCTTTATGTTATCGGAAAAAATAGTAAAAATTAGTAGATTCTTGCAGTTCTGGAACACACCAAAGGTGTAACGCCAAAAACAGCTGATCTTCATTCCAGTTGTCAAAATGCGTTATTGTAAATAAAATCACATACAAAATGTAAACAAGCAATTCACAGTAATGCACTATTATGAGCAAATTTGACGTTTGACATGATTTGATGTAACACCTTCTTATTCCACCATGGCACAATACGGGTACAACGGCAAAAACAGCTGATTATCACATTAGTTGTCAAAATACATTATTGTGAATAAAATTACATACAAAAGGTAAACTAGCAATTCACAGTAATGCCTTATTTTGACGTTTAAGGCCTGCGTACATAAGCTGCCTTACCTGCTTACCTTGCTTACTTCTGATAAAAGAATAAAAAAGAAAAGGGCAACCCAGTTCGAAATTTTCTCGGCCTTCTTTATTCTTTTATTTTTATTATGTCAAAAATGAAGCAGGAAAGCAAGGCAATTATTATTATTGTTATCGATGTAACACCTTCTTATGCTTGGTTTACATTCGGCGTCGTTTCGTGATTTCGAAGGCGTTTCGTGATTTCGCGTGGAATCATGCAAAATTTATCATGATTTCACGTACAAAAACGAAATCATCTTATTTCGTGATTTCATCGAAATCAACATCGAAATCACAGTACACATGATATACAACCCTGTTTTTGCCTAAAAAAGTACCAAAAGTTGTAACACTTTTTACGTATCACAATAAACAAGGTAGATGGTCAATTACTGCAACAAACACTTTTCAATCTGTCAATTTTTTTTGTTATTGTAAATAAATTGTACAAAAACGTAAACAAAAAATTTGACATATTGAAAAATTTTTGGCCAAAATAGAGTTGTTGTAAGAGTGTTTGTTATTATGTTTGTATGTTCATTCTTCTGTTCAATCTGGCTCTGGGTCTATATCCAGTTCCAGAAAAGTGGCTGCTTCGATGGGATGTAACCACAGATCCACTGGAGTTAGATAAGTAGGTTTGGCTGGGCAGTTGAAAAGGTGTTTTGTGTCGTGCGGGCCCATGCCACATACTGGGAAGATGTCTTGCACGGCGCGGTTGATTTTCGCCCAATAAGAATTTAGGCGACTGCAATATCCCGAGCGTAGTTGAGCAAAAACAACTCTAGTTTGTCGCGGCAGCTGACGCTCCTCAGCTGCAATAGATGGGGGATGTATTTCGAGGACTTTATTCACACTATAATTGCTTAAGGCAACTGCATCCGTGTGAATACTATTCAAACCTGCTTGATATGCTTGTTGATCTAGGGGTTCTCTCCTGTATCGTTGGACCTCTCCCTCTAGAGCATGGTTATCCTTCGTGATCTGCCTGAATGTGTCGGGCCTACCCACAAGATGGTTATTGGGATGGCTCGCACGGTAACAAACAAGCAACGAAAGCATCTCATTGTGTTGCTTTACTGGAAGAATCGTTGCCTCCTCATGTAGATGATCCACTGAAGATTTGAGGAGTCACCCTGTTGCTGTTCTCAGGGCGGCATTCTGGCAAGATTGAATCTTTTTCCATAATCTCGGGGACCAGACTGGCGCCGCATAGCTTACCACAGACGGACCTATCGTGTTATATGGGGTCAAGAAGGTTTCTTTATCTGCCCCCTAAAGCTGCCGGCTAGGGACTTGAGGACCTTGTTCCTACTTTTTAGTTTGTCGCCGATAGCTGTGGCGTGCGCGCACGGCGTGAAAGTAGTGTTGAATGTGACCACTAAAATTTTGGGGCAGTTTGTGGCCGGAATTCTGCTACCGTCGACCACGACGTTCAATTCTCTTCAAAACTGCGCTGTCCATGTGGTGAACAGAGTGGCTGTTGATTTTGTGGCGGAAATCTGCATAAAAAAGTTGTTGTTGTTGTGCTACTTATGTGACCTGGTAAATGGACCTTGATTTTTGGCTCACTGTTCTTCTTTAGACATATTACAGAAAATGTAGCATACTTTAAGGCGATAATTTGCTTTGAATATTAAAAAAATAAGTTGTTCATCCTTTTCTAAACTAAAGTCACCACAGTTTATACAGTTGGCCATTCAGCCCAAACTAGTTAGCCCTGACTATTTAGTTTGCTGTCAAATACATTATTGTGACATAAAATACAAAGGAAATCAAATCACAATAATGAACAATCTATTATGTTTATTGTCAAATGTTGTTAACAGAACTCTGAATGGCCAACTGTATAAACTGTGAAAGTCACATATTATTTGATCAAAATTTCCATTTTTAAAGAAAACTTTCATAAATCTAGCATGTGGCCTGGTAACTTCATTCAATTCTTGGCATATTTCAATTACTATTGTGAATGATATGTAAATATGATGAATATTCACTATTTTGTTTACATTTTTGCAACGGAATGACTATCACATTTCTTCTTTATACACATTACAAAAAACATAGCATACTTTAAGGAGATATTTTGCTTTGAATAGTAAAAATAACTTTTAAAGTATATTTTTTTAGAAATGCTGTAGCACTGTGTTATTATTAAGTAATTGTATTTTTCATATACTTTGATTTCATTTGCAGTTTTGTGGTTTCGTTTTTGTTTTTGATTTAAAAGGTTATGTTTTAAAAACTAAAAACAATTAAACAAAATATTACAATTATACATAAATTATTTTATATATGGACACATATGAGGAATTATAATGGTAATAAGTATGTAATTAGCTTACAAACAATATTATGCACAAAAAATACGTATATTAAATAATAACAAAAAAAAAACTATACAGGTAAGCTGTATAAAAAACTTAAAATGGAGGTGTTTATTTGTTTAGAAGCAGACTATGGCGGCTGATTGAGATAATAAAAATTACTATATTTCATTTTAATAAATGTTGCACCTGTCTCTGCATTTGTAACCATTTTGTTTGTCATACTCCCTATAGCCTTTCATAGATAGTTATTAAACAACAAATAAAATATATAGCAATATAAAACACACACATATTACATACATTTCGTAACGTCATGACTAGTTTATAAATATGTAGTTAATTAACACGTTTTAGCACTGCTAAATAAAATAATTTTTTCTTCAATAGAATATTTAACAACTAAATAAATACTTTGACAGTAGTGGTTTTTTTGTTTTCTCTTCGTGGATTGAGGGGGTTTTGGAATTGTTCATCTATGTATGTGCCTTAGAAATACAATTGTCTAATTAATAGATACAAACAGGTGATTAGTAGTATATCATGGTAATTGGAAAATATTGTCGATGAACTGTGATACAGGCTGGGCGAAGAAGATATGTGGCGCCCTGAAAAAAGAGAAAATAACAAAAAAGTCAATTAATAGAAAATAATTATAAATTTTATTAAATAGAAAATATAAATATATTTTTTCTAAAATTAAGAGCATGTTTCACTATGTCGAAAGAAAATGATTGCGAACGAAAAACACCTAAACTTTAGTTTTCATGGCAATATTGACTTTTTGTGTTTGCTTTAAAACTACAAAATTTAAAAATCATACACTGGTTTAGTTGCTTTTCTTTCGTTTTCATTTTCGCTCGACATAGTGAAACAGGCTGTTAAGTCAGGTAACTAATCTAATAAATTTAAAATAGATTTCAAAATTTGTTTTCCTCAAAACAAATTCTTCTCTCTAATTCAACAATTATTAGCATTTATTTCGTTTTCTTTATTTTGTTTATTTGCCTATTAGAAATTTATAATTTATTTACATTGCCTCTTCTCTTTGAAGTCCATAAGTAGTTTATTTGCTCTTGAATGCTCTATTTAACACCTTCTATATAATTAAGTTAATAAACAAATAAAAGTATTATAGACATAAAAACATTAAAGCCATAAAAACCCCTCTAATTTGACACATGCTAATATAAAAAATGTGCTACATAACAACAAAACTTTAATTTAAACAAATCAAATTTTCTTAAAAAATAACATTTTTTGCTAATTTTAAGAACCGTAACATTTATTAGCACTTTTCAAATTCTCAAGAATATTTCTTGACTAATAAATAATTATCACAAATTTATTAAAAATTAAGTGAAGTGTGCAAATTGTTTATATTTCACAAAAAATTCTTTGATGTTTCATTATGAAAACATGATATTGAGCAGGTTTTGTAGGGGAAATCTTGATATTCACCAACATTTCAATAGGAAAATGTGATATTCTAAGAAATTTCAATTCAAACATTTGATAATCAGAAAGACTTCAACACAGGCGCATAATATTCAGGAAGTTTTTGTATGGAAATATGCCAGTCAGCAAGTTTCTTATATGGAAATATGTTATTCAGGAAGTTTCTATACGAAAACATTCTACTCTACATGTTAAATATGCGAAACACTGTTTTTTAGCAAGTTTCCAATACTAAATCATAATTTTCATTTATCAAAATATCCATTTTCAAAGAAAACTTGGATGAATTTGACTTGTGTTCTTACAACTTCACCCAATTCTAGGCATTCGTTTAAATTTTTGCTTCAGAATAGGTCCGTACGATAACTCAAAAGTTTGTACAAACTTTGAAGGAGTTTCAAGAATTTGCAAATATTTTTCTTGCGAAGTTATCGAACAGGCCTAATGTCTCCAATTGTTCTTCTCAAGCACATTTTCTTAAGTAAGGGTACACTATATTTAACCAAAAAGTAACCTCTTCTTAAGTAACCCTGCGTTTACAAATGACAGGATAGTTGACTTCATGTATTGATTGTCAAAATCCCACAACTTGCCTGTGTGACGTAGGCGTCCAGACAACTGCGAAAACAGTTGTAAAATTATGAATGAAAATCACCGATTTCTTTTTGTTTTCCGTTCACATATTTTGTTTTGTACATATTCTTTTGTTTTCAGCACATTTGAATTATCATCTCACTTCTTTTTCACAAAAATGTCAAAAATTTGTCAACCCGGCTGTCTGTGAAAAACTGATGGACAGCTGAGAGACAAACGACAAATGTATGCATGTGTTAGTAAATTAGAGTTGTATTTGAAGACAAACTGTCTGGTGTAAACGCCTAGTAAAGGCAGCTTTTTAAGGAAATGTACAGTTTTCATTAATTAAAGAACAATTTTCTAGAACAAAAGGAAAAATTACCCGTTTGATATAATTTTATCTTTACCATAATTCCAGTCATCAGTTTCATCCATCAACTATTCATTTTTTAAAGAAAATTCTCATTAATCTGACAGGTGGCCAGGCAGCATAATCCAGTTCTGTAGTGGGATTCTGTAACTCATTTTTGCTGTTACCGACAAAAATCGGTAAAATTAAATCGCAAAATTATGACTAAAACATAAAGAAAAGTTGGCATCACTGTTTGTGTCGGTAGAGGCTAGCGACTACTTTTTATTCATCGTTAACTTACCGAAAATTTTCGTTAATTATCGAAATTATAAGTATTTCAATTTTACCGACAATTATCGATAACAGCAAAAATGAGTTAAGGTAGAAACACAATTGGTCTGTTCCTTTACTTTTGAAAGTGGTAAAACCGACAAAAGTAGCAAAAGTTGTAATCTGCTTCCATATGAATTGTATGGTGTCTGAAGTAAAGGAACGCTTTTGGAGTGAAAAGTTGTAAAACTTGAAGATTCTTGCACGTAAAGGAACAGAGCTAATGAAATACGCCGCTTTTTCACGCTCAGTTTCATGTAAATGATTAAAGGCCAAGTACTACCCAATTCAAATGAATTAGGCAGCATTTGAATTAGGTAGTACTTGGCCTTTAATCTTTTACATGAAACTGAGCGTGAAAAAGCGGCGTATTTCATTCTGTTCACACCTTTACAGAATCCCACTTGTGTAGTAGGATTCTATAACTCATTTTTGCTGTTATCGATAATTGTCGGTAAAATTAAAATGCTTATAATTTCGATAACTAACGAAAATTTTCGGTAAGTTAACGATGAATAAAAAGTAGTCGCTAGCCTCTACTGACACAAACAGTGATGCAACTTTTTACCGATTTTTGTCGGTAACAGCAAAAATGAGGTACAGAATCCCACTACTGGTCATATCAATTGCTATTGTGAATGATGTGTAATGCTTGGTTTACATTTACGAAATCCACTCGATTTCAACTGTCAATTCCATAGCTCAAACGTCAACTGAAATCTCATCTGGACTTCATTTGACGTTTAACCTATGGATTTGACAGTTGAAATCGAGTGGATTTCGTAAATGTAAACCAAGCATAAAAGTTAATTTTTTGCAAGGAATGTCAAGTTAGTGGGTTTCCCGCTTCATGTGGTGAATTTTGACGTACAAAAACCATTGTTTAAGCTGGAATGTCAACAGTTCCGAGGTAAAAATTGCTACAGATCTATGGTCTGTAGCGCCTTTACCTCAGAGCAGCATCCCTGAATATATGGAATATATCTTATTGTTCTTCTTTAGGCATATTAACAAAAAATGATAGAATTATAGACTGTGGATAGAATACTTATAGGCTATTATTTGTTTTGATTAGTAAAAATATGAAACCGTTCTACTTGGCAATTTTTTTTTGTAATAAAACGTGTATTCGGCAAGTTTTCGATGTCTTATGCCTCACGCTGAATCTTGCACTAAAAACTTTCCCATTTTATAGGGGTTCTTAAATCGAGTTACCCACTACAGCATTTTAATAAAATTACTCTAATTAGAGTAAAGGCCTGCGTACATATGCTGCCTTGCGTGATTGCCTTGCTTTCCTGCTTCATTTCTGGCATAATAAAAATAAAAGAATAAAGAAGGCCGAGCAAATTTCGAACTGGGTTGCCCTTTTCTTTTTTATTCTTTTATCAGAAGGAAGCAAGGTAAGCAGGCAAGGCAGCTTATGTACTCAGCCGTTAAAGGCTTCGACACACAAGAAGCATGACATTTGGTCTGTTCCTTTACTTTTGAAAATGGTAAATCCGGCAAAAGTAGCAAAAGTTGTGAACTGCTCTCATATGAATTGTATGGTGTCAGAAGTAAAGGAACGCTTTTCGAGTAAAAAGTGGTAAAACTTGAAGATTCTTGCACGTAAAGGAACAGAGCTATTCTTGCTGAAGTCATCTATATTAATAAAAGAGTAGAGTGACTGATTCACTGACTGACTGACTGATTGATTCATCAACGCCCAGACGAAACGGCTGAAGCTAGAATCCTGAAATTTTGGGTGTGGATCACTCTTGGTCCGAAGGGGTCAGATAAGGCTGGGTTTTTGGAAATTCGAACCGGAAGGGTACGAAAAGTACTAAAAGGTACTAAATATGGTACCGTTTGTATTTGGCGAACCGGTAGAGCTAGAACTTTGAAATTTGGAATGAAGGTTACTGATGGAGTGTAGGAAAGATGCACTAAAGGGTTTTTAGAAATTCGAACTATAAGTGTACGAAAAGTACTAAAGTGTACTAAATTTGGTGCCAATTCGTACTTTGTGAACGAATAAAGGTTATAGGTTGAAATTTGGTGTGAGAATCAAGGTTAAAAGGTACAGTTGACATAAGGAGGTGGTTTAGGAAAAGTGTACACATGTGTACGAAAAGTACTAAATGGTACTAAATTTGGTACAATAATGATTTGAGCGAACGGATAGAGCTGGAATCCTGAAATTTGGGTTAAGGCTGCTGTTAGAGAGTAGAATGGAAGTAGTTTTGATAATTCGTACTTATGAGTATGACAAGTAGTCCATATTTACATTAGGCAATTTTCCTTGAAGCAATTGTCAGTTTGTCGGTGAGAGAGGGTGTTGAGAGGCAAAGGGTTACCATATGCCTCACCTCTCTCACCTTCAAACTGACAATTGCCAAAAGGAAAATTGCCTAATATAAATATGGACTTACTAAATGGTACTACATTTTGTACAATTTGGATTTAGGTTGAGCGGATAGAGCTGGAATCCGGAAATTTTGAATTAAGACTGCAGTTGGAGGGTAGAATGGAAGTAGTTTTGAAAATTCGTACTTATGGGTACGAAAAGTACTAAATGATACTAAAATTGGTACAATTATAATTTAGGCGAACGGATAGAGCTGGGATCCTGAAACTTGAATTAGAGAGTAGAAGGGAAGCAGTTTTGAAAATTCGTACTTATGGGTACGCAAAGTACTAAATGGTTCTAAATTTGGTACAATTACAATTTGGGCGAACGGATAGAGCTGGAATCCTGAAATTTGAGTTAAGGCTGCTGTTAGAGAGTAGAATGGAAGTAGTTTTGAAAATTCGTACTTTTGAGTACGACAAGTAGTCCACATTTACATTAGGCAATTTTCTTTGAAGCAATTGTCAGTTTGTCGGTGAGAGAGGGTGTTGAGAGGCAAAAGGTTACCATATGCCTCACCTCTCTCACCTTCAAACTAACAATTGCCGAAAGGAAAATTGCCTAATATAAATATGGACTTACTAAATGGTACTACATTTTGTACAATTTGGATTTAGGTTGAGCGGATAGAGCTGGAGTCCGGAAATTTTGAATTAAGGCTGCAGTTGGAGGGTAGAATGGAAGTAGTTTTGAAAATTCGTACTTATGGGTACGAGAAGTACTAAATGGTACTAAATTTGGTACAATTACGATTTGGGTGAACGGATGGAGCTGGAGAGTAGAACGGAAGTAGTTTTGAAAATTCGTACTTATGGGTACGAAAAGTACTAAATGATACTAAAATTGGTACAATTATAATTTAGGCGAACTGATAGAGCTGGAATCCTGAAATTTGTATTAAGGCTGATGTTAGAGAGTAGAATGGAAGTAGTTTTGAAAATTCGTACTTATGGGTACGAGAGGTACTAAATGGTACTAAATTTGGTAGAATTACGATTTGGGCGAACGGATAGAGCTGGAATCCTGAAATTTTGAATTAAGATTGATGTTGTAGTATGGAGACAATTTGGAAATTCGTTCTTATGGGTTACGAAAAGTAATAAATTTCGTACAATTAAGATTTGGGTCAGCGGATAGAGCTGAATTTCTGAAATTTGGAATAAAATTTGCTGCTGGAGTATAAGACTGGCTACTGTTGGATTGTAGAATGGAAGTTGTTTTGAAAATTTGTACTTAAGTTTACGAAAAGTACTAAGTGGAACTAAATTTGGATTTAGGGTGAACGGATAGAGCCCTGAAATTTCGAATTAACATTGATGTTAGAGTATGGGATTGAGATAATTTGGAAATTCGTACTTCGTAGGCTACATTTGGAGTGTAAAATGGAAGTAGTTTTGAAAATTCGTATTTATGAGTACAAAAAGTACCAAATTTGGATTTGGGTGAACGAACAGAGCTGGAATAATGACATTTAAAATTAAGCTTGCTGTTGGGGTGTAAGATGGAGTTAGTTTTGGAAATTCGTACTTAGGGATACGAAAAGCAATACTTTTGGTATAATTTGGATTTGGGTGAACGGATAGACCTAGAATCCTGAAATGTGTTATTGAGATTTCTGTTGGAGTGTAGGATTGTGGTAGTTTTGGAAATTCGTACTTATGGGAACGAAAAGTACTAAATTTGGTACAATTGGGATTTGGAATCTGGAAACCTTGAAATTAGAATTGAGATTACTGTTGGAGTATAGGATTAAGGTAGTTTTGGAAATTCGTACTTATGGGTACGAAAATTACTAAATTTGGTACAGGTGAATTTGGTAAGACTACGGTTGGAGTATAGGATTGAGACATGAAGGTAGTTTTGGAAATTCGAACTTATGGGCACGAATCCTGTTATTGGAATTAAGATTTCACCAGTAATTAATTAATTATACCAGTGAAGGATTGAGGCAGTTTTGGAAAATCGAACTATTGGGTGTAGGGACAGTGCTGGAATCGGTATTTTTTGGATTTAGAGTATTGCTGTGCAATGTTGGTCTCGCTGTTAATTTTCAGTGCTCGGCATTTCCATATTATATATTGTTTATATGTTTTTTATATCCTTTCCGCATACGAAGTAGCGGGCACTTTGCTAGTATCTGATAAAAGACTAAATACCAAGTTCGACCTAATTCAAATGTGATTCTGAAATATTTTTATTAGGAAGAACTTGGTCGTTGGTTTTTTATCAGATATGACTTCTGCAAGAATGACATGCTTCTTATGTGTCGAGGCCTTTACTCGACGTAAGAGCGCAGAATTTTATTTCGCCGTGTGCTGGGGCTATGCGAAGAGAGGCTACTCGGCAAGTTTTTTTGTACAAAAATGAAAAATGCCTATTCAGCTACTTTTCTATAATAAAAATACCTCTTCGGTTACTTTTCTATACGAAAAATACCTATTCAGCAACTTGATTGATTTCATTGAAAAAATTTCATGAACTTAGGCGTGCTTAAATTGAGTTCCTCACTACAGCAATTTCGTGATGTTACTCTACTATGATCTAGGGACACATAATTTCATGAAATTTGTTCGATGAAATCACTCTAGTGTGGACCGGGACTACCAATTCAGCTACTTTTCGATACAAAAATCTTTATTCGGCTAATTTCTATACGAATAGTACCTACTGATCTTTTGCTATACCAAAAATACATATCGTCACCATAACTGCCCGAAGACGTAGCCCACAAAATCAAAACTTTACAGGAGAAGCAAAAAAAATTAAAAACTGTTTTATGGAATATAATTCTTACGAGGGCGAGTATTCGGGTTATTATCAATCCTATACGAATGGGAGTTATAAATGAAACCAAAACAGCGGAAACGCTTGGTTTTGGGATCCGTCATTACAACAAAATCTGCAATATCAACGCATTTTCCGAAATGCAATTTCCTGAATAGGATCGTTGTTTTTGAACGTAGAAGCTTGAAATTTTGCCAGACCATGTATTTTTACTTTATGTATCAGATCCCATCAAAAAACGAGTTCGATTTGCGTGTAGGTTTCGTCTTCGGGCATTTTTGGTGACGATATTCAGCTTCATTTTTACACCAAAAATATCTATTCAGCTACTTTTTTATACCAAAAATACCAACTATGCTAGTTTTTTATACCAAAAAATCTTATTCATCTACTTTTTTATACCAAAAGTTTGTATTCACCTACTTTTTATACCCTCAGCCTTTAGGCTCATCGAAATAATGGTATGTATGTTTGGACGAAATGTGTTTCAGACAATTTGGAGTTGATTTTGCAATGTCCGTCCGTCTGTCTGGCTGGCTGGAGCGCACGATAACTCTCGAAGGGATAAACCGATTCGGTTAAAATTTTGGCTTTCGTAATATTTTACCCAAACTTAGTTTAAGTTCGAAGATGGTCTATATCGGTCCACTCCTTCCGGTACCTCCCCCACAAAGGTTCCAAAATGTTCGGAAAATTTGTGGGCATGCTAACTCTTGAAGGGAGTAACCGTTTTAGTCCATACTTTGCACATCGTGAAATTTCTACCAGACTTAGATGAGGTTCCAATATGGACCCAATCGGCACACTCCTTCGGGTACCTCCCACACAAAATTTCGGATAAGATCAGTTTAGGGCCTGCTCTCGAATTGTTCTGATTTTTGTTGCAACAACTTGTATTCACTTCCCCCATACGACGGTACATGTTTCATCAGGGGCAAGTCTATACTTCCTGAGGAAATCGGTCCACTCATTCTGGTACCTCCCTCACAAAAGTTCTAAGTTTTTCGCTAAAATGGTGTGCACGGTAACTCTCGAAGGTAGTAACCGAGTTGGTCCATACTGTGCACATCGTAATATTTCTACGAGACATAGATTAGGTTCGAATAATATATATGTCAACTCCTTCGGGAGCCTGCCACACAAAATTTCCGAAAAGTGCAGTTTAAGAGCTGCTCTCGAATCCCTTTGATTTCTGTCGTAGCTATTTGTATTCGTTGTCCCCATTACGACGGAACAAGTTTTTTCAGAGGCAAGCCTATAGTTCCTGAGAAAATGACCCGAAAGCTGTAAAACCCCTACGACGTCAGTAGCTGGAGCGGACGGCAAGTTTCGAACGGATCTGCCGATTCGGTCTAAAGTTTGGCCATCGTAATATTTTACCTCCACCACAAAAGTTAAAAAAAATGTCACTAAAATGGTACGCACTATATCTCTAAAACGGGCATACCGATTTGGTCCAAGGGTATCTAAAGATCTCCTAATATTTTATCCAAATGTAGTTTAACTTCCAAAATGGTCCATATCGATCTTCTCTTTAGGGTTACTTCACACAGGCTGAGGGTATATCTATCTCTGTCGGCAAAGCCGACTGATACTTTTTTACTTGTTTATACCAAAAAATCTTATTCGTCTACTTTTTATACTAAAAATTTGTATTCAACTACTTTTTTATACCAAAATAAATATTTATCAACTTTTTTATACCGAAAATACTCACTCAGCTTCTTTTTTATACCAATAATACTTATTCAGCTACTTTTTTGTTCCAAAAATACCTATTCAGCTACTTTTGTATTCCAAAAAATACGTATTCTGCTTCTTTTTATAACAAAGAAACCTATTCGGCTACCATTTTATACCAATAATATATATTCAGCTACTTTTTTATATCAAAAGTACATATTCAGCTTCTGTTTTGTATCAAAATTACCTATTCAGTTACTTTCCAACACAAAAATCAATATTCGGCTAATTTTCTATACGAATAGTATATTTTCAGCCACTATTTTATACCAAAAATACATATTCAGCTACATTTGTATACCAAAAATATGTATTCAGCTGCATTTCTATACGAAAAATATATATTCAGCTGCTTTTTTTATACCAAAAATACCTATTCAGCTACTTATTTATACCAAAAATGCCTATTCAGCAACATTTCTATACGAAAGTACCTATTCAGCCAATTTTCTATTTTAAAACCAGATATTCAGCAACTTTTCTATGCCAAAAGTACCCAATCAGCAAGTTGCCTATACAAAACCTGATATTCAGCAAGTTTTCTATACGAAACCCTTTCTTTAAGTAAAAGTACAGTTTCTTTAAGCAAAAGTACCCTTTCATTAAGTAAAAGTGTAATTTCTTTGTGTAAAAGTGCTCTTTATTTAAGTAAAAGTACACTTTCATTAAGTAAAAAACCTTTCATTTAGTAAATGTATCCTTTCGTTAAGTAAATGAACCCTTTTATTAAGTAAAAGTAGCCTTTCTTTAAGTAAAAGTACCCTTTCTTTAAGTAAAAGTACCCTTTCTTTAAGTAAAAGTACCCTTTCTTTAAGTAAAAGTACCCTTTCTTTAAGTAAAAGTACCCTTTCTTTAAGTAAAAGTACCCTTTCTTTAAGTAAAAGTACCCTTTCTTTAAGTAAAAGTACCCTTTCTTTAAGTAAAAGTACCCTTTCTTTAAGTAAAAGTACCCTTTCTTTAAGTAAAAGTACCCTTTCTTTAAGTAAAAGTACCCTTTCTTTAAGTAAAAGTACCCTTTCTTTAAGTAAAAGTACCCTTTCTTTAAGTAAAAGTATCCTTTCTTTAAGTAAAAGTACCCTTTCTTTAAGTAAAAGTACCCTTTCTTTAAGTAAAAGTACCCTTTCTTTAAGTAAAAGTACCCTTTCTTTAAGTAAAAGTACCCTTTCTTTAAGTAAAAGTACCCTTTCTTTAAGTAAAAGTACCCTTTCTTTAAGTAAAAGTACCCTTTCTTTAACTAAAAGTACCCTTTCTTTAAGTAAAAGTACCCTTTCTTTAATTAAAAGTACCCTTTCTTTAATTAAAAGTACCCTTTCTTTAATTAAAAGTACCCTTTCTTTAATTAAAAGTACCCTTTCTTTAAGTAAAAGTACCCTTTCTTTAAGTAAAAGTACCCTTTCTTTAATTAAAAGTACCCTTTCTTTAAGTAAAAGTACCCTTTCTTTAAGTAAAAGTACCCTTTCTTTAAGTAAAAGTACCCTTTCTTTAAGTAAAAGTACCCTTTCTTTAAGTAAAAGTACCCTTTATTTAAGTAAAAGTACCCTTTCTTTAAGTAAAAGTACCCTTTATTTAAGTAAAAGTACCCTTTATTTAAGTAAAAGTACCCTTTCTTTAAGTAAAAGTACCCTTTCTTTAAGTAAAAGTACCCTTTATTTAAGTAAAAGTACCCTTTCTTTAAGTAAAAGTACCCTTTCTTTAAGTAAAAGTAACCTTTCTTTAAGTAAAAGTACCCTTTATTTAAGTAAAAGTACCCTTTCTTTAAGTAAAAGTACCCTTTCTTTAAGTAAAAGTACCCTTTCTTTAAGTAAAAGTACCCTTTCTTTAAGTAAAAGTACCCTTTCTTTAAGTAAAAGTACCCTTTCTTTAAGTAAAAGTACCCTTTCTTTAAGTAAAAGTACCCTTTCTTTAAGTAAAAGTACCCTTTCTTTAAGTAAAAGTACCCTTTCTTTAATTAAAAGTACCCTTTCTTTAAGTAAAAGTACCCTTTCTTTAAGTAAAAGTACCCCTTCTTTAAGTAAAAGTAACCTTTCTTTAAGTAAAAGTACCCTTTATTTAAGTAAAAGTACCCTTTCTTTAAGTAAAAGTACCCTTTCTTTAAGTAAAAGTACCCTTTCTTTAAGTAAAAGTATCCTTTCTTTAAGTAAAAGTACCCTTTCTTTAAGTAAAAGTACCCTTTCTTTAAGTAAAAGTACCCTTTATTTAAGTAAAAGTACCCTTTCTTTAAGTAAAAGTACCCTTTCTTTAAGTAAAAGTAACCTTTCTTTAAGTAAAAGTACCCTTTATTTAAGTAAAAGTACCCTTTCTTTAAGTAAAAGTACCCTTTCTTTAAGTAAAAGTACCCTTTCTTTAAGTAAAAGTACCCTTTCTTTAAGTAAAAGTACCCTTTCTTTAAGTAAAAGTACCCTTTCTTTAAGTAAAAGTACCCTTTCTTTAAGTAAAAGTACCCTTTCTTTAAGTAAAAGTACCCTTTCTTTAAGTAAAAGTACCCTTTCTTTAAGTAAAAGTACCCTTTCTTTAAGTAAAAGTACCCTTTCTTTAAGTAAAAGTACCCTTTCTTTAAGTAAAAGTACCCTTTCTTTAAGTAAAAGTACCCTTTCTTTAAGTAAAAGTACCCTTTCTTTAAGTAAAAGTACCCTTTCTTTAAGTAAAAGTAACCTTTCTTTAAGTAAAAGTACCCTTTCTTTAAGTAAAAGTACCCTTTCTTTAAGTAAAAGTACCCTTTCTTTAAGTAAAAGTACCCTTTCTTTAAGTAAAAGTACCCTTTCTTTAAGTAAAAGTACCCTTTCTTTAAGTAAAAGTACCCTTTCTTTAAGTAAAAGTACCCTTTCTTTAAGTAAAAGTACCCTTTCTTTAAGTAAAAGTACCCTTTCTTTAAGTAAAAGTACCCTTTATTTAAGTAAAAGTACCCTTTCTTTAAGTAAAAGTACCCTTTCTTTAAGTAAAAGTACCCTTTCTTTAAGTAAAAGTACCCTTTCTTTAAGTAAAAGTACCCTTTCTTTAAGTAAAAGTACCCTTTCTTTAAGTAAAAGTACCCTTTCTTTAAGTAAAAGTACCCTTTCTTTAAGTAAAAGTACCCTTTCTTTAAGTAAAAGTACCCTTTCTTTAAGTAAAAGTACCCTTTCTTTAAGTAAAAGTACCCTTTCTTTAAGTAAAAGTACCCTTTCTTTAAGTAAAAGTACCCTTTCTTTAAGTAAAAGTACCCTTTCTTTAAGTAAAAGTAACCTTTCTTTAAGTAAAAGTACCCTTTCTTTAAGTAAAAGTACCCTTTCTTTAAGTAAAAGTACCCTTTCTTTAAGTAAAAGTACCCTTTCTTTAAGTAAAAGTACCCTTTCTTTAAGTAAAAGTACCCTTTCTTTAAGTAAAAGTACCCTTTATTTAAGTAAAAGTACCCTTTCTTTAAGTAAAAGTACCCTTTATTTAAGTAAAAGTACCCTTTCTTTAAGTAAAAGTACCCTTTCTTTAAGTAAAAGTACCCTTTCTTTAAGTAAAAGTACCCTTTCTTTAAGTAAAAGTAACCTTTCTTTAAGTAAAAGTACCCTTTCTTTAAGTAAAAGTACCCTTTCTTTAAGTAAAAGTACCCTTTCTTTAAGTAAAAGTACCCTTTCTTTAAGTAAAAGTACCCTTTATTTAAGTAAAAGTACCCTTTCTTTAAGTAAAAGTACCCTTTCTTTAAGTAAAAGTACCCTTTCTTTAAGTAAAAGTACCCTTTCTTTAAGTAAAAGTAACCTTTCTTTAAGTAAAAGTACCCTTTCTTTAAGTAAAAGTACCCTTTCTTTAAGTAAAAGTACCCTTTCTTTAAGTAAAAGTACCCTTTCTTTAAGTAAAAGTACCCTTTCTTTAAGTAAAAGTAACCTTTCTTTAAGTAAAAGTACCCTTTCTTTAACTAAAAGTACCCTTTCTTTAAGTAAAAGTACCCTTTCTTTAATTAAAAGTACCCTTTCTTTAATTAAAAGTACCCTTTCTTTAATTAAAAGTACCCTTTCTTTAAGTAAAAGTACCCTTTCTTTAAGTAAAAGTACCCTTTCTTTAAGTAAAAGTACCCTTTCTTTAAGTAAAAGTACCCTTTATTTAAGTAAAAGTACCCTTTCTTTAAGTAAAAGTACCCTTTATTTAAGTAAAAGTACCCTTTCTTTAAGTAAAAGTACCCTTTCTTTAAGTAAAAGTACCCTTTCTTTAAGTAAAAGTACCCTTTCTTTAAGTAAAAGTAACCTTTCTTTAAGTAAAAGTACCCTTTCTTTAAGTAAAAGTACCCTTTCTTTAAGTAAAAGTACCCTTTCTTTAAGTAAAAGTACCCTTTCTTTAAGTAAAAGTACCCTTTATTTAAGTAAAAGTACCCTTTCTTTAAGTAAAAGTACCCTTTCTTTAAGTAAAAGTACCCTTTCTTTAAGTAAAAGTACCCTTTCTTTAAGTAAAAGTAACCTTTCTTTAAGTAAAAGTACCCTTTCTTTAAGTAAAAGTACCCTTTCTTTAAGTAAAAGTACCCTTTCTTTAAGTAAAAGTACCCTTTCTTTAAGTAAAAGTAACCTTTCTTTAAGTAAAAGTACCCTTTCTTTAACTAAAAGTACCCTTTCTTTAAGTAAAAGTACCCTTTCTTTAATTAAAAGTACCCTTTCTTTAATTAAAAGTACCCTTTCTTTAATTAAAAGTACCCTTTCTTTAAGTAAAAGTACCCTTTCTTTAAGTAAAAGTACCCTTTCTTTAAGTAAAAGTACCCTTTCTTTAAGTAAAAGTACCCTTTCTTTAAGTAAAAGTACCCTTTCTTTAAGTAAAAGTACCCTTTCTTTAACTAAAAGTACCCTTTCTTTAACTAAAAGTACCCTTTCTTTAATTAAAAGTACCCTTTCTTTAATTAAAAGTACCCTTTCTTTAATTAAAAGTACCCTTTCTTTAATTAAAAGTACCCTTTCTTTAAGTAAAAGTACCCTTTCTTTAAGTAAAAGTACCCTTTCTTTAATTAAAAGTACCCTTTCTTTAAGTAAAAGTACCCTTTCTTTAAGTAAAAGTACCCTTTCTTTAAGTAAAAGTAACCTTTCTTTAAGTAAAAGTACCCTTTATTTAAGTAAAAGTACCCTTTCTTTAAGTAAAAGTACCCTTTCTTTAAGTAAAAGTATCTTTTCTTTAAGTAAAAGTACCCTTTCTTTAAGTAAAAGTACCCTTTCTTTAAGTAAAAGTACCCTTTCTTTAAGTAAAAGTACCCTTTCTTTAAGTAAAAGTACCCTTTCTTTAAGTAAAAGTAACCTTTCTTTAAGTAAAAGTACCCTTTATTTAAGTAAAAGTACCCTTTCTTTAAGTAAAAGTACCCTTTCTTTAAGTAAAAGTACCCTTTCTTTAAGTAAAAGTACCCTTTCTTTAAGTAAAAGTACCCTTTCTTTAAGTAAAAGTACCCTTTCTTTAAGTAAAAGTACCCTTTCTTTAAGTAAAAGTACCCTTTCTTTAAGTAAAAGTACCCTTTCTTTAAGTAAAAGTACCCTTTCTTTAAGTAAAAGTACCCTTTCTTTAAGTAAAAGTACCCTTTCTTTAAGTAAAAGTACCCTTTCTTTAAGTAAAAGTACCCTTTCTTTAAGTAAAAGTACCCTTTCTTTAAGTAAAAGTACCCTTTCTTTAAGTAAAAGTACCCTTTCTTTAAGTAAAAGTACCCTTTCTTTAATTAAAAGTACCCTTTCTTTAAGTAAAAGTACCCTTTCTTTAAGTAAAAGTACCCTTTCTTTAAGTAAAAGTACCCTTTCTTTAAGTAAAAGTACCCTTTCTTTAAGTAAAAGTACCCTTTCTTTAAGTAAAAGTACCCTTTCTTTAAGTAAAAGTACCCTTTCTTTAAGTAAAAGTACCCTTTCTTTAATTAAAAGTACCCTTTCTTTAAGTAAAAGTACCCTTTCTTTAAGTAAAAGTACCCTTTCTTTAAGTAAAAGTAACCTTTCTTTAAGTAAAAGTACCCTTTATTTAAGTAAAAGTACCCTTTCTTTAAGTAAAAGTACCCTTTTTTTAAGTAAAAGTACCCTTTATTTAAGTAAAAGTACCCTTTCTTTAAGTAAAAGTACCCTTTCTTTAAGTAAAAGTAACCTTTCTTTAAGTAAAAGTACCCTTTATTTAAGTAAAAGTACCCTTTCTTTAAGTAAAAGTACCCTTTCTTTAAGTAAAAGTACCCTTTCTTTAAGTAAAAGTACCCTTTCTTTAAGTAAAAGTACCCTTTCTTTAAGTAAAATAACCTTTCTTTAAGTAAAAGTACCCTTTCTTTAAGTAAAAGTACCCTTTCTTTAAGTAAAAGTACCCTTTCTTTAAGTAAAAGTACCCTTTCTTTAAGTAAAAGTACCCTTTCTTTAAGTA
The DNA here is from genome assembly GCF_047663935.1 of Musca autumnalis. Classification (NCBI taxonomy): domain Eukaryota; kingdom Metazoa; phylum Arthropoda; class Insecta; order Diptera; family Muscidae; genus Musca; species Musca autumnalis. The sequence goes on from NW_027411977.1 coordinate 228,407,913, forward strand.
AAAGTACCCTTTCTTTAAGTAAAAGTACCCTTTCTTTAAGTAAAAGTACCCTTTCTTTAAGTAAAAGTACCCTTTCTTTAAGTAAAAGTACCCTTTCTTTAAGTAAAAGTACCCTTTCTTTAAGTAAAAGTACCCTTTCTTTAAGTAAAAGTACCCTTTCTTTAAGTAAAAGTACCCTTTCTTTAAGTAAAAGTACCCTTTCTTTAAGTAAAAGTACCCTTTCTTTAAGTAAAAGTACCCTTTCTTTAAGTAAAAGTACCCTTTCTTTAAGTAAAAGTACCCTTTCTTTAAGTAAAAGTACCCTTTCTTTAAGTAAAAGTACCCTTTCTTTAAGTAAAAGTACCCTTTCTTTAAGTAAAAGTACCCTTTCTTTAAGTAAAAGTACCCTTTCTTTAAGTAAAAGTACCCTTTCTTTAAGTAAAAGTACCCTTTCTTTAAGTAAAAGTACCCTTTCTTTAAGTAAAAGTACCCTTTCTTTAAGTAAAAGTACCCTTTCTTTAAGTAAAAGTACCCTTTCTTTAAGTAAAAGTACCCTTTCTTTAAGTAAAAGTACCCTTTCTTTAAGTAAAAGTACCCTTTCTTTAAGTAAAAGTACCCTTTCTTTAAGTAAAAGTACCCTTTCTTTAAGTAAAAGTACCCTTTCTTTAAGTAAAAGTACCCTTTCTTTAAGTAAAAGTACCCTTTCTTTAAGTAAAAGTACCCTTTCTTTAAGTAAAAGTACCCTTTCTTTAAGTAAAAGTACCCTTTCTTTAAGTAAAAGTACCCTTTCTTTAAGTAAAAGTACCCTTTCTTTAAGTAAAAGTACCCTTTCTTTAAGTAAAAGTACCCTTTCTTTAAGTAAAAGTACCCTTTCTTTAAGTAAAAGTACCCTTTCTTTAAGTAAAAGTACCCTTTCTTTAAGTAAAAGTAACCTTTCTTTAAGTAAAAGTACCCTTTATTTAAGTAAAAGTACCCTTTCTTTAAGTAAAAGTACCCTTTCTTTAAGTAAAAGTAACCTTTCTTTAAGTAAAAGTACCCTTTCTTTAACTAAAAGTACCCTTTCTTTAACTAAAAGTACCATTTCTTTAAGTAAAAGTACCCTTTCTTTAAGTAAAAGTACCCTTTCTTTAAGTAAAAGTACCCTTTCTTTAAGTAAAAGTACCCTTTCTTTAAGTAAAAGTACCCTTTCTTTAAGTAAAAGTACCCTTTCTTTAAGTAAAAGTACCCTTTCTTTAAGTAAAAGTACCCTTTCTTTAAGTAAAAGTACCCTTTCTTTAAGTAAAAGTACCCTTTCTTTAAGTAAAAGTACCCTTTCTTTAAGTAAAAGTACCCTTTCTTTAAGTAAAAGTACCCTTTCTTTAAGTAAAAGTACCCTTTCTTTAAGTAAAAGTACCCTTTCTTTAAGTAAAAGTACCCTTTCTTTAAGTAAAAGTACCCTTTCTTTAAGTAAAAGTACCCTTTCTTTAAGTAAAAGTACCCTTTCTTTAAGTAAAAGTACCCTTTCTTTAAGTAAAAGTACCCTTTCTTTAAGTAAAAGTACCCTTTCTTTAAGTAAAAGTACCCTTTCTTTAAGTAAAAGTACCCTTTCTTTAAGTAAAAGTACCCTTTCTTTAAGTAAAAGTACCCTTTCTTTAAGTAAAAGTACCCTTTCTTTAACTAAAAGTACCCTTTATTTAAGTAAAAGTACCCTTTCTTTAAGTAAAAGTACCCTTTCTTTAAGTAAAAGTAACCTTTCTTTAAGTAAAAGTACCCTTTCTTTAACTAAAAGTACCCTTTCTTTAACTAAAAGTACCCTTTCTTTAATTAAAAGTACCCTTTCTTTAAGTAAAAGTACCCTTTCTTTAAGTAAAAGTACCCTTTATTTAAGTAAAAGTACCCTTTATTTAAGTAAAAGTACCCTTTATTTAAGTAAAAGTACCCTTTCTTTAAGTAAAAGTACCCTTTCTTTAAGTAAAAGTACCCTTTCTTTAAGTAAAAGTACCCTTTCTTTAAGTAAAAGTACCCTTTCTTTAAGTAAAAGTACCCTTTATTTAAGTAAAAGTACCCTTTCTTTAAGTAAAAGTACCCTTTCTTTAAGTAAAAGTACCCTTTCTTTAAGTAAAAGTACCCTTTCTTTAAGTAAAAGTACCCTTTCTTTAAGTAAAAGTACCCTTTCTTTAAGTAAAAGTACCCTTTCTTTAAGTAAAAGTACCCTTTCTTTAAGTAAAAGTACCCTTTCTTTAAGTAAAAGTACCCTTTCTTTAACTAAAAGTACCCTTTATTTAAGTAAAAGTACCCTTTCTTTAAGTAAAAGTACCCTTTCTTTAAGTAAAAGTACCCTTTCTTTAAGTAAAAGTACCCTTTCTTTAACTAAAAGTACCCTTTATTTAAGTAAAAGTACCCTTTCTTTAAGTAAAAGTACCCTTTCTTTAAGTAAAAGTAACCTTTCTTTAAGTAAAAGTACCCTTTCTTTAACTAAAAGTACCCTTTCTTTAACTAAAAGTACCCTTTCTTTAATTAAAAGTACCCTTTCTTTAAGTAAAAGTACCCTTTCTTTAACTAAAAGTACCCTTTCTTTAACTAAAAGTACCCTTTCTTTAATTAAAAGTACCCTTTCTTTAAGTAAAAGTACCCTTTCTTTAAGTAAAAGTACCCTTTCTTTAAGTAAAAGTACCCTTTCTTTAAGTAAAAGTACCCTTTCTTTAAGTAAAAGTACCCTTTCTTTAAGTAAAAGTACCCTTTCTTTAAGTAAAAGTACCCTTTCTTTAACTAAAAGTACCCTTTATTTAAGTAAAAGTACCCTTTCTTTAAGTAAAAGTACCCTTTCTTTAAGTAAAAGTACCCTTTCTTTAAGTAAAAGTACCCTTTCTTTAACTAAAAGTACCCTTTATTTAAGTAAAAGTACCCTTTCTTTAAGTAAAAGTACCCTTTCTTTAAGTAAAAGTAACCTTTCTTTAAGTAAAAGTACCCTTTCTTTAACTAAAAGTACCCTTTCTTTAACTAAAAGTACCCTTTCTTTAATTAAAAGTACCCTTTCTTTAAGTAAAAGTACCCTTTCTTTAAGTAAAAGTACCCTTTATTTAAGTAAAAGTACCCTTTATTTAAGTAAAAGTACCCTTTATTTAAGTAAAAGTACCCTTTCTTTAAGTAAAAGTACCCTTTCTTTAAGTAAAAGTACCCTTTCTTTAAGTAAAAGTACCCTTTCTTTAAGTAAAAGTACCCTTTCTTTAAGTAAAAGTACCCTTTATTTAAGTAAAAGTACCCTTTCTTTAAGTAAAAGTACCCTTTCTTTAAGTAAAAGTACCCTTTCTTTAAGTAAAAGTACCCTTTCTTTAAGTAAAAGTACCCTTTCTTTAAGTAAAAGTACCCTTTCTTTAAGTAAAAGTACCCTTTCTTTAAGTAAAAGTACCCTTTCTTTAAGTAAAAGTACCCTTTCTTTAAGTAAAAGTACCCTTTCTTTAACTAAAAGTACCCTTTATTTAAGTAAAAGTACCCTTTCTTTAAGTAAAAGTACCCTTTCTTTAAGTAAAAGTACCCTTTCTTTAAGTAAAAGTACCCTTTCTTTAACTAAAAGTACCCTTTATTTAAGTAAAAGTACCCTTTCTTTAAGTAAAAGTACCCTTTCTTTAAGTAAAAGTAACCTTTCTTTAAGTAAAAGTACCCTTTCTTTAACTAAAAGTACCCTTTCTTTAACTAAAAGTACCCTTTCTTTAATTAAAAGTACCCTTTCTTTAAGTAAAAGTACCCTTTCTTTAACTAAAAGTACCCTTTCTTTAACTAAAAGTACCCTTTCTTTAATTAAAAGTACCCTTTCTTTAAGTAAAAGTACCCTTTCTTTAAGTAAAAGTACCCTTTCTTTAAGTAAAAGTACCCTTTCTTTAAGTAAAAGTACCCTTTCTTTAAGTAAAAGTACCCTTTCTTTAAGTAAAAGTACCCTTTCTTTAAGTAAAAGTACCCTTTCTTTAACTAAAAGTACCCTTTATTTAAGTAAAAGTACCCTTTCTTTAAGTAAAAGTACCCTTTCTTTAAGTAAAAGTACCCTTTCTTTAAGTAAAAGTACCCTTTCTTTAACTAAAAGTACCCTTTATTTAAGTAAAAGTACCCTTTCTTTAAGTAAAAGTACCCTTTCTTTAAGTAAAAGTAACCTTTCTTTAAGTAAAAGTACCCTTTCTTTAACTAAAAGTACCCTTTCTTTAACTAAAAGTACCCTTTCTTTAATTAAAAGTACCCTTTCTTTAAGTAAAAGTACCCTTTCTTTAAGTAAAAGTACCCTTTATTTAAGTAAAAGTACCCTTTATTTAAGTAAAAGTACCCTTTATTTAAGTAAAAGTACCCTTTCTTTAAGTAAAAGTACCCTTTCTTTAAGTAAAAGTACCCTTTCTTTAAGTAAAAGTACCCTTTCTTTAAGTAAAAGTACCCTTTCTTTAAGTAAAAGTACCCTTTATTTAAGTAAAAGTACCCTTTCTTTAAGTAAAAGTACCCTTTCTTTAAGTAAAAGTACCCTTTCTTTAAGTAAAAGTACCCTTTCTTTAAGTAAAAGTACCCTTTCTTTAAGTAAAAGTACCCTTTCTTTAAGTAAAAGTACCCTTTATTTAAGTAAAAGTACCCTTTATTTAAGTAAAAGTACCCTTTCTTTAAGTAAAAGTACCCTTTCTTTAAGTAAAAGTACCCTTTCTTTAAGTAAAAGTACCCTTTCTTTAAGTAAAAGTACCCTTTATTTAAGTAAAAGTACCCTTTCTTTAAGTAAAAGTACCCTTTCTTTAAGTAAAAGTACCCTTTCTTTAAGTAAAAGTACCCTTTCTTTAAGTAAAAGTACCCTTTCTTTAAGTAAAAGTACCCTTTCTTTAAGTAAAAGTACCCTTTCTTTAAGTAAAAGTACCCTTTCTTTAAGTAAAAGTACCCTTTCTTTAAGTAAAAGTACCCTTTCTTTAAGTAAAAGTACCCTTTCTTTAAGTAAAAGTACCCTTTCTTTAAGTAAAAGTACCCTTTCTTTAAGTAAAAGTACCCTTTCTTTAAGTAAAAGTACCCTTTATTTAAGTAAAAGTACCCTTTATTTAAGTAAAAGTACCCTTTCTTTAAGTAAAAGTAACCTTTCTTTAACTAAAAGTACCCTTTCTTTAACTAAAAGTACCCTTTCTTTAACTAAAAGTACCCTTTCTTTAAGTAAAATTACCCTTTCTTTAATTAAAAGTACCCTTTCTTTAAGTAAAAGTACCCTTTCTTTAAGTAAAAGTACCCTTTCTTTAAGTAAAAGTACCCTTTCTTTAAGTAAAAGTACCCTTTCTTTAAGTAAAAGTACCCTTTCTTTAAGTAAAAGTACCCTTTCTTTAAGTAAAAGTACCCTTTCTTTAAGTAAAAGTACCCTTTCTTTAAGTAAAAGTACCCTTTCTTTAAGTAAAAGTACCCTTTCTTTAAGTAAAAGTACCCTTTCTTTAAGTAAAAGTACCTTTTCTTTAAGTAAAAGTACCCTTTCTTTAAGTAAAAGTACCCTTTCTTTAACTAAAAGTACCCTTTATTTAAGTAAAAGTACCCTTTCTTTAAGTAAAAGTACCCTTTCTTTAAGTAAAAGTAACCTTTCTTTAAGTAAAAGTACCCTTTCTTTAACTAAAAGTACCCTTTCTTTAACTAAAAGTACCCTTTCTTTAATTAAAAGTACCCTTTCTTTAAGTAAAAGTACCCTTTCTTTAAGTAAAAGTACCCTTTATTTAAGTAAAAGTACCCTTTATTTAAGTAAAAGTACCCTTTATTTAAGTAAAAGTACCCTTTCTTTAAGTAAAAGTACCCTTTCTTTAAGTAAAAGTACCCTTTCTTTAAGTAAAAGTACCCTTTCTTTAAGTAAAAGTACCCTTTCTTTAAGTAAAAGTACCCTTTATTTAAGTAAAAGTACCCTTTATTTAAGTAAAAGTACCCTTTATTTAAGTAAAAGTACCCTTTCTTTAAGTAAAAGTACCCTTTCTTTAAGTAAAAGTACCCTTTCTTTAAGTAAAAGTACCCTTTCTTTAAGTAAAAGTACCCTTTCTTTAAGTAAAAGTACCCTTTCTTTAAGTAAAAGTACCCTTTATTTAAGTAAAAGTACCCTTTATTTAAGTAAAAGTACCCTTTCTTTAAGTAAAAGTACCCTTTCTTTAAGTAAAAGTACCCTTTCTTTAAGTAAAAGTACCCTTTCTTTAAGTAAAAGTACCCTTTCTTTAAGTAAAAGTACCCTTTCTTTAAGTAAAAGTACCCTTTATTTAAGTAAAAGTACCCTTTCTTTAAGTAAAAGTACCCTTTCTTTAAGTAAAAGTACCCTTTCTTTAAGTAAAAGTACCCTTTCTTTAAGTAAAAGTACCCTTTCTTTAAGTAAAAGTACCCTTTCTTTAAGTAAAAGTACCCTTTCTTTAAGTAAAAGTACCCTTTCTTTAAGTAAAAGTACCCTTTCTTTAAGTAAAAGTACCCTTTCTTTAAGTAAAAGTACCCTTTCTTTAAGTAAAAGTACCCTTTCTTTAAGTAAAAGTACCCTTTCTTTAAGTAAAAGTACCCTTTCTTTAAGTAAAAGTACCCTTTCTTTAAGTAAAAGTACCCTTTCTTTAAGTAAAAGTACCCTTTCTTTAAGTAAAAGTACCCTTTCTTTAAGTAAAAGTACCCTTTCTTTAAGTAAAAGTACCCTTTATTTAAGTAAAAGTACCCTTTATTTAAGTAAAAGTACCCTTTCTTTAAGTAAAAGTAACCTTTCTTTAACTAAAAGTACCCTTTCTTTAACTAAAAGTACCCTTTCTTTAACTAAAAGTACCCTTTCTTTAAGTAAAATTACCCTTTCTTTAATTAAAAGTACCCTTTCTTTAAGTAAAAGTACCCTTTCTTTAAGTAAAAGTACCCTTTCTTTAAGTAAAAGTACCCTTTCTTTAAGTAAAAGTACCCTTTCTTTAAGTAAAAGTACCCTTTCTTTAAGTAAAAGTACCCTTTCTTTAAGTAAAAGTACCCTTTCTTTAAGTAAAAGTACCCTTTCTTTAAGTAAAAGTACCCTTTCTTTAAGTAAAAGTACCCTTTCTTTAAGTAAAAGTACCCTTTCTTTAAGTAAAAGTACCTTTTCTTTAAGTAAAAGTACCCTTTGACTAAGTAAAAGTACCCTTTGACTAAGTAAAAGTACCCTTTCTTTAAGTAAAAGTACCCTTTTATTAAGTTAAAGTACCCTTTTATTAAGTTAAAGTACGCTTTCTTTAAGTAAAAGTTCCCTTTCATTAAGTAAAAGTATCGTTTAATTAAGTAAAAGTACCCTTTCACTAAGTGAAAGTACACTTTATTTATGTAAAAGTAGGCTTTCCTTAAGAAACTAACTCTTTGGAGAAGAATTCGATGCGTTACCATGCGGCTTCATTGTATAATTTTTCCATTGTGAATGAAATGCAAAAATACATCCCTGATTATTTGTATGCCCCTTTTCTTGTTGTCACTGTTTGTATGGAATTTCTCTCAGTGCTCTACATTTACCTATTACAAATCGTGCTGCATACTTCTAGGCGGCATATTGCTTTGAACTTGTTAGAATGTCAAGTGACACTTAAGCACAGCTTGTAAATGTAAAGTTCATATAAAACAAGTAAAAAAGTATCAGTCGGCTTTGCCGACAGAGATATACCCTCAGCCTGTGTATATTGAAACAATTTTTTCCCAAAAAACGCATGTATTTAGGGAGTTTTAAAAATTTTGGGCGTTTGAACTGACAAAAATGTTGATTAGGATTAGAGATCAAAAGTTTTGCGGAGGAGATACTTAAAGGAATGGATCTCCAGCCACTACATATGGTACCATAGGTGTTTTTTACAACTTCAGGGATGTTTGCTCAAGAAGTATGGACTTGCCCCTGAAACAACTTTTACCATCGCAATTGAGGCAGCGAATGCAAGTTGCTTCAACAAAAATCAAAGCGATTCGAAAGCAGGTCTTAAAGTGAGCATGTATCCGAAATTTTGTGTGGGAGGTACCGGATGGAGTGGACAAATATAGTCCATATTTGAACCTGATCTATATCTGGTAGATATATTAGGATGTGTAAAGTATGGTCCAATTCGGCCACTCTTTTCAAGAGTTATCGTACGCACAATTTTTCCGAACATTTTTGAACTTTTGTGGGGGAGGTACCTGAAGGAGTGGACCGATATGGCTTATCTTCGAACTTAAACTATGTTTGGACAAAATATTACTAAGGCCAAACTTTGGACCGAATCGGCAGACCTGTTCGAGAGTTATATTGCCCTCCAACCTCCTCACACATATCATAGGGGTTTTTTGCAACTTTCAGGCTATTTTCTCAGGAAGTATGGACTTGCCCCTGATGAAACTTATACCGGCGTATGGAGGGCAGTAAATACAAGTTGCTAAAGCAAAAATCAAAGCGATTCGAGAGATGGTCCTAAACTGAACTTTTCCAAAATTTTGTGTGGGAGGTACTCGACGGAGTGGACCGATTGAGTCCATATTAAAACCTGATCTAAGTCTGGTACACGCTCCACGATGGGCAAAGTATGGACCAAATCGGTTACACCCTTCAAGAGTTATCGTGCGTACAAATTGTCCGAACATTTTCGAACTTTTGTGGGGGAGGTACCGGAAGGAGTGGACCGATATAGCTCATCTTCGAACTTAAACTAAGTTTGGACAAAATATTACGAAAGCCAAAATATGAACCGAATCGGTTCATCCCTTCGAGAGTTATCGTGCGCTCCAGCCAGCCAGACAGACAGACGGACGGACATTGCTCAATTGACTCCAAATTGTCTGAAACACATTTCGTCCAAACATACTTGGGGTCTAAAACCATTATTTCGATGAGGCACATTTTGCCCGTATGAAAGTGTATATACCCTTCATAGCCTAAAGGCTGAGGGTATAAAAATACATATTCAGCTACTTTTTTATACTAAAACTTTGTATTCAATTACTTTTATATATCAAAAATACCTGTTCAGCTGCACATCTATACAAAAAAAAAAAAAAAAAAAAAAACACCTATTCAGCTACTTTTCTATACCAAAAATACCTTTTCAGCTACTTTTTTATGCCAAAAATGTCTATTCAGTAACATTTCCATACGAAAGTACCTATTCAGCTACTTTTCTATTCGAAAACTAGATATTCAGCAACCTTTCTATTCGAAAACTAGATGTTCAGGCACTTTTCTATACGAAAGTACCTATTCAGCTACTCTTCTATTCGAAAACTAGATATTCAGCAACTTTTCTGTACGAAAAGTCGCTATTCTGCAACTTTTCTATACGAAAGTCGCTATTCAGCAACTTTTCTATACAAAATGTCGCTATTCAGCAACTTTTCTATACAAAAAGTCGCTATTCAGCAACTTTCCTATACGAAAAGTAGCTATTCAGCAACTTTTCTATACGAAAAGTCGCTATTCAGCAACTTTTCTATATGAAAAGTCGCTATTTAGCAAAAGTGTTTTTTTATTTAAGTAAAACTATCCTTTCATTAAGTAAAAAAAATTTCATTTAGTAAACGTATCCTTTCGTTAAGTAAAAGTACCTTTAATTAAAAAAAGTAGTCTTTCTTTAAGAAAAAGCAACCTTCTTTAAGTAAAAGTAGACTTTCATTCAGTAAAAGTACCCTTTCACTGAGTAAAAGTACCCTTTCTTTAGGTAAAAGTATCCTTTCATTAAGTAAAATTACCCTTTGTTATGTAAAAGAAGGCTTTCCTTAAAAAAATTTCCTCTTTGGAGAAGAATTTGATATGTTACCATGTAGCTTCATTGTATAATTTTTCCATTGTGATTATTATTTGTTTGCCCCTCTTCTTGTTGTCACTGTTTGCATGGAATTTCTCTCAGTGCCCTACATTTACCTATTATAATTCGTGCTGCATACTTCTATGCGGCATACTGCTTTGAACTTGTTAGAATGTCAAGTGACACTTAAGCACAGCTTGTAAATGTAAAGTTCATATAAAAAGAGGATTATTTTAACTTTTCTTGTTATTTTTGGTAGGGATTTTTGGAATGGGAATAAAAAACAAGGTTAATTCATTCATTAAATACTTATTTTTCATTTACATATGACTTTGACGATTATTTAAGGGCATAAATAAAAGGCAATGAAGACAAAGTAGTAGCACGTTTACATTTCAGGGGATTTAGAAAATCTTTACAAAGGAGGTTAAACTGCAAAAAGGTTTAAAGTAAACATGGATTGGGAAAGGGGACAATATGAGATTGGCTAAATAAATAATAAGACTAAAAATCAAATAAAAATAATAACAAATTTTAGTGTCTATTGTTATTTGGTAGCCTCAAATTCCTAATTGATTATTTCTATTTATTATTTCCTCGAAGTGTGTAGTTTTCAATATGCTGTTTTGATTTATTATAACATATTTTAACATAAAAATATGTACCTCACCACTAAAATCACCACACAAATATGTATAAGAATTCTTTTAATTCTTTAGATGATTTACAATCATGTCTAGCATATTTGTAAATAAAAACATTGCTAAATTTTATTCATAGATAAAACACCCAATCAAATTTAGCTTCTAAAAAACATCCATACAAAATTTAATAAAAACAATGTTTCAAAATCTTTCCCTTCCTTTAGTATCATTCCAAACTGATATATTAAACGTGTAAACGCTGCTTGTCTTATATTTTTTATTAACTTTTTATTAACATTTAAGCTTTTAAATGGTGCCTGCCCGCCACTACCGCCACCATTTAGTCCCGCCCACATACCTGGCGCTGCCACATACACACGACTGACTGCTAATGAGAATGTTGTAAATTATATATTGTTACTTATTTAAATGCTTGATTAACAGCAAAGAATTCTGCTTGTTGCCAACAACAACAGCAATAACAACAACATTTAAATATCTTCTAACACGTTGTAGTTGGAAATGAGGTAGGTAATCTGAGAGAAATTCAATAAATTTCAAATAAAAACGAATTATTGTTCTGTGGAAATTTGTTTTTTTTTTAACAACAAATGATGAGGTGTGAAATTAATGGGTAAAGGAAATTGTATAAATTGGAAACAAAAAGAAGAAGATGAAAGTGAAAGTAATTGAAATTGTTTTTTCAAGTAAAAATAGCAATTTCTGCGGTGATAGTACACTTTCTTCCAAGGGAAAAGCTCACTTTATTTGAAATATGTACACTTTTATAAAGAAAAAGTCCCAGTTTCTATTTCTTAAAGGAAAGATTTTCGTACGTCAAATAAAAAAAAACATTTCCCACGAATATGCCTTAAAGGACAAGGATAAACTTCTCTCATATCAAAAAGTGCAGATCGACTTTTTTATTTAGCTCGGGTCATTATCAAAATTTGTTTGCAGCAGGTGTATGAAGGAGTAGCCCTAACCCTGCGTTTACACATGACAGGACAGTTTAGTACATGTATTGATTGTCAAAAACTCAAAACTTGCCTGTGTGACGTAGGCGTCCAGACAACTGCAAAAACAGTGGTAAATTATGAATGAAAATCGTCGATTTCTTTTTGTTTTCCATTCACATATTTTGATTTTGACCTTTAATTATGCAAGGGTACCATTTATGTTATGTTTTCTTTTATTAAATAAAAATATATTTTCATTATGTAAATGTAACCCTTTTTATGATAAATTGTAATTTTCTTCAAAATTTGTTTCTTTTCTTAAGAAAAAAATGCAAATTGATCCTAATTTTGTGGATGATTTGATGTGTTACCATGCAGCTTCAATGTATAAATTCTCTATGGCGAATGAAATCTAAAAATGTATCACTGATTATTTGTACGCTTCTCTTGCTGTCACTGTTTGCATGGAATGTCATTAATACCCTTTCCTTATGTAAAAGGACCCTTTATTTAGGTAAAAGTACCCTTTCTTTAAGTAAAAGTACCCTTTCTTTAAGTAAAAGTACCCTTTCTTTAAGTAAAAGTACCCTTTCTTTAAGTAAAAGTACCCTTTCTTTAAGTAAAAGTACCTTTTCTTTAAGTAAAAGTACCCTTTCTGTAAGTAAAAGTACCCTTTCTTTAACTAAAAGTACCCTTTCTTTAAGTAAAAGTTCCCTTTCTTTAAGTAAAAGTACCCTTTCTTTAAGTAAAAGTACCCTTTCTTTAAGTAAAAGTACCCTTTCTTTAAGTAAAAGTACACTTTCTTTAAGTAAAAGTACCCTTTCTTTAAGTAAAAGTACCCTTTCTTTAAGTAAAAGTACCCTTTCTTTAAGTAAAAGTACCCTTTCTTTAAGTAAAAGTACCCTTTCTTTAAGTAAAAGTACCCTTTCTTTAAGTAAAAGTACCCTTTCTTAAAGTAAAAGTACCCTTTCTTTAAGTAAAAGTACCCTTTCTTTAAGTAATAGTACCCTTTCTTTAGGTAAAAGTACCCTTTCTTTAAGTAAAAGTACCCTTTCTTTAAGTAAAAGTACCCTTTCTTTAAGTAAAAGTATCCTTTCTTTAAGTAAAAGTACCCTTTCTTTAAGTAAAAGTACCCTTTCTTTAAGTAAAAGTACCTTTTCTTTAAGTAAAAGTACCCTTTCTGTAAGTAAAAGTACCCTTTCTTTAACTAAAAGTACCCTTTCTTTAAGTAAAAGTTCCCTTTCTTTAAGTAAAAGTACCCTTTCTTTAAGTAAAAGTACCCTTTCTTTAAGTAAAAGTACCCTTTCTTTAAGTAAAAGTACACTTTCTTTAAGTAAAAGTACCCTTTCTTTAAGTAAAAGTACCCTTTCTTTAAGTAAAAGTACCCTTTCTTTAAGTAAAAGTACCCTTTCTTTAAGTAAAAGTACCCTTTCTTTAAGTAAAAGTACCCTTTCTTTAAGTAAAAGTACCCTTTCTTAAAGTAAAAGTACCCTTTCTTTAAGTAAAAGTACCCTTTCTTTAAGTAAAAGTACCTTTTCTTTAAGTAAAAGTACCCTTCCTTTAAGTAAAGGTGCCCTTTCTTCAAGTAAAAGAACCCTTTCTTAAAGTAAAATTACCCTTTCATTAAGTGTAAAGTACCCTTTAATTAAGTAAAACTACCCTTTAATTAAGTAAAAGTACCCTTTAAAGTACTTTAAAGTACTCTTTCATTAAATAAAAGTACCCATTAATTAAAAGTAGCCTTTATAATTAAAGTGGGGTACACACGATCAGCTTTGACTGTCAGTTTTGCTCAAATAAATGGTTGTTTGCCAGTGTGACCGTTCATTTTTGTCAGTCATCAGGCAACTACAAAATATTTTGTGGTTGCTGGACAGTTTGACATTTATCGATATTTCCGAAAAATCGACAGTCAAAACTGATCGTGTGTACTCCGCTTAAGTTAAAGTACCATTTCCAAGACCTACAGAAGGTCGGCCATCAAGATTACTGTTAACAACTGGTCTGTTCCTTTACTTTTGAAAGTGGTAAAACCGGCAAAAGTAGCAAAAGTTGTAATCAGCTTCCATATGAATTGTATGGTGTCTGTAGTAAAGGAACGCTTTTCGAGTAAAAAGTTGTAAAACTTGAAGATTCTTGCACGTAAAGGAACAGAGCTAATATTTGACAACAAACATTATAGATTTTACACTAGCTGACCAGGCCCGCGTTGCTCGCCCGTTTTTGAGGTCCCGGTATAAACATTTACAACTACAACTTTTTTCTACAACGGATTTCTACTACCAACACACCAACTAATGATGTAGACCACAATTACCAATGTCACGTTTACCAATAATAATATCTGAAATTTCACGTTTTGGTCAAAACAGTTGTGGGGAAGGTCACCCGAGACCACTACTTCCCGTTATACTATGAGAATTGCATTGAAAGCTGTTATTTCGATATTTTGAAGAACTTTGGCTGATTTCCCAATCGATTGTTTTGGAATTTTGGTCAAGTGCCATTTCAAATTGTCGGAATTTTACTGTGAAAATTGTGAAGTTGACCGCAATGTCTAACTTATTGTAGCCAGTTTTTATAGCGCTTTTAAAGACACGCGTACTAAGATTACGGATATTATCTGCAATTATACATTTTTGAAAAAAAAATGTGGACCGCGATATTTCACTTCCGCGATGATCATTCAGGGTCAGGGTAATAATTACCATAGCATTGCAAACAATTTTTAAACAATAGGTTGAAAAATACCTTCGATTTCACGTTTTGTTAAAAAAATTTGTGTGGGAGGTACCCTGGTCACTCCATTGACCACTATAAAAAGTAGTTAAAACCCTATTCTCAAACCTACAAACTCCACATACAAAATTTCATCAAATTCGGTCCAAACGTTTCGGAGGAGTTCAAAGCCGAACACCGTGACAGGAGAATTTTATATATATATAGATTATTGTGATATTAGTTTCTTTGTATTTTAAATCACATGTTTTTGACATCAAACATCATAATGAGCTGGGCTTATTGGCCGACCTTTTCTTTAAAAATTGTCTCGTTTGAGACGAATTTGATGTGTTACCATGTAGATTCAGTGTATCGATTCCCTATTGTGAATGAAATGCACAAATACATTCCTAATTATTTGTTTAGCTCACTTGTTGTCACTGTTTGCATGGAATGTCTCTCAGTCATGGCACAATAATACAGGTACAGCGGCAAAAACAGCTGGTTATCACACTAGTTGTCAAAATTCATTATTGTGAATAAAAACACATACAAAATGTAAACAAGCAATTCACAATAATACATTAATGTGACCAAATTTGACGTTTGGTATTATTTGATGTAACACCTTCTTATTCCACCATGCTCTCAGTGTTCTACTTTTGTCGTATTACAATTCCCGCGGCATACTTTTGGGCGACATTTTGCTTTGAACTTTTTAGAATACCTGAAATCCTTTGGGAGAAAATTTATATGGTAATTACATTCTTGAGACTTTTTAAGCACTTTTTAATAAATAACTTTTTTCTCAAAAACGTATAGTTTTCCAGTAATTGGGCCTCTTTTGAATAAAATTTTATTTTATGTTTATTTTTTGATTTATTGCAATGTAGCTTCACTGCATGGTTTTTCTATGGTGAACGATCCCAAAATGCCATTTTTGTTAAGTCGAATATACTAATAGGTAATTTTTGTATGGAAGGCTAGCTGAATAAGTAACTTTCGTATTGAAATGAAGGTAACTTTTAAGAAAAGTACACACTACATTATTAATTATTACAGATCCCTCAAGAAAAAGACAATTTATTTAAGAAACGGAGGTATCATTTAAGAAAACAATACATATTTCCTTTAAAAATAACTATACCATTGACTTTTCTCCTTAAATAAAGATATCCCTATTAAAGTGTTGTTTCCTTAAAGAAAACTAACCAATCAATAAAAAAACAAGTAAAAAAGTATCAGTCGGCTTTGCCGGCAGAGATATACCCTCAGCCTATGTGAATTGAAACTTTCATCTACGGATAAATCGACACAATTGTTGAACTTTTGTTCGAGAGTTATCGTGCGCTCCAGCCAGCTAGACAGACGGACGGACATGGATAAATCAACTCCAAATTGTCTGAAACACATTTCGTCCAAACATACTTTGGGTCTAAAACCATTATTTCGATGAGGCACATTTCGTTAGCATAAATGCTGAGGGTATAATTATTTTCAGTTTGATGTATGGCCTACATGGCCATTACATGTTAATTTTATTGTGAATAATTCAAAAAGGCATTACAGTTGTCATTGTTTTGCATAAAATGTCCCTCATTTGTCTCCTTTAGACAATTTTACAAAAACCATTGCATACTTTTAGGGGACTTAAAAGTGAACTAAGCTTTTCTAAAAAACATTTACCGAATTATTAAACGAAATTATGTTAAAACTTAGAATATACTTACATTCTCTCGCTAAAAGCGCTGAACAGCAACATTCCTTCACTTCTTCGTAGACAAAGCACGAACCCACCGATGGTTTGTAGGCCTTCTCACCCACATAGCACATGTGCGGCACAAATGGCAGACCCTCTGAAAAAATATAGAGAAAAGAAAACAATTAAAAATATTAAAAAAAAGAACGATATTTTAATAAGGCATAATAAAAAATAGCTGAATAGGCATTTTCACATAAAACAACGGCTGAATAGGTATTTTTTGTATAGAAAAGTAGCTGAATATGATTTTTTGCTATAAAAAATTAGCTGAATAAGTATTTTTAGTATAAAAATTAGCTGAATAGGAATTTTTCATATAGAATAGTAGGTGAATATGATGTTTTGGTATAAAAAAGTAGCCGTATAGGTATTTTTGGTACAAAACAGTAGCTGAATAAGTATTTTTAGTATAAAGTAGTAGGTAAAAACGTAGTTTTGGTATAAAATGTAGCTGATTATTTTTGTATTTTTGGCATAAAAAGTAGCTGAACAAGTATTTTTGGTAAAAAAATTTATCTGAATAGGTATTTTTGGTTTAACAAAGTAGCTGAGTAGGTATTTTTGGTATAGAAACGTAGCTGAATAAGTATTTTGGTATAAGAATGTAGCTGAATAGGTATGTTTGGTTTTAAAAAGTAGCCATATAAGTATTTTTGGTTTAAAAAAATAGCTGAGTAGGTACTTTTGGTATAAAAAGTAGTTGAATATGTAGTTGCTTATTGAAAAGTAGATGAATAGATATTGTTTAGTACATAAAAGTAGCTGAGTATGTAGTTTTGGTATAAAAAAGTAGCTGGATGTGTATTTTTAGTATAAAAAAATAGCTGAATTGCTATTTTTGGCATAAAAAGCTAGCTGAATAGTTATTTTTGGTGTGAAAAAGTGTCTGAATGTGTATTTTTGGCATAAAAAGTAGGTGAATAGGAACTTTTGGTATAAAAAAGTAGCTGAATATGTATTTAGTGGCATAAAAAGTAGCTGAATAGATATTTTTGGTATAGAAAAGTATCTGAATAGGTATTTTTCCTATAAAAGCGTAGCTGAATAGATATTTAAAAAAAAACGTAGCTGAATACGTATTTTCGGTATAAACAGTTGCTAAATAGATCATTTTTGTACAGGAAAGTAGCTGAATATCTATTTTTGTTATAAAAACGTAGCTGAGTATGTTTTTTTTTGGTATAAAAAAGTAGCTGAATGGGACTTTTATGTATAAAAATGTAGCGGAATTGGTATTTTTGGTATTAAAAAGTAGCTGAATAGATATTATTGGTATAAAAAAGTAGCCGATTATGTATTTTTTGTATAAATAAGTAGCTGAATATGTATTATTGCTATAAAAGAGTAGCCGAGTAGGTATTTTTGCTATAAAAAAGTAGCTGAATAGATATTTTTGGTGTAAAAAAGTAGCCGAATATGTATTTTTGGTATAAATAAGTAGATGAAAATGTATTTTGGCTATAAAAGAGTAGCTATATTAGAATTTTTGGTATTAAAAAGTAGCTGAATAGATATTTTTGGTATAAAAAAGTAGCCGATTATGTATTTTTTGTATAAATAAGTAGCTGAATATGTATTATTGCTATAAAAGAGTAGCCGAGTAGGTATTTTTGCTATAAAAAAGTAGCTGAATAGATATTTTTGGTGTAAAAAAGTAGCCGAATATGTATTTTTGGTATAAATAAGTAGATGAAAATGTATTTTGGCTATAAAAGAGTAGCTATATTAGAATTTTTGGTATTAAAAAGTAGCTGAATAGATATTTTTGGTGTAAAAAAGTAGCCGAATATGTATTTTTGGTATAAATAAGTAGCTGAAAATGTATTTTTGCTATAAAAGAGTAGCTAAATAGGTATTTTTGCTATAAAAATGTAGATGAATAGGTACTTTTAGTATAAAAATTAGCTGAATATGTATTTTTGGTCTACAAGAGTAGCCGAATTGGTATTTCTAGTATAGAAAAGTAATTTTAGTATAGAAATTGTTATTTTTGGTATAAAGAAGTATCTGAATATGTATTTGTAGTATGAAAAGTAGCTGAATAGCTAGTTTTCGTATAAATAAATTGCTGAATAGATACCTTTCGTATAGAATTGCTGGTTTCCATATAGAAAAGCAGCTGAGTAGCTAGTTTTCTTGTGGAAATCTTGCTGACTGATACGTTAGTATATGTCCTAAATTCCAAATATAATTTTCCATTATGATATCATAATTATTGACTGAAAATAGACTCATAATCTTAACACCACTGAAATTGACAACCCCGAAAAAAGAGAAAATAAACATTTACATTTAAGCAAATATTTAGAGTGGATTTTTCAATTACAAACAATTTGTGTGTGTGTTTTTTGTTTGTTCTTAAAGGAAAATCCATAAAGAAATGTGAAAAGAACACGTCCACCGTGCCGTGCTGGCTGCCTGTGGATTTACATGTCGATACTTTTCACAATCTTATTTTCACTGCTGTGTTTTTGTAAATGGAAATCTTTTTACAGATTACTCTTTGTTTGGTTCCCAGTGAGGGTGTGTGTGGCTATTTGGAAAAGTGCAATGTGTTTTTTTTCGCTGCCCATGGTGTGTGACTGGCCAAACACCGATCATTGAAACACCAAAAACATTGACCAACGTCTATATTCTCCAGCTTGCCTTGCTATAGCTGCTGAGTTTATTATTTCTTGTTGTTATAATTTTCCAGAGTTCATAAATTTCCATGCCACATTGTAAACACAATCGAACACACAGACCTATAGAACAGTTTACATTTGCTGCTACTTTTTATTGTTGTTTTGATGTTTGCTGTATAACCAAGAACATGGAAAGCAAGCAAAAAATATTTGTTCTATAATTTGGTCAATGCAAATACTTAACGAGCCAGCCGATCAAAGTAATTTCGTTGTTTTTTCAATCATCGTTTTTATGAAGTCATCATTTTATGATCTACGCCTTGCAAGGATTGATGAGATTTTTATGACTAAATTGCCACTTATGGACATAAATAAATGTGGAACAATCAAGGTTAGAAGACACTTTGAATTGAAAATGTTTCAATCAGAATAAAGGAGAGAAACATCTTTGCCAAATTTTGGGTTTTTTTTTCATTTTAAATTTTAATCGACCTTAGTCATGATAAATTCCTCAGAAACGCCTTGTTTTCATTACCAATTCGTATACAATTTTAAGATGGGTGTACCTGGTTAATGTCTATTTAGAAAAAAATCAACGTTGTTGTGCGTAGTTGAAGGCATCATAAATATTCTTAAAGAAAAACAAATAACATTTTTTTTACCCTCCCTGCCTTTCAATAATTTTCCAATTTTTTGCCAAAGAAAATTGCAATCATCACAAATTCTATTGCAGCCAAATCTCCACCCAAATCTCATACTGAAATGCAATCAATAACATCGACCAACACGAAACTAAATAACAACAAAAACACAGACAACGCGATGAGTGATTTATCGATTTTGAAACATAAAATAAAATTTATTGATTTGTAACATAATGGAAATACTATTCAGCAAGGTTTTGATTTATTTTTTTATTTTCTATGCGAAAATTAGATTTTCATCTAATTTTCGAGAAGAAAATTACCTATTCAGCAATATTGCTCTACGAAAACTAGCTATTCAGCAACTTCTTTAAACGAAAACTAGCTATTCAGCTACTTTTTTATTCCAAATATTCAGTTACGGCTTAATGCCAAAAATACCTATTCAGCTACTTCTTTGTACCAAAAATAACTATTAATATACTTTTTTATATCAAAAATAACTATCCAACTACTTTTCTCTACCAAAAATACCTATTCAGCTACTTTTTTCTTTTTTTTTCAAAAATACCCATTCACCCACTTCTTTATATCAAAATATCTATTGTGTATAACAAAAATACCTATTCAGCTACTTGTGTACACCAAAAATACCTATCCAGTTGCTTTTGTAAGACAAAAATACTTATTCAGCAACTTTTTTATACCAAAAAATACCTATTCAGCTACTTTTTTATACCAAAAATACCTATTAGTCTATTTTTTAAAACAAAAATACCTATTCAGGTACTTGCTTATACCAAACAATACCTATTTACATACCAAAAATACTTTTTAATACCAGAAATACCTATTCAGCTACTATTTGATTCCAACAAAATCCTATTCAGCTAATTTTTTTATACCAAAATACATATTCACCTGTTTTTTATACCAAAAATACCTATTCAGCAACTGTTTATACCAAAAATACCAATTCAGATACTTGTTTATACCAAAAATGCCTTTGTAGCTACTTTTCTGCACCAAAAATACCTACTCAGCTATTTTCAACACGAAAATAGCTATTCAGCTGTTTTTCTATGCAAAAAATGCATATTCAGCTATTTTTTATACAAACAATAGTTACTCTGCTACTATTTATACCAAAAATACCTATTCAGCAACTTTTTTATACCAAAAATACCAATTCAGCTACTTGTTTATACCAAAAAATACTATTCAGCTACTTTTTATACGAAAAATACCTATTCAGCTACTTTTTTATACCAAAAATACCCATTCAGCAACTTTTTTATACCAAAAATACCAATTCAGCTACTTGTTTATACCAAAAATGCCTATTCAGCTACTTGTTTATACCTATTTAACTATTTTTTATACCAAAAATACCTATTCAGCAACTTTTTTATACCAAAAATACCAATTCAGCTACTTGTTTATACCAAAATTGCCTATTCAGCCGCTTTTTTATACTAAAAATACCTATTCAGCTATTTTTTATACCAAAAATACCTATTCATCAACTCTTTATACCAAAAATAGCTATTCAGCTACTTTTTTATACCAAAAATACCTACTCAGCTACTTGTTTATACCAAAAAAATACATATTCAGCTACTTTTTTATACCAAAAATACCCATTCAGCTACTTTTTTATACCAAAAATACCTACTTAGCTACTTTTTTATACAAAAAAAAAATACCTATTCAGCTACTTGTTTATACCAAAAATTCCTATTCACCTACTTTTTTATACTAAAAATACCTATTCAGCTACTTTTTTATACCAAAAATACCTATTCAGCAGCTTTTTATACCAAAAATACCAATTCAGCTACTTGTTTAACCAAAAATGACTATTCAGATACTTTTTAACGAAAAATACCTATTCAGCTACTTTTTTATACAAAAAATTCCTATTTACCTAATTTTTTATACTAAAAATACCTATTCAGCTCCTTTTTTTACCAAAAATACCTATTCAACAATTTTTTTATACCAAAAATACCAATTCAGCTACTTGTTTATACCAAAAATACCTATTCAGCTACTTTTTATATGAAAAATACCTATTCAGCTATTTTTTATACCAAAAATACCTATTCGTCATTTCTTTATACCAAAAATAGCTATTCAGCTACTTTTTTATACCAAAAATACCTACTCAGCTACTTGCGTATACCAAAAATACCTATTCAGCCAATTTTTTATACCAAAAATACCTATTCAGCTACTTTTTCATACCAAAAATAGCTATTTGTCAACTCTTTATACCAAAAATAGCTATTCAGCTAATTTTTATACAAAAAATTCCTATTTACCTCCTTTTTTACCAAAAATGACTATTCAGCTACTTTTTATGCTAAAAATACCTATTCAGCTACTTATACCAAAAATACCTATTCAGCAACTTTTTTATACCAAAAATACCAATTCAGCTACTTGTTTATACCAAAAATGCCTATTCAGCTACTTTTTATACTATTCAGCTACTTTTTATACCAAAAATACCTATTCGTCAACTCTTTATGCCAAAAATAGGTATTCAGCTACTTTTTTATACCAAAAATACCTACTCAGCTACTTGTTTATACCAAAAATATCTATTCAGCTAATTTTTATACCAAAAATACGTATTCAGCTCCTTTTTTTACCAAAAATACCCATTCAGCTACTTTTTTATACCAAAAATACCTATTTAGCTACTTGTTTATACCAAAAATTTCTATTCACCTACTTTTTTATACTTAAATACCTATTCAGCTACTTTTTTATACCAAAAATACCTATTCAGCAACTTTTTTATACCAAAAATACCAATTCAGCTACTTGTTTATACCAAAAATACCTATTCATGTACTTGTTTAAAACAAAAATACTATTTCAGCTGATTTTTTATACCAAAAATACCCAATCAGCTACTTGTTTATACCAAATATTCCTATTCACCTACTTTTTTATACTAAAAGTACCCATTCAGCTACTTTTATATACAAAAATAGCTATTCAGCTACTTTTTTATACCAAAAATACCTACTCAGCTACTGTTTTATACCAAAAATACCTATTCAGCTAATTTTTATACCAAAAATACGTATTCAGCTACTTTTTTATACCACAAATACCCATTCAGATACTTTTTTATACCATAAATACCTATTTAGCTACTTTTTTATACCAAAAAATACCTATTCAGCTACTTCTTTATACCAAAAATTCCTATTCACCTACTTTTTTATACTAAAAATACCTATTCAGCTACTTTTTTATACCAAAAATAGCTATTCATCTACTTTTGATACTCATAATATATATACAGCTACTTGCTTATACCAAAAATACATATTCAGCTACTTTTATACCAAAAATACCCATTCAGCTACTTTTTTATACCAAAAATACCAATTCAGCCACTTGTTTATACCAAAAATGCCTATTCAGCTACTTTTTTATACCAAAAATACCTATTCATCCACTTTTTATATCAAAAATAGCTATTCAGCTATTTTTTTATGCCCAAAATAACTATTTATCTACTTTTTTATAATAAAAATACATATTCAGCTACCTTTTTACACCAAAAATGTCTATTTAGCTACTTTTTTATACCAAAAACACCTATTCAGCAACTTTTTATACCACAAATACCAATTCAGCTACTTGTTTATACCAAAAATGCCTATTCAGCTACTTTTTATACGAAAAATACTTATTCAGCTATTTTTTATATCAAAAATACTTATTCCTCATCTCTTTATACCAAAAATAGCTATTCAGCTACTTTTTTATACCAAAAATACCTATTCAGCTACTTGTGTATACCAACAATACCTATTCAGCTAATTTTTTATACCAAGAATACCTATTCAGCTATTTTTTATACCAAAAATACCCAATCAGCTACTTGTTTATACCAAAAATTCCTATTCACCTACTTTTTTATACTAAAAATACCCATTCAGCTACTTTTATATACCAAAAATAGCTATTCAGCTACTTTTTTATACCAAAAATACCTACTCAGCTACTTGTTTATACCAAAAATACCTATTCAGCTAATTTTTATACCAAAAATACGTATTCAGCTACTTTTTTATACCACAAATACCCATTCAGCCACTTGTTTATACCAAAAATGCCTATTCAGCTACTTTTTTATACCAAAAATAGCTATTCATCTACTTTTTATACTCATAATATATATACAGCTACTTGTTTATACCAAAAATACATATTCAGCTACTTTTATACCAAAAATACCCATTCAGCTAGTTTTTTATACCAAAAATACCAATTCAGCCACTTGTTTATACCAAAAATGCCTATTCAGCTACTTTTTTATACCAAAAATACCTATTCATCAACATTTTATATCAAAAATAGCTATTCAGCTATTTTTTTATGCCCAAAATAACTATTTATCTACTTTTTTATAATAAAAATACATATTCAGCCACCTTTTTACACCAAAAATGTCTATTCAGCCACTTTTTTATACCAAAAACACCTATTCAGCAACTTTTTTATACCACAAATACCAATTCAGCTACTTGTTTATACCAAAAATGCCTATTCAGCTACTTTTTTATGACAAAAAATACCTTATCAGCTACTTTTTTATACCAAAAATACCTATTCAGCTACTTGTTTATACCAAAAATACCTATTCAGCTACTTTTTTAAAACAAAAATACCTATTCAGCTACTTTTTATACCAAAAATGCCTATTTAGCTACTTTTTTAAAACAAAAATACCTATTCAGCTAATCTTTTATACCAAAGATACTTATTCAGCTACTTGTTTATACCAAAATCACCTATTTAGCTACTTTTTTATAATAAAATACATATTTAGCTACTTTCTTTTAACCAAAAAAAGCACGTATTCAGCTACTTTTTTATACCAAAAATACTATTTAGCTACTTTTTTATACCAAAAAATACCAAAAATTCCTATTCACCTACTTTTTTATACTAAAAATACCTATTCAGCTACTTTTTCATACCAAAAATACCTATTCAGCAACTTTTTTATACCAAAAATACCAATTCAGCTACTTGTTTATACCAAAAATGCCTATTCAGCTACTTGTTTATACCAAAAATACCTATTCAGCTATTTTTTATACCAAAAATACCCATTCAGCTACTTTTTTATACCAAAAATACCTATTTAGCTACTTTTTTATCCCAAAAAATACCTATTCAGCTACTTGTTGATACCAAAAATACCTATTTACCTACTTTTTTGCACCAGAAATAGCTATTTATCTACTTGTGTATACTAAAAATACCTATTCAGCTACTTTTTAATACCAAAAATACCTATTCAGCTACTTGTGGAAACCAAAAATACCAATTTAGCTACATTTTTAAAACAAAAATACCTATTCAGCTACTTTTTTATACCAAAAATGCCTATTCAGCTACTTTTTTTCTGCACGAAAAATTCATATTTTAGGTAAAAGTTTCGTTCCCTTATATTAAAGTAAAATTTTCTGGAGCCAATGTCGCATTCATTATGTTAAAGTATTCGCTGTAAGTCCCTGTCCACACTAGAGTAATTTTATTGAAAAAATTTCATGAAAAGAAATGTTCTTAGATCGAGTTCCCCACTACAGCAATTTCATGATATTACTCTACTATGGAACTCGATCCAGGGATGCATAATTTCATGAAATTTTTGCTATGAAATCACTCTAGTGTGGACCGGGACTAAGTAATTTATCCTTCTCCATGGTGGAATAAGAAGGTGTTACATCAAATCATCCCAAACGTCAAAATTGTTCACAATAACGCATTGCTGTGAATTGCTTGTTTACCTTTTGTATGTGATTTTATTCACAATAATGCATTTTGACAACTAGTGTGATAATCAGCTGTTTTTCCCGTTGTACCTGTATCATTGTACCATGTCCTTCTCTTAACTAAAATCATCATTTTCTTCTATCAAAATACCCATTTATAAAGTCCCGGTCCACACTAGAGTGATTTCATTGAAAAAACTGCATGAAATTATGCGTCTCTAGATCGACCTCCATGGTAGAGTAAAATCATAAAATTACTGTAGTGCGGAATTCGATTTAAGAACACCTAATTTCATGAAATTTTTTAATGAAATTCACGCTAGTGTGGACCGGGACAAAGTAAACTTTTATGAATTTGACATGTGGCCTGGCAGTTTCATCCAAGTCTAGTCATACTTCAATTACTATTGTGAATGATGTGAATATCTCTCTTTTGTTTACATTTGTGCAACGACATGACTATCACCGTTCTTGTTCTTCTTTACACATATTAGAGAAAACATAGCATACTTTCAGGCTATAAATTGCTTTGAGTAGTATAAAATAAGAAAGCAGGAGGTCGGTGGTTCGATACCCCGCCCAGGCAACAGCAAACATTTTTCAACGGTGGCAAAATACCCCTCAGTATTGTTGGCGACATTTCTTGAGTATTTCAGCCTTGAAAAACTTCTCTACAAGTGGTGTCTTAGGACACGCCGTTCGGACTCGGCGATAAACAGTAGGTCCCATATCATTGAGCTAAATATGAATCGGGGTGCACTCATTGATATGAGAGAAGTCTCCCTTGTCCCGTATGGGATGTTGAGGAACATTTTTTTTAGAAAGTATTTTGTAGTACTGTGCTATTATTAATTAAGTAGTTGTGGTTTTATATTTTGTGTTCTTTTGCAGTTTCGTGGTTTTGCTTTTGATTGGTTTAATAGGTTGGGTTTTAAAACGAATATGTAGTACCTATCCAGCTACTTTTCTAAACCAAAAGTTCATATTCAGCCAATTTTCTTTATGTAAAATAAGTATTTTCTTTCAATATATCTACACAAATCAATATTCACTGCCTTAACTCTTTGAAGAGGGAAAAACTATTCTCTGGTGTGATTGATTATTTATAAATAACTCTAAGTGTCATTGAAGTGACAATCCCATTTAATTCCTGTGACAGAAAACATTGAAAGCTATTTCCGTTTTAGATTGATGGCCACTAAAAAGCAGCGCTGGTTTGCTGATGATGCACAGCTAAACAACCTCCCACCCACCACAAAATACCTGTCAATGAAGATTTATGAACTTCTACTCTTTGACTGCTTTGACTTAACATAACTCTGTTAAGGTAACATTTCAAACATAATTCTGTTGAGAGAATTTGACACACATACTCAAAGAAAAACAAATTTGGTTATGAGGGGCTCCACTTTGCCCACAGACACCAACCAAATCTGTTATTTAAG
This sequence comes from Musca autumnalis, assembly GCF_047663935.1. NCBI lineage: Eukaryota > Metazoa > Arthropoda > Insecta > Diptera > Muscidae > Musca > Musca autumnalis. The sequence goes on from NW_027411977.1 coordinate 228,434,196, forward strand.
TTATTGAAACCGAAATTGGCAATTTTAAAACCGTTTATTATTTTTTTGGTCGGTCAGTCGATGGGTGGGTTGCCTGCCTGCTTGGTCTTGACTCATCAGGTGTTAAACACAACGAGCTGTTTAACTTAATGACCAACATAACGTCAATGTTTCTTCTATTGTTTCTTCGACGCCATAGGAGGAAATGATTAACCAAAACAGAGTCAAACTCAATGAAAGCACGAAGCACACCCACCCCACAAAATACCAAGCAATTCCAAATAGTCCCGCATATTATTCATACTTGAAGAACTCTTTCGATGAATTCTTTCATACGATACAAACAAAAAGTTTGTGAGGTATTGTTGTTGTTGTACAACAACAATAACAAATCACAATTGAAAAATCTGCATTAGGTCTTGCATATTAAACAGCTATCAATTGTTGTAATCCGTCAAGGCTGACTGTGTCTTGAGAGGAAATTCTTACAATAGCTGTTAGGTGGGAAGAGAGAGCATTATTTATACTATGCATCATTCTGAGAGCTAAGGTATTCTAATAAAAGAAGTAAAAAGGTGGCTGAATAGGTATTTTGCTATAAAAAAAGTAGCTAAATAGGTATTTTTGGTGTAATAAAGTAGCTGAATAGGTATTTGTGGTATAAACAAGTAGCTAAATAGGTATTTTTGGTATAAAAAAGTAGCTGAATAGGTATTTTTGGTATAAAAAGTAGCTGAATAGGCATTTTTTGGTATAACAAAGTAGCTGAAAAGGTATTTTTGGTAGTGGCTGAATAAGTAGTTTTGGTATAAAAAGTAGCTGAATAGGTATTTTTGGTATAAACAAGTAGCTAAATAGGTATTTTTGGTATAAAAAATAGCTGAATAGGCATTTTTGGTATAAAAAGTAGCTGAATAGGTATTTTCTGGTATAACAAAATAGCTGAATAAGTATTTTTGGTATAAAATAGTAGCTGAATATGTATTTTTGGTATAACAACGTAGCTGAATAGGTATTTTTGGTATAAACAAGTAGCTGAATAGGTATTTTTGGTATAGAAATGTACCTGAATAGACATTTTTGGAATAAAAAGTAGTTGAATAGGTATTTGTGGTATCAAACATATCTGAATAGGTATTTGTATAAAAAGTAGCTGAATAGGTATTTTTGGTATAAAAATGTAGCTAAATAGGCATTTTGGGTATAAAAAAGTAGCTGAATAAGTATTTTTTGGTATAACAAAGTAGCTGAATATGTATTTTTAGTATAAAAAAGTTGCTGAATAGGCCTCTTTGGTATAACAAAGTAGCTGAATAGGTATAGTTGGTATAAAAAGTAGCTGAATAAGTATTTTTTGGTATAAACAAGTAGCTTAATAGGTATAGTTGGTATAAAAAGTAGCTGAATATGTATTTTTGATATAAAAAAGTTGGCTTTTTTGGAATAACAAAGTAGCTGAATATGTATTTTTGGTATAAAAAATGGCTGAATAAGTATTTTTGGTATAAAAAAGTAGCTAAATAGGTATTTTTGGTATAAACAAGTAGCTGAATAGGTATAGTTGGTATAAAAAGTAGCTGAATAAGTATTTTTTGGTATAACAAAGTAGCTGAATAGGTATTTTTGGTATAAACAAGTAGCTGAATAGGTATTTGTGGTATTAAAAATATCTGAATAGTCACTTTTGGCATAAAATATGTATTTTTCACATACAAAAATAGCTGAAAAGGTATTTTTCACATAAAATGGCAGCTGAATATGAGTTTCTGGTATAAAAAAGTAGCTGAATAGGTATTTTTGGTATAAACAAATTGCTGAATTGGTATTTTTCGTATAAAAAATAAGCTGAATATGTATTTTTGGTATAAAAAAGTTGGCTTTTATGGTATAACAAAGTAGCTGAATATGTATTTTTGGTATAAAAAAGTAGCTAAATAGGTATTTTTGGTATAAACAAGTAGCTGAATAGGTATAGTTGGTATAAAAAGTAGCTGAATAAGTAATTTTTGGTATAACAAAGTAGCTGAATAGGTATTTTTGGTATAAACAAGTAGCTGAATAGGTATTTGTGGTATTAAAAATATCTGAATAGTCACTTTTGGCATAAAATATGTATTTTTCACATAAAAAAAATAGCTGAATATGTTTTTTTCTCACATAAAATGGCAGCTGAATATGAGTTTCTGGTATAAAAAAGTAGCTGAATAGGTATTTTTGGTATAAAAAAGTAGCCGAATAGGTATAGTTGGTATAAAAAAGTAGTTGAATAGATATTTTGATATATAAAAGTAGCTGAATAGTAGTTTTGGCATAAAACAGTAACTGAATAGGTATTTTTGGTATAAAGAAGTAGCTGTATGAGTATTTTTGGTATAAAAATGTAGCTGAATAGGTATTTTTGGTATAAAAAAATTGCTGAATTGGTATTTTTCGTATAAAAAATAAGCTGAATAGGTATTTTTGGTATAAACAAGTAGCTGAATAGGTATTTTTGGTATAGAAATGTACCTGAATAGACATTTTTGGAATAAAAAGTAGTTGAATAGGTATTTGTGGTATCAAACATATCTGAATAGGTATTTGTGGTATAAAAAGTAGCTGAATAGGTATTTTTGGTATAAAAATGTAGCTAAATAGGAATTTTGGGTATAAAAAAGTAGCTGAATAAGTATTTTTTGGTATAACAAAGTAGCTGAATAGGTATTTTTGGTATAAACAAGTAGCTGAATATGTATTTTTGGTATAAAAAAGTTGGCTTTTTTGGAATAACAAAGTAGCTGAATATGTATTTTGGTATAAAAAATGGCTGAATAAGTATTTTTGGTATAAAAAAGTAGCTAAATAGGTATTTTTGGTATAAACAAGTAGCTGAATAGGTATAGTTGGTATAAAAAGTAGCTGAATAAGTATTTTTTGGTATAACAAAGTAGCTGAATAGGTATTTTTGGTATAAACAAGTAGCTGAATAGGTATTTGTGGTATTAAAAATATCTGAATAGTCACTTTTGGCATAAAATATGTATTTTTCACATAAAAAAATAGCTGAATAGGTATTTTTCACATAAAATGGCAGCTGAATATGAGTTTCTGGTATAAAAAAGTAGCTGAATAGGTATTTTTGGTATAAAAAAGTAGCTGAATAGGTATAGTTGGTATAAAAAAGTAGATGAATAGATATTTTGATATATAAAAGTAGCTGAATAGTAGTTTTGGCATAAAAGAGTAACTGAATAGATATTTTTGGCATAAAACCATAGCTGAATAGGTATTTTTGGTATAAAGAAGTAGCTGAATGAGTATTTTTGGTATAAAAATGTAGCTGAATAGGTATTTTTGGTATAAACAGATTGCTGAATTGGTATTTTTCGTATAAAAAAGTTGGCTTTTTTGGTATAACAAAGTAGCTGAATGTGTATTTTTGGTATAAAAAATGGCTGAATAAGTATTTTTGGTATAAAAAAGTAGCTAAATAGGTATTTTTGGTATAAACAAGTAGCTGAATAGGTATAGTTGGTATAAAAAGTAGCTGAATAAGTATTTTTTGGTATAACAAAGTAGCTGAATAGGTATTTTTGGTATAAACAAGTAGCTGAATAGGTATTTGTGGTACTAAAAATATCTGAATAGTCACTTTTGGCATAAAATATGTATTTTTCACATAAAAAAATAGCTGAATAGGTATTTTTCACATAAAATGGCAGCTGAATATGAGTTTCTGGTATAAAAAAGTAGCTGAATAGGTATTTTTGGTATAAAAAAGTAGCCGAATAGGTATAGTTGGTATAAAAAAGTAGTTGAATAGATATTTTGATATATAAAAGTAGCTGAATAGTAGTTTTGGCATAAAACAGTAACTGAATAGGTATTTTTGGCATAAAACCGTAGCTGAATAGGTATTTTTGGTATAAAGAAGTAGCTGAATGAGTATTTTTGGTATAAAAATGTAGCTGAATAGGTATTTTTGGTATAAAAAAATTGCTGAATTGGTATTTTTCGTATAAAAAATAAGCTGAATAGGTATTTTTGGTATAAACAAGTAGCTGAATAGGTATAGTTGGTATACAAAAGTAGCTGAAAAGAGTACCTGAAAAGGGATTTTACTATAAAATGTAGCTGAATAGGGATTTTTACCTTAGAAAAGTAGCTAAATAAGAATTTTTAACCCAGATATGCCCAGCGTCCTATATATAGGACACACAAAATTCTTGCTAATTCGATATGTTATGTTTATCAAAGTACCGTTTATTTTGGTGATATACTCAGTACACATCTGTAGCTCTTGGGATATTATGTGATTCCATTATTTTGAACTACTATTTTTGAGTTTTGAGGTCTAGTTCATCGAAGTTGCCACCGATCGCTTAGTTTTTTCAATGATTTGCGTTATGACCGATTAATTATTGGGTAATTTTATAACGAAAACATACACGATGTGGAGCCTACTACGAAAAAACGTTAACTAGATGCCGAAAAGGTGTCTTTGGACTATATGTCAAATGTTTTGTGTCCCATAACTCCCAGTTATATGATAAAACCCTGTGCCCAAAAGTGGCCTCAAAAACCACTTTTTTCAAAAAATTTTTAAAAAACATATAAACATACTGTTATTATTTCACATTTGCTTCTAAAATAATATAAAAATACTTTTAAAATGATCACGATCAAGCAATGGGCATATCTGGGTTAATTAATTTTGAGTTTAGAAATGTTGCTGAATATCTAGTTTAGTCCAGAAAAGTAGCTGAGTGTCTATTTTGAGTATAAAAAAATATCTGAATACATAGTTTCAGTATATAAAAGCAGCTGAATAGCTAGTTCGAGTCTATAAAAGTAGCTGAATAGCTAGTTTAAGTTTAGAAAAGTAGCTGAATAGCTAGTTTGAGTCTAAAACAGTAGCTGAATAAGTAGTTTGAGTCTAGAAAAGTTGCTGGATAGCTAGTTTGTGTCTAGAAAAGTAGCTGAATTGTTGATTTAAACCTAAAAAAATCAGAAAAATTGCAAAAAATTCAAAAAAATTGCAATTCAGCTACTTGTGAATAACAGTAAATTATTCCCTGAAAACATTCATGCTGCTAATTTTTATGTGCGAAAATTATTTAATTATAGCCAATACAAAATAAATGTCTCTGACATTTTTTTCCAATTTAATGTTATCACACAATGTAATTAAACAAACAACAACAAAAGAATAACAAAAAAATATAAAATACAACATTGGAAAATATTGCAAAATCTGAAACTCATCATCGCCAGTCAACATGATAAGTGGTAATTAAACCCCATTCATGCAGCCTGGTTTCAGTTTTTCAAGTTCATTTTCCTCAAACAACGCCACGAGTTGCAGTCCCATCAATACCGGCCGGCTTTAAAATTAAACAAACAACAATAACAACAACAAAAACTGAGTTTTATTGCAATAATCAAATGCATGTTTCGAAGCTAATTTCGAGGAACAATCTATGCGGACAAATGCAATCAGAAAATCAACAAAACGTAATAATTTTGCTGTTAACAAGGAGAGGAGAGAGAAGGGAAGAGAGAGGTAAAAAAAATTCTCCACAAAATTATCCAAAATTAAATTAATTAAATGATTACAAAAAGCGAATTACACATAAATGGACAATTTTTTGCGGTGAGCAAAAAAGCCCTTCAATGCTGCTGCTGAATTCCGACGATACACGCAAAGTAATGCCAGGCAGGCATTACATTGACGGTGTGGCCTAATCAGCCTGGGATTATGGGTCACCACAAAAATGTGGGTGAGGTTAGAAGAAGATAAAGCGAAAAATTACTTTAATGCAAAAACAAAAACACACGCTCCGCATAAATGTAGGTTAACTTATTTTGCACATGAAAAAAAATTGAAGCGAAGACCTAGGGCAAGTAATTTTAAGCTAGGAAGGCTCAAGGATGGGCAAAATGGCATTACATGAATCATTGGAGGAAATATTTAACATTTTACTTAAACATATTTCAAAACCTTCCCCCCTCCCCCACTTCATCTACTAGCTAGCAAACCATTTGAAGACGAGCAACATTGTTCTGCATGACTTCATTTTTTGTTTGTCTGCAATATTTACGCCTTGGAGACTTTTTAGATTCATATCGAATTGTTTGATGTTAATATTGGAGCAGTAGCATACTGCAGAGCATACTTCCGTAAATAATCGCCATATATGGCAAAGACTTGCTCACACCCATTCTTACAATAGAAATTAATGTAAATTAAAACCACAAATAAATTCGATAAAAATGAACTGTTAATGGTTTTGGGATTTCCCAATAGAAGAAGAAGACAAAAAAATAAAACCGACATTTAGTGCAAATGTAGCGTGGTTTAGGAGAAATAGGTAACATATGTTAGACTTTTTGTGAGAAAAAATTATATTCAGCAACATTTATATATAAAAAATAAATATTCAGCTACTTTTCTAGACTCAAATTAGTTATTCAGCTACTTTTCTAGATACTAACTAGCTATTCAGCTACTTTTCTAGACTCAAATTAGTTATTCAGCTACTTTTCTAGACTTAAACTAGCTATTCAGCTATTTTTCTAGACACTAACTACCTATTCAGCTACTTTTCCAGACTTAAATTAGTTATTCAGCTACTTTTCCAGACACAACTAGCTATTCAGCTACATTTCTAGACTGAAACTAGCTATTCAGCTACTTTTCCAGACTCAATTTAGTTATTCACCTAATTTTCTAGACACTAACTAGCTATTCAGCTACATTTCTAGACTGAAACAGCTATTCAGCAACTTTTCTACACTCAAATTAGTTATTCAGCTACTTTCCTAGGCATTAACTAGCTACTCAGCTACTTCTAGAGACTCAACCTTGCTATTCAGCTACATTTCTAGACTGAAACTAGCTATTCAGCTACTTTTCTAGACTCAAATTAGTTATTCAGCTACATTTCTAAATACTAACTAGCTACTCAGCTACTTTTCTAGACTCAAATTAGTTATTCAGCTACTTTTCTAGACACCAACTAGCTATTCAGCTACTTTTCTAGGCACTAACTGGCTATTCAGCTACTTCTAGAGACTCAACCTTGCTACTCAGCTACATTTCTAGACTGAAACTAGCTATTCAGCAACTTTCTAGACTCAAATTAGTTATTCAGCTACTTTTCTAGATACTAACTAGCTATTCAGCTACTTTTCTAGACTCAAATTAGTTATTCTGCTACTTCTAGAGACTCAAACTTGCTATTCAGCTACATTTCTAGACTGAAACTAGCTATTTAGCTACTTTTCTAGACTCAAATTAGTTATTCAGCTACTTTTCTAGACACTAACTAGCTTTTCAACTACTTTTCTAGACTCAAATTAGTTATTCAGCAACTTTTCTAGACACTAACTAGCTATTCAGCAACTTTCTAGACTCAAATTAGTTATTCAGCTACTTTTCTAGATACTAACTAGCTATTCAGCTACTTTTCTAGACTCAAATTAGTTATTCTGCTACTTCTAGAGACTCAAACTTGCTATTCAGCTACATTTCTAGACTGAAACTAGCTATTCAGCTACTTTTCTAGACTCAAATTAGTTATTCTGCTACTTCTAGAGACTCAAACTTGCTATTCAGCTACTTTTCTAGACTGAAACTAGCTATTCAGCTTCTTTTCTAGACTTCAACTAGCTACTCAGCTACGTTTCTAGACTTCAACTAGCTATTCAGCTACTTTCCTAGACACTAACTAGCTATTCAGCCACTTTTCCAGACACTAACTAGCTATTCAGCTACTTTCCTAGACACTAACTAGCTATTCAGCTACTTTTCTAGACTTCAACTAGCTATTCAGCTACTTTTCTAGACTCAAATTAGTTATTCAGCTACTTTTCTAGACACTAACTAGCTATTCAGCTACTTTTCTAGACTCAAATTAGATATTCAGCTACTTTTCTAGACACTAACTACATAGCTATTCAGCTACTTTTCTAGACACTAACTAGCTTTTCAACTACTTTTCTAGACTCAAATTAGTTATTCAGTTACTTTTCTAGACACTAACTAGCTATTCAGCTACTTTCCTAGACACTAACTAGCTATTCAGCCACTTTTCCAGACACTAACTAGCTATTCAGCTACTTTCCTAGACACTAACTAGCTATTCAGCTACTTTTCTAGACTTCAACTAGCTATTCAGCTACTTTTCTAGACTCAAATTAGTTATTCAGCTACTTTTTTAGACACTAATTAGCTATTCAGCTACTTTTCTAGACTCAAATTAGTTATTCAGCTACTTTTCTAGACAATAACTAGCTATTTAGCTGCTTTTCTAGACTCAAATTAGTTATTCAGCTACTTTTCTAGGCACTAACTAGCTATTCAGCTACTTTTCTAGACTTAAACTGGCAATTCAGCTACTTTTCTAGACCCAAATTAGTTATTCAGCTACTTTTGTAGACACTAACTAGCTATTCAGCTACTTTCCTAGACTCTAATTAAGTATTCAGCTACTTTTCTAGACACTAACTAGCTCCTCAGCTACTTTCCTAGACCCTAACTAGCTATTCAGCTACTTTTCTAGACTTCAACTAGCTATTCAGCTACTTTTCTAGACTCAAATTAGTTATTCAGCTACTTTTCTAGACACTTACTAGCTATTCAGCTACTTTTCTAGACTCAAATTAGATATTCAGCTACATTTCTAGACACTAACTACATAGCTATTCAGCTACTTTTCTAGACACTTACTAGCTATTCAGCTACTTTTCTAGACTCAAATTAGTTATTCAGCTACTTTTCTAGACAATAACTAGCTATTTAGCTACTTTTCTAGACTCAAATTAGTTATTCAGCTACTTTTCTAGGCACTAACTAGCTATTCAGCTACTTTTCTAGACTTAAACTGGCAATTCAGCTACTTTTCTAGACCCAAATTAGTTATTCAGCTACTTTTCTAGGCACTAACTAGCTATTCAGCTACTTTTCTAGACTTAAACTGGCAATTCAGCTACTTTTCTAGACCCAAATTAGTTATTCAGCTACTTTTGTAGACACTAACTAGCTATTCAGCTACTTTTCTAGACTTCAACTAGCTATTCAGCTACTTTTCTAGACTCAAATTAGTTATTCAGCTAATTTTCTAGACTTAAACTAGCTATTCAGCTACTCTTCTAGACTCAAATTAGTTATTCAGCTACTCTTTTAGACCTAAACTAGCTATTCAGCTACTTTCCTAGATACTAACTAGCTATTCAGCTACTTTTCTAGACTTCAACTAGCTATTCAGCTACTTTTCTAGACTTCAACTAGCTATTCAGCTACTTTTCCGGACACAAACTGGCTACTCTGCAACTTTTCTAGACTCACAGTAGTTATTCAGCTAGTTTTCAACACTCAAACTAGCTTTCAGCCACTTTGCTGTACTCAAACTAGCTATTCAGCTACTCTTTTAGACCTAAACTAGCTATTCAGCTATGTCTTTTTGGTATAAAAAGTAGATGAATAGAATTTTTTTGGAAAAAAATTAGCTGAATATGTATTTCTAGTATCAAAAAGTACCTGAATAGGTGTATTTGGTATAAAAAATAGCTGAATAGGTATTTTTGATGTTGAAAATTGGCTGAATAGGTATTTTTGGTACAACAATGTAGCTGAATAGGTATTTTTGGTATAAAAAAGTAGCTGAAAAGATATTTTTGGTCTAAAAAATAGCTGAATAAGCAATTCTTGTATAAAAAGGTAGCTGAATAGGTATTTTTGGCATAAAAATGTTGCCGAATAATGATATAAAAAATAAGCTGAATTGGTATTTTTGTATTAAAAAGGTGGCTGAATATGTAATATTGGTATTCAAAATAGCTGAATAGGTATTTCTGTATTGAAAAGTGGCTGTCTATGTATTTTTGGTATAAAATAGTTGCTGAGTATGTACTTTTTGGTATTAAATAGTAGCTGAATAGGTATTTTTGGCATAAAAAAGTAGCTGAATAAGTAATTTTTGTATAAAGAGGTAGCAGAATAGGTATTTTTAGTATAAAAAGCGGCTGAATAGGTATTTTTGGCATAAAAAGGTTGCTGAATATGTAATATTGGTACAAAAAATTAGCTGAATAGGTATTTTTGTATTAAAAAGTGGCTGAATATGTATTTTTGGTATAAAATAGTTGCTGAATAAGTATTTTTGGTATAAAAAGTAGCTGAGTAGGTACTTTTTTGTATGAAATAGTTGCTGAATAGGCAGTTTTGGTATAAAAAGTAGCTGAATAAGTAATTTTTGTCTAAAACGGTAGCTGAATAGGTATTTTTAGTATAGAAAAGTAGGTTAATAGGTATTTTTGGCATAAAAAGTTTGCTGTAAAAGTAGCTGAATAGGTATTTTTGGCATATAAAGTTGCTGAATATGTAATATTGGTATAAAAAATTAGCTGAATAAGTATTTTTGTATTGAAAAGTGGTTGAATATGTATTTTTGGTATAAAATAGTAGCTGCATAGGCATTTTTGGTATAAAAAGTAGCTGAGTGGGTATTTTTTTCGTATAGAAAAGTAGCTTAATAGCGTATAGAAAAATGTCTGAATAGCGACTTTTCGTTGCTGAATAGCGACTTTTCATATAGAAAAGTTGCTGAATAGCGACTTTTTATATAGAAAAGTTGCTGAATAGCGACTTTTTATATAGAATAGTTGCTGAATAGCGACTTTTCGTATAGAAAAGTTGCTGAATAGCGACCCAAAACTATCTAAATACCATTGTCGGAAGCTATTTACTTAACGTAGCAGTACCTACAAATGTCAACAAACGCAATTAAAAATTGCTGTACAGCCATTTTTACAACGCCACCACCACATCTGTACATACTAATCAAGTTCCTGCTTGGCAAGATAATATTGCATTCTTTTTTTCAATAAAAATTCAAAACTTATGCATTAAACAGCATATTCTCTCATCTCAAAAATGTCGTTTTTTTGTCGTCTATTTGAAAAAAAATTATGGCAACTGAAAACAACTTTTACTTCGTAACAGCAGCATTTACAAATATTTACTTGTATGTTAATGGAGTCGCTAGCCGTGGTTGTTGTTGTTCCGTATGGGTAGGTAGATCACAACTCAGGTGCTGTGCGGCGACAAAAAGCCAACTAGCCGCCCGGGACTAGGCAACTTGTGTTTGATATTAGCACAGAATATCAATTAATTTGCTAGGAATTAGAATAAAGAAAATAAATGCTAGAGAACTGATTTCTTTCTAAGGCGAGCTTTTGGAAAAGGGTTTTGTGCAGCATTATAAATATTCATAAATTACAAAAACAAAACAAAAATATTATATTTATAATGTTATGTTGTCAATTATTTCAGCGATATGTAATTAACATGCATATGTTGTCCACTCCACTGCTGCTATTGTTGTTGTTGGTGTTGTCGTTGTTGATTTTGTTTTCTATATCGCCAATTCTAATCATTTTAGTGCCAATCATTCAGCATTTCCATGCACCATGGAATATGGCTGGTTGGCTGAATGGCCGGTCATTTAGACCCTCTAGCCAGTCATCGTATTATTGTCGTTTTCAATTTTTCATTTCAGCCAACATTGATCATGAAAATTTTCTAATAATGATTTGTTTATGATTGTCATAGAAATGTTGTTATTGTTGTTGTTGCATTTGTTGCAGGAAAATATATATTTTTATGACACTCAACTAGATTGTGAGTGGTGATTGTGACAGACAATCGAGACAGACCATATTTAAGTTATTAGAAAATGTGTTTAATGGCTATTTAGCAACATTTTTGATGAATTCAGAATTTTTGGGATATTTTGTAAAGTAATATTCAGCAAATTATTGAAAAAAACAATAATTCAGCAACTCTTCCATAAGAAAAATAGATAAAATAGATACTGTATCGAAAATGTATTTATTCAGCAACTTTTTATAACAATAATACATATTCAGCTACTATTTATACCAAAAATAACTATTCAGCTACTTTTTTATACCTAAATACCTATTCAGCTACTGTTGTATGCCAAATATACCTATTCAGCTACCGTTTTATGCCAAAAATACCCATTCAGCTATTTTTTATGCCGAAAATACCTATTCAGCTACATTTTTATACCAAAAATTCCTATTCAGCTACATTTTTATACCAAAAATACCTATTCAGCTACTGTTTTATGCCAAAAATTCCTATTCAGCTACTGTTTTTGCCAAAAATACCTATTCAGGTACAGTTTTCATGACAAAAATACCTATTCAGCAACATTTTTATACCAGAAATACCTATTCAGCTACAGTTTTATGTCAAAAATACCTGATCGGCTACTTTTTTTATACCAAAAATACCTAATCCACTACTGTTTAATGCCAAAAATATTCATTCAGCTACTTTTATACCAAAAATACCTATTAAGCTACAGTTTAATGCTAAAAATACCTATTCAGCTACTTTTTTATAGCAAAAATTCCCATTCAGCTACTTTTTCATACCAAAAATTCCTATTCAGCTACTGTTTTTGCCAAAAATACCTATTCAGCTACAGTTTTCATGACAAAAATACCTATTCAGCAACATTTTTATACCAGAAATACCTATTCAGCTACAGTTTTATGTCAAAAATACCTGATCGGCTACTTTTTTATACCAAAAATACCTAATAAACTACAGTTTATTGCCAAAAATACCTATTCAGCTACTTTTATATAGCAAAAATTCCTATTCAGCTACTTTTTATACCAAAAATACCTAATAAACTACAGTTTAATGCTAAAAATACCTATTCAGCTACTTTTTTATAGCAAAAATTCCCATTCAGCTACTTTTTCATACCAAAAATTCCTATTCAGCTACTGTTTTTGCCAAAAATACCTATTCAACTACAGTTTTCATGACAAAAATACCTATTCAGCAACATTTTTATACCAGAAATACCTATTCAGCTACAGTTTTATGTCAAAAATACCTGATCGGCTACTTTTTTATACCAAAAATACCTAATCCACTACTGTTTAATGCCAAAAATACCCATTCAGCTACTTTTATACCAAAAATACCTATTAAGCTACTGTTTTCATGACGAAAATACCTATTCAGCTACTTTTTTATACTAAAAATACCCATTCAGCTACTTTTTTATGCCGAAAATACCCATTCAGCTACTTTTTTATACCAAAAATACCTATTCAGCTACTTTTTATACCAAAAATACCCATTCAGCTACTTTTTTATGCCGAAAATACCTATTCAGCTACTGTTTTATGCCAGAAATACCTATTCAGCTACTTTTTCATGCCAGAAATAATTCCTATTCAGCTACTTTTTTATACCAAAAATACCTAATAAACTACAGTTTATTGCCAAAAATACCTATTCAGCTACTTTTTTATAGCAAAAATTCCCATTCAGCTACTTTTTTATACCAAAAATACCTATTCAGCTACTGTTTTATGCCAAAAATACCTATTCAGCTACTTTTTTATACCAAACATACATAAACAACTACTGTTTAATGCCAAAAAATATCTATTCAGCTACTTTTTTATACCAAAAATACCTATTCAGCTACTGTTTTATGCCAAAAATACCTATTCAGCTACTGTTTTATGCCAAAAACACCTATTCAGCTACTGTTTTATGCCAAAAATGCCTATTCAGCTACTGTTTTATGCCAAAAATACCTATTCAGCTACTGTTTTATGCCAAAAATACCTATTCAGCTACTGTTTTATTCCAAAAATAACAATTAATTTATTTTTTATACCAAAAATACCTAATCCACTATTGTTTAATGCCAAAAATACCCATTCAGCTACTTTTTTATACCAAAAATATCTATTCAGCTACTTTTTTATACCAAAAATACCTATTCAGCTACTGTTTTATGCCAAAAATACCTATTCTGCTGCTGTTTTTGCCAAAAATAACTATTCATCTACTGTCTTCATGCCAAAAATACCTATTCAGTTACTTTTCATACCAAAAATACCTATTCAGCTACTGTTTTATGCCAAAAATACCTATTCAGCTAGTGTTTTGTGCCAAAAATACCTTTTCAGTTACTTTTTTATACCAAAAATATCTATTCAGCTACTTTTTTATACCAAAAATACCTATTCAGCTACTGTTTTATGCCAAAAATACCTATTCAGCTACTGTTTTATGCCAAAAATACCTATTCAGCTACTGTTTTATACAAAAAATACCTATTCAGCTCCTTTTTTATACCAAAATACCTATCAGCTAATGTTTTATGCCAAAAACACCTATTCAGCTACTGTTATATGCCAAAAATACCTATTCAGCTACTTTTCTAAAGTAAAAAAATCCCTCTTCGGTCCATTAGCTCCCGCAACATTTTTCAGAGGTCTCCAAAATGTTCTCCAAGCTTAATTTTAAAAAAATTAACAACAAATCACGAATTCTTACGACACTTTTACGGATCAAGCGAATGACGTGTTTTATTTGCAACGGATATTCAACAAAAAAGATTTTCTATAAACAAAAGTCTCTAAGTCCCAATAAGGTAGCTATTGAGAGAGAGAAGCACATATAGATATGACTCAGTAAGCCTGTAGGTAGGTACGAGCAAATATGCAAATGTCGGATATCATTTGCTGGTTAATATAAAATAAATGTTTACGACGCAAAGAATGTTTCCAGATGACTGCATCTTTGTTCAGGCTTTAAAGATTTGTGGCAATGCAACAGCAGCGGTGTCATACAGTCATAGGCTGTTCAGTGGAAGAAGGAGAATGAGAAGAAAGCAAAAAAGGTTTAGCATGACTAAGGCAATCGCCTTAAGTGCAAACAACAGCGCAGCAGTTAAATCTCCAAAATGATCCTGAGGAATCGAAATTTTGTGACGGATTTCAGGTACCTGAGGTTCAACCCGGGTAATATTTTGCATTAAAAACTGCATTATGTTGCTAATGGCTTCTCATTTTGTTAATTGCCGCACAATGACCCTCACCCCATTCTATGTTAAGTTGATGTTCCGAAGCTGTGACTCATTTTTGTTTCCTTTGTAGCCTACATTCCCTCCTCACACATAATGTGGCTGTCATCTTATTAGCAGTTTAACATTTATCTTATGGTTTATGTGTACTTACCCGTACTGTGACCAAATTCACAATAACAATGGTCATTGATGAACAGAGGTCCGAGGCAATATTTACTGACTTTTTCCGTACAGCGGACAGCATTACAGGAACTATCAGATTGAAGACCTGAAATAGATAAACAGCACATATTAAAAGACGTATTTTTTAAAGGAAATAGAAAAAAATGATAAGGACTAAAAAGTTTCGGACCCTAAAAATTAATAAAATTAACTTTCACCGTTGGCTTAAAATAGAAAAAAAATTAATTCGAAAAATCATCAAAAATTATGACAAGCATTTTGAAAATAAGCTGGACAAAATATCTTCATAAATGACTAAAGCTGAAAAGTCCCGGGCCTAACAGAAATTAAGCCATTTTATTAAAAATTGGGGTTCGAACCTTCTAAAGCGAATGGATCATATAGAAATCGTTAAAGGAAAATATTTAGAGAAATATAAGTAAATACGAGCAAAAAACATTAGGGCTGAAAAGTTTCGGACCTTGAAAATTTTTTTCAAAATTTGCACTTCTACCTAAAAATTGAATTTTTCTTTTCTAAAAATCATTAAAAATTATGACAATCATTTTGAAAAAAATTTGGACAAAATATCTTCATAAATGACTAAAGCTGAAAAGTCCCGGGCCTAACAGAAATTAAGCCATTTTATTAAAAATTGGGTTTCGAACCTTCTAAAGCGAATGGATCTTATAGAAATCGATAATGAAAAATTTTGAAAGAAAATAGAAATAAATATGAGCAATAAATATTAGGGCTGAAAAGTTTCGGACCTTAATTTTTTTTTTAAAAAAGCTTTCAATTTTAATTGAAATTAAAATGAAATGAAATTTTTCTTTCTCAAAAATCATCAAAAATTGTGACAAGTATTTAAAAAAAAAGTTGGACGAAATACGTTCATAGAAGACAAATTGAAAAGTACCGGGCCTAACAGAAAATACAATTTTTATTACAAATTTGGGTTTCGACATCTCTAAAGTGGAAAATCGTTAAAGAAAAATAAATAGAGAAATTAGAAATAAATACGAGCAATAAAAATTAGGGCTGAAAAGTTTCGGACCTTGACATTTTTTTAAACATCTCTTTTTACTTAAAATTGAAATTTTTCCTTTCCAAAAATCATCAAAAATTATGGTAAGCATTTTGAAAAAAAGTTGGACAAAATATCTTCATAACTGACTAAAGCTGAAAAGTTCCGGGCCTAACAGAAATTAAGCCATTTTATTAAAAATTGGGTTTCAAACTTTCTAAAGCGATTGGATCTTAAAGAAACCGTTAAAGGAAAATATTTAGAGAAAATATAAAAAAATAAATACGAGCAAAAAACATTAGGGCTGAAAAGTTTCGGACTTTGACAAATTTTTTAACAAATTTCACTTTTTTCTAAAAATTGAATTTTTCTTTTCTAAAAATCATTAAAAATTATGACAAGCATTTTGAAAAAAAAGTTGGACAAAATATCTTCAAAAATGACTAAAACTGAAAAGTCTTGGACCTAAGAGAAAATAAACATTTTATTGAAAATATGGGTTTTGACCTTTCTAAAGTGATTGGTTCTTATAGAAATCGATAAAGAAAAATATTGAAAGAAAATAGAAAAAAATATGAGCAATAAATATTAGGACTGAAAAGTTTCGGACCTTAAAATTTTTTTAAAAAACTTTCACTTTTAACTTAAAACTGAAATTTTTCATTCTTAAAAATCATCAAAAATTGTGACAAGTATTTTTAAAAAAAGTTGGACGAAATACGTTCATAAATGACTTAAACTGAAAAGTACCGGGCTTAACAGAAAATACAATTTTTATTACAAATTTGGAGTTCGACATCCCTTAAGTGATGGTATCTTATGGAAATCGTTAAAGAAAAATAAATAGAAAAATTAGAAATAAATACGAGCAATAAAAATTAGGGCTGAAAAATTTCGGGCCTTGAAATTTTTTTTAAATAATTTCTCTTTTTACTTAAAACTGAAATTTTTCATTTCTAAAAATCATTGAAAAATATGACAAGCATTTTCAAAGAAAGTTGGACGAAATATCTGCATAACTGACTAAAGCTGAAAAGTACCGGGCCTAACAGAAACTAAAGTTTTTATTAATAATATTGGTTTTGACCTCTATAAAGCGATTGGATCTTATAGAAATCGTTAAAGGAAAATATTTAGAGAAAATAGAAATAAATACGAGCAAAAACCATAAGGGTTGAAAAGTTTCGGACCTGGGTTTTTTTTTTAAATTTCACTTTTACCTAAAAATTTAATTTTTCTTTTCTAAAAATCATCAAAAATTATGATAAGCATTTTGAAAAAAAGTTGGACAAAATATCTTCATAAATGACTAAAGCTGAAAAGTACCGGGCCTAAGAGAAAATAAACTTTTTATTGAAAATTTGGGTTTTGACCTTTCTAAAGTGATTGGTTCTTATAGAAATCTTTAAAGGAGACTATTTAGAGAAAATAGAAATTAATACGAGCAAAAACCATAAGGGCTGAAAAGTTTTGGACTTTGAAAAATATTTTAACAAATTTCACTTTTTTCTAGAAATTGAATTTTTCTTTTCTAAAAATCATCAAAAATTATGATAAGCATATTGAAAAAAAGTTAGACAAAATATCTTCATAAATGACTAAAGCTGAAAAGTCTCGGACCTAAGAGAAAATGAACTTTTTATTAAAAATGTGGGTTTTGACCTTTCTAAAGTGATTGGTTCTTCTAGAAATCGTTACAGGAAATTTTTTCGAGAAAATATAAATAATACGAGCAAAAAACATTAGGACTGAAAAGTTTCGGACCTTGAAATTTTTTTAACAAATTTCACTTTTTTCTAAAAATTGGATTTTTAGTTTCTAAAAATCATCAAAAATTATGATAAGCATTTTGAAAAAAAGTTGGACAAAATATCATCATAAATGACTAAAGCTGAAAAGTACCGGACCTAACAGAAACTAACGTTTTTATTAAAAATATTGGTTTTGACCTGTCTAAGGTGATTAGATCTTATAGAAACCGTTAAAGGGAAATATTTAGAGAAAATAAAAATAAATACGAGAAAAAACATTAGGGCTGAAAAGTTTCGGACTTTGAATTTTTTTTAACAAATTTAAATTTTTTGTAAAAAATAAATTAGTTGGTTCTTATAGAAATCGATAAAGAAAAATATTGAAAGAAAATAAAAATAAATATGAGCAATAAATATTAGGGCTGAAAGGTTTCCGAGCTTAAATTCTTTTAAAAAACTTTCAATTTTAACTCAAAATTGAAATTGTTCATTCTTAAAAATCAACCAAAGTTGTGACAAGTATTTTAAAAAAAGTTGGACGAAATACGTTCATAAATGAGAAAAGCTGAAAAGTACCGAGCCTAACAGAAAATACAATACAAAACATAAGGGCTGAAAAGTTTCGGACTTGAATTTTTTTTAACAAATTCCACTTTTTTCTAAAAATTGAATTTTTCTTTTATAAAAATCATCAAAAATTATGATAAGAATTTTGACAAAAAGTTGGACAAAATATCTTCATAATGACTAAAGCTGAAAAGTCTCGGACCTAAGAGAAAGTAAACTTTTTATTGAAAATTTGGGTTTTGACCTTTCTAAAGTGATTGGTTCTTAAAGAAATCGATAATGGAAAATATTGAAAGAAAATAGAAATAAATATGAGCAAAAAATTTTTTTCAAAAATTGCACTTCTACTTAAAATTGAATTTTTCTTTTCTAAAAATCATTAAAAATTATGACAAGCATTTTGAAAAAAAGTTGGACAAAATATCTTCATAAATGACTAAAGCTGAAAAGTCCCGGGCCTAACAGAGATTAAGCCTTTTTTGTTAAAAATTGGGTTTCGAACTTTCTAAAGCGATTGGATCTTATAGAAACCGTTAACAGAAAATATTTAGAGAAAATATAAATAAATACGAGCAAAAAACATTAGGGCTGAAAAGTTTCGGACCTTGAAATTTTTTTTCAAAAATTGCACTTCTATCTAAAAATTGAATTTTTCTTTTCTAAAAATCATTAAAAATTATGACAAGCATTTTGAAAAAAAGTTGGACAAAATATCTTCATAAATGACTAAAGCTGAAAAGTCCCGGGCCTAACAGAAAATCCAATTTTTATTACAAATTTGGATTTTGACATCTCTAAAGTAATGGGATGCTATGGAAATCGTTAAAGAAAAATAAATAGAGAAATTAGAAATAAATACGAGCGATAAAAATTAGGGCTGAAAAGTTTCGGGCCTTGAAAATCTTTTAAATAATTTCTCTTGTTACTTAAAATTGAAATTTTTCATTTCTAAAAATCATTGAAAAATATGACAAGTATTTTACAAAAAGTTGGACGAAATACGTTCATAAATGACTAAAGCTGAAAAGTTCCGGGCCTAACAAGAAAAAAAAATTGTATCAAAAACTTGGCTTTCAACCTTTCTAAAGGGATAGGTTCTTATAGAAATCATTAAAGGAGAATATTTAGAGAAACTAGAAAAGTTATATTCAATACTCATAAGGGCTGAAAAGTTCCGGACCCTAAAAAAATAAAAATTTCAACTTTAAACTTTATTAATTTTTTTTTCACTTTTTACATAAAATTGAAATGTTTCATTGCTTAAAATCATCGCAAATTATGAGAAGCATTTTCCAAAAAAGTTGGACAAAATACGTTCATAAATGACTAAAGCTGAAAAGTCCTGGACCTAACAGAAAATAAACTGGTTATTAAAAAATTGGGTTTCGACTTCTCTAAGGTGATTAAATCTTATGGTAATCGATAGAGAAAAATATTTAAAGAATATAGAAATATGTATGTTGAAGAAACATAAGGGCTGAAAAGTTCCGGACCCTAAAAAAATACAAATTTCAACTTTAAACTTTATTAAATTTTTTTCACTTTTTACTTAAAATTTCAATTTTTAATTCTTAAAAATCATCAAAAACTATTACAACCCAGCAAAAAAAGTCATTACCAAATAATGACTTTATTCAGTAAATTTTTGCAGTTGTAACTACTTACTAAATGACCGTAAAAGTCATTATTTTAACATGGGGATGTCATAGGGAGGAAGTACTTCCTTAAATGTGTTTTTTAAGTACATATTTAACCACTTACCAGTAGTCAAAAAAAAAGCTAAAAAGCATATGTTCTATTTTTAGAACAAATGTGGTGAAATTATATTCAAATTCAACATTCCAATTATTTTTTGTTTTTATTTCTTCTTTTTCTTTTATTCCGCTTCCTGCCGGTGTCGAACACATGAACTTCTGATTTCTAGCCAAACACACTACACACTAGGCCACTCGTACAAATAGTAAGGGTTGTTTAAAAACATCCATGTACATCAACATTTCTTCGTAATTTTGTCAATAAAAAACTCCCATGCTGACGGTGAGCTTTGAACACACAAACCTAGGATTTGTAGTCAGACACACTAGCCCTGTGCCACCGTACTTATTCCTTTGTAGGTAAGTAGTAAGTAAGGATGTAACTAGTTATATGTTACCTGTTATATATGTACTGCCTGATAATGCGGAGGGTAATGAGTACGCATTACCTGGTAATGCAGAAAGTAATGACATGTGCCTACCAAATTTTTGCTGGGAAGTATTTTTTAAAAAAAAGTTGGACAAAATACGTTCATAAATGACTAAAGCTGAAAAGTCCCGGGCCTAAGAGAAATTAATTTTTTTTATTAAAAATTTGGCTTTCGACCTTTCTAAAGGGATGGGATTTTATAGATGTCATTAAAGGAGAATATTTAGAGAAACTAGAAAAGTTATATTCAATAATCATGAGGGCTGAAAAGTTCCGGACCCTAAAAAAATACAAATTTCAACTTTAAACTTTATTAAATTTTTTTCACTTTTTACTTAAAATTGAAATTTTTCATTCTTAAAAATCATCAAAAATTGTGACAAGTATTTTAAAAAAAAGTTGGAGGAAATACATTCATAAATGACTAAAGCTGAAAAGTACCGGGCCTAAGAGAAATTACAAATTTTTATTAAAAATTGACTTTTGACATTGTAAAGTGATTGGATATTATACAAATCAATACAAGAAAATATTAGGAGAAAATAGAAATAAATATCAGCAATAAATAATAGGGCTGAAAAGTTGCGGACCTTGAAAAAAAAAATTTAAAAACTTTCACGTTTTACTGGGAATTGAAATTTTTTATTCTTAAAAATCATCAAAAACTATGAAAAGTATTTTGAAAAAAAGTTGGAAGAAATACGTTCATAAATGACTAAAGCTGAAAAGTCTCGGGCCTAACAGAAAATAAACTTTTTATTCAAAATTTGGTATTCAACATATCTGAAGTGATTGGATGTTATAGAAAACGATAAAGAAAAATATTTGAAGAAAACCTAAATAAATATGAGCAAAAAATACCAGGGCTGAAAAGTTTCGGCCCCTGAATAAATTTAAAAAAAATCACTTTTTACATAAAAACTTGAAAATTTTTTCTGTGCTAAAAATCATCAAAAATTATGACATGTATTTTTAAAAAAAGTAGGCCAAAATATCTTCATAAATGACTAAAACTGAAAAGTCCCGGGCCTCACCGAAAATTAAATTTTTATTAAAAATTTCGGTGATTGGATCATATGAAAAATGTATTTATTGCTCTGCTTCCATACTTACCATCATAAAAGCTTTCATTCAACTGCTTTAGAGCATTGATGGCATCCTGACGCGTCACCTGATGTTCGAATAGAAACTCTTCGTAGTTGGTTTGCGGATCTTTGGATTGTAAATCATTTTTATCACAGAGTATACACGATTGAGGTGCAGCCAAAGTGTTGAATGGTGCATGGAATAGCAATAATATGGTGGCTATTAGCAGGCATTGACGCCACCACGATGACATGGCCAGCCCACTGCCGCCGATACTGATGCAGCAGGAAAACGTTGGAAATAAATTGGTGGTCATTGATGGTTGTGGTGGTGGGCTGGATGATAATGGAGATGTAATAAAGCTTTGATGGCACGGATTTTTGCTGCTGCTAACGATGATACTTGGTCTACATTGTCGGGTACGCCTTCGTCGTTGTTGCTGTTGTTGTGTTTGTTCTTGGGTTTTTGGAACACTTTGATAACATTGTTTTACATGATAAACGGCATCATCATCATCCATGCCGTAGTCGTCATCATTTGAATATAAATCTTTGTGTTTAACTTTAGTTGTTATTGTTGTTGTTGTTATATGATTTGTTTGTGGGTTTCCCAAAGACATTGATTTATCACTTCTTTTGCTTTGGGTATGGCTATGGTATGGTAGTTCTAAGGAAAAGGCCATATCAGTTTTGAGGAGGTTCGAATGTGGGCCACACAATTTCAAATAATTTCGTTTTATTATTCTTTATTTTATGAAAGCTCTGCTATTTTATTTAAATTCACTTTTTTATCACTTGTTTGTTGTTGCTGTTGTTATATTTACCATAACATTTATCGAACATTGACATTTTGTTGTTGTGTTCTTGTTTTTCCTTTCAATTCCAGCTTTATTTTACTTTTTGTTTATTTTTTTTAGTTTTCTGTTTAGTTTTATGATTCACTTGTAGTTGTTGGCGGAGACTGACTGACCGACCGGTTTTTTAATATGAAATTCAATACTTTTTGCAATTGCCGGAAAACTGGAAAACAAATTTATTTTATAGAATTGAGTAAATTGAATGCGAATGTAACAAAATGCAATGCATTTCTAAGCGAGGAATGTTGAAGATTTTTAATTAGAAGAATTTTTATTAGAAGAATAGAAAAATGTGTACTCTGAAGAGTTGGAATTTTTAATGCAAAATTCTAACTTTTTTTTCATTGGTAAATCATAAAATTTGATGAGAAGAATTTTGAAAAAAAGCTGAACAAAATATCTTCATAAACCACTAGAACTGAAAAGTACCGGGCCTAACAGAAATTAAAATTTTTATTAAAAATTTGGATTTCAACATCTCTAAGGTGATTGGATGTTGTGGAAATCATTAAAGAAAAATATTTAAAGAAAATACAAATAAATTTGAGCAATAAACACGAGGGCTGAAAAGTTTCGGACTCTGAAAAATTTTCTAAAAACTTTAATTTTTTACATAAAATTGAAAACTATCATTTCTAAAAATCATTGAAAATTATGAAAAGTATTTTGAAAAAAAGCTGGACAAAATATCTTGATAAACCACGAGAACTGAAAAGTACCGGGCCTAACAGAAATTACAATTTTTGTTAAAAATTTGGGTTTTAACATCTCGAAGGTGATTGGATGTTGTGGAAATCATTAAAGAAAAATATTTAAAGAAAATATAAATAAATATGAGCAATAAACACGAAGGCTGAAAAGTTTCGGACTCTGAAAAATTTTCTAAAAACTTTAATTTTTTACATAAAATTGAAAACTATCATTTCTAAAAATCATTGAAAATTATGATAAGTATTTTAAAAAAAAGTTGGACAAAATATTTGCATAAATGACTAAAACTGAAAAGTACCGGGCCTAACCGAAATTACGATTTTTATTAAAAATTAGAGTTTCAACATCTCTAAAGTTATTGGATCTTATGGAAATCGATAAAGAAACATATTTAAAGAAAATATAAATAAATATGAGCCATAAACACGAGGGCTGAAAAGTTTCGGACCCTAAAAAAATTGAAAAAAAAATTAAAAAATAACTTTAAAAATAACATTTTTACAAAAAATTGACAATTTTTCATTGCTAAAAATCATTTAAAATTTTGACAAATATTTTCAAAAAAAGTTGGACCAAATATGTTTTTAAATGACTAAAGCTGAAAAGTACCGGACCTATAAGGATTAAGCTTTTTATTAAAAACTCTGTGTTAACATCTCCAATGTGATTGGATGTTGTGGAAATCGATAAAGAAAAATATTTAAAGAAAATAGAAATAAATATGAGCAATAAAGACAAGGGCTGAAAAGTTTCGGTCCCTGAGAATTTTCAAAAAAAAAAAACTTCACTTTTATGGTAAAACTGAAAATTTTAATTCTTAAAAATCATTGAAACTTGTGACAAGCATTTTCAAAAAAAGTTGGACAAAATATGTTCATAAATGACTAAAGCTGAAAAGTCCTGGGCCTAACAGAAATTATAATTATTTAATAAAAACTGGCTTCGAGATGTCGAAAATGATTGGATTTTATGGAAATCGATAAAGAAACATATTTAAAGAAAATAGAAATAAATATGAGCAAAAAACATAAGGGCTGAAAAGTTTCGGACCTTGACTTTTTTTAAATCACTTTTTACATTAAATTAAAATTTTCCATTCTTAAAAATTATCGAAAATTATGGCAATTTAAAAATTTTCATTTCTAAAAATCATTGAAAATTATTTTAAGTATTTTCAAAAAAAGTTGGACAAAATATGTTTATAAATGACTAAAGCTGAAAAGTACCGGGCCTATAAGGCTTAAGCTTTTTTATTAAAAAATGGGTGTTAACATCTCCAAGGTGATTGGATGTTGTGGAAATCATTAAAGGAAAATATTTAATGAAAACATAAATAAATATGAGCCAAAAACAAAAGGGCTGAAAAGTTTCGGTCCCTGAAAATTTTTATAAAAAACTTCACTTTTATGGTAAAACTGAAAATGTTTGTTCTTAAAAATCATCGAAAATTGTGACAAGCATTTTCAAAAAATGTTGGACAAAATATGTTTATAAATGACTAAAGCTGAAAAGTCCTGGGCCTAACAGAAATTATAATTATTTAATAAAAATTGGCTTCGAGATCTCGAAAGTGAATGGATTTTATGGAAATCGATAAAGAATAATATTTAAAGAAAAATATAAATAAATATGAGCAAAAAACATAAGGGCTGAAAAGTTTCGGACCTTGATTTTTTTTTAACATTTTTTACTTAAAATTTTGCACTCTTAAAAATCATCGAAAATTATGGCAATTTGAAAATTTTCATTTCTAAAAATCATTAAAAATGTTGATAAGTATTTTGAAAAAAAGTTGGACAAAATATGTTTATAAATGACTAAAGCTGAAAAGTACCGGGCCTATAAGGCTTAAGCTTTTTTTATTAAAAATTGGGTGTTAACATCTCCAAGGTGATTGGATGTTGTGGAAAACATTAAAGAAAAATATTTAATGAAAACATAAATAAATATGAGCCAAAAACAAAAGGGCTGAAAAGTTTTGGTCCCTGAGAATTTTTATAAAAAACTTCACTTTTATGGTAAAACTGAAAATGTTTGTTCTTAAAAATCATCGAAAATTGTGACAAGCATTTTCAAAAAAAGTTGGACAAAATATTTTTATAAATGACTAAAGCTGAAAAGTCCTGGGCCTAACAGAAATTATAATTATTTAAAAAAAAACTGGCTTCGAGCTCTCTAAAATGATTGGATTTTATGGAAATCGACAAAGAAAAATATTTAAAGAAAATATAAAAAATATGAGCAATGAACACAAGGGCTGAAAAGTTTCGGACTTGTTTTTTTTTCTTTTTACTTGAAATTAAAATTTTCCATCCTTAAAAATTATCGAAAATTATGACAAGCATTGTGGAAAAAAGTTGGACGAAATATGTTCATAAATGACTAAAGCTGAAAAGTGCCGGGCCTAACAGAAATTAAGCTTTTTAGAAAAACTTGCGTTACGACATTTCTAAAGTGACTGGATTTTACAGAAATCGATTAAGGGAAATATTTCGACAAAATATAAATAAATATGCTCAAAGATCATAAGGACTGAAAAATGTCGGACCTTGAAATTTTTTTTAAAATTTGACATTTGGCCGGTGGGGTTTTGGAGATTGGACCGGAAAAAAATTGTGCCGTTGTAAATGAGGCCGCTAGAACAAGCTACTGAAAAAAGAATCTAAACGATGAGGAAAGAGCTCTTAAAATTCACTTTATCCGAATTTTGTGTGGGAGGTACCCGAAGGAGTGGACCGATATAGTCCATATTCCAACCTGATACATGACTGGATGAAATAACACGATGTGTAAAGTCTGCACCAATCAGAAACTTCCTGCGAGAATTATCTTGCGGATTTGCCATTTTGGTTGGTGCCGTCAGGGTTTCTTGCAGCTTTTAGGCTAATAACTCAGAAAGTGTGGACTTCCGCAAGAAAAAAATTGTACCGACGTAAAGGGAGCCGCAAGGAAAACTTACTAAAACAAATTTCAAAACGATCCGAGTGGAGCTCTTAAACTTCACTTTATCCGAATTTTGTGTGGGAGGTACCTGAAGGAGTGGACCAATTTAGTCCATATTCGAACCCGATCTATATCTGGAAGGAATAATACGATGTGCAAATCGATTGCTCCCTTCAGATCTTTATCGAAAAACACCTCCGATACCTTCCTTACAAAATTTCGAAATGTTCGCTTAAATGCCGTTTATGGGAAAATATTGAACGGATAATTTAGAAATTTTTAGCGAATGTACCTCTTGTGGTCCTGTTTACTGCGAGATAAAGTGTTTCGTGGGCAAGCTCTTCTATAGACCTTTTCTGAAAGAAAGGGTGCTTCTATAGACCCTTCTTGAAAGAAAGGGTGCTTCTGTAGACCCTTTCTGAACGAAAGTAAGCTTCTGTAGACCCTTTCTGAACGAAAGTAAGCTTCTTTAGACTCCTTTCTGAAAGAAAGGTTGATTCTATAGACTCTTTCTGAAACAAAGGGTGCTTCCGCTGACCTTTTCTGAAATATAGGGTGCTTCTATAGACCTTTTGTGAAAGAAAGGTTGCTTGTGCTTCTATAGACCCGTTCTAAAAGAAAGGGTGCTTCTATAGACCCATTCTTAAAGAAAGGGTGCTTCTATAGACCCATTCTTAAGAGAGGGTGCTTCTATAGACCTTTTCTGAAAGAAAGTGAGCTTCTTCAGACTCCTTTCTGAAAGAAAGGGTGGTCTATAGAATCTTTCTGAAAAAAAGGTGCTTCTATAGAATCTTTCTGAAAGAAAGGGTGCTTCTATAGAATCTTTCTGAAAGAGGGGTTGCTTCTATAGAATCTTTCTGAAAGAAAGGGTGCTTCTATAGACTTTTTGTGAAAGAAAGGTTGCTTGTTTAGATATTTTCTGAAAGAAAGGTTGCTTCTATAGACCCCTTCCGAAAAAGTTGCTTCTTTAGGTACTTTTACAGACCCTTTCTGAAAGAAAGGGTGCTTCTACGGACCCTTTCTGAAAGAAAGGTTGATTCTATAAACTCTTTCTGAAATAAAGGGTGCTTCTGCTGACCTTTTCTGAAAGAAAGGATGTTTCTATAGACCCTTTCTGAAAGAAAGGGTGCTTCTATAGAACCTTTCTGAAAGAAAGGGTGCTTCTATAGAACCTTTCTGAAAGAAAGGGTGCTTCTATAGAACCTTTCTGAAAGAAAGGGTGCTTCTATAGAACCTTTCTGAAAGAAAGGGTGCTTCTATAGAACCTTTCTGAAAGAAAGGGTGCTTCTATAGAACCTTTCTGAAAGAAAGGGTGCTTCTATAGAACCTTTCTGAAAGAAAGGGTGCTTCTATAGAACCTTTCTGAAAGAAAGGGTGCTTCTATAGAACCTTTCTGAAAGAAAGGGTGCTTCTATAGAACCTTTCTGAAAGAAAGGGTGCTTCTATAGAACCTTTCTGAAAGAAAGGGTGCTTCTATAGAACCTTTCTGAAAGAAAGGGTGCTTCTATAGAACCTTTCTGAAAGAAAGGGTGCTTCTATAGAACCTTTCTGAAAGAAAGGGTGCTTCTATAGAACCTTTCTGAAAGAAAGGGTGCTTCTATAGAACCTTTCTGAAAGAAAGGGTGCTTCTATAGAACCTTTCTGAAAGAAAGGGTGCTTCTATAGAACCTTTCTGAAAGAAAGGGTGCTTCTATAGAACCTTTCTGAAAGAAAGGGTGCTTCTATAGAACCTTTCTGAAAGAAAGGGTGCTTCTATAGAACCTTTCTGAAAGAAAGGGTGCTTCTATAGAACCTTTCTGAAAGAAAGGGTGCTTCTATAGAACCTTTCTGAAAGAAAGGGTGCTTCTATAGAACCTTTCTGAAAGAAAGGGTGCTTCTATAGAACCTTTCTGAAAGAAAGGGTGCTTCTATAGAACCTTTCTGAAAGAAAGGGTGCTTCTATAGAACCTTTCTGAAAGAAAGGGTGCTTCTATAGAACCTTTCTGAAAGAAAGGGTGCTTCTATAGAACCTTTCTGAAAGAAAGGGTGCTTCTATAGAACCTTTCTGAAAGAAAGGGTACTTCTATAGAACCTTTCTGAAAGAAAGGGTGCTTCTATAGAACCTTTCTGAAAGAAAGGGTGCTTCTATAGACCCTTTCTGAAAGAAAGGGTGCTTCTATAGACCCTTTCTGAAAGAAAGGATGCTTTTATAGACCCTTTCTGAAAGTAAGGGTGCTTCTATTGAATTTTTCTAAAAGAAAGGGTGCTTCTATAGAACCTTTCTGAAGGAGAGGGTGCATCTATAGAACTTTTCTGAAGGAAAGGGTGCTTCTATACAACCGTTCTGAAGGAGGGGGTGCTTCTATAGAACCTTTCTGAAGGAAAGGGTGCTTCTATAGAACCTTTCTGAAGGAAAGGGTGCTTCTGTAGATCATTCCTGAAAAAAGGATTCTTATATAGACCCTTTCTGGAAATGGGTGCTTCTTAAGACCCATTCTGGAAGACAGGGTGATTCTAAAACGTATTTAACAGGCAGGTATTATTAAAATTTCAAAATTATTTAATGTTGTAGGTATTTATATTTTTATGTTGGTGTTTTATCTTTTCTTTGTGTTTTAATTTGTTACGCTGTTTTGCAACACTAACTGCAATTTTTTTATTTCAAAATGTTTCCTCCTTTTGTTAATTTTTTTAAGTTTTTTTTCTTCTGTTTTATTTTTGTTCACATAAGTTTATTTTTAATTATAATTTTTTCTTTTCCAAAATTTTAATTTTTTCCCTTTAGTATATTTTACATGAAATTTTTAATAATCTTTTATTCAATGTTATTTTTTATTATCTCTTTTCAATACACTTCATTCGTACACTATTTTTTAGATTTTTATATATTTTTTTCAAGGCTCCAAAATTATAGTTTATTATTATTTGTCTATTTATTTATTTTTTTATATATTAAAATTATTCATAATTTTATACTTTTTGCCAGAAGTTTCTAAAAATATTAATTATAAGTTTTTACATTTTCTTTATTTTTCAGTATTTTAATACCAATCGTACTTTGTATTTTCGCATTTATTTATTTTTTATTATTTTGTTCATTTTTATTTATTATTATTTTTTAATTTAAAGTTTTTTTTTCAATACTTTGAAATAATTGCAACACTAGTTTAAACTTTTTGTTGGTTCCTTCTTTATTTTTTGTAAATTTTCTTAATTTTGTATATTTTTCTTTTATTCTTTATTGTTTTATTATTATATTTTTAATTAAAATGCGTTTTTAGACTTCAAAATTATTTGAATTCTTATGTAGTTTTTCAGAAGTCTGTAAAAAAATGTTATTATAACTTTAGAATTTTTTCTATTTTGTTTTTTTTTTTATTTTTAATAAGTTTTTCCTTTTAATTTCATTTTCTTAAATTTATATTTTTTTCTTTTCTATTTTATTGTTAATTAACATGTTTTTCTAGAAACCAAAAATTATTTCAATTTTGCTATTTTTTTCAGAAGTCTGTAAAATAAATTATTTTAACTTTAAATTGTTTATGCTTTGTTTTTTATTTTTAATTAGTTTTTCCTTTTAATTTTATTTTCTTAATTTTATATTTTTTTCTTTTTTTCCTTTTTCTTTTATTATATTGTTAATTAAAATTTTTTTCTAGAATCCAAAAATTATTTCAATTTTATTTTTTTCAGAAGTCTGTCAAATAATTATTTTTACTTTAGATTTTTTTTTTGCTTTTTAATAAGTTTTTCCTTTTAATTATAAATATTTATATACACTTTCTTAATTTTATATTTTTTCTGTTATTTCTTATTATTTTATTATTATATTTTTAATTAAAATGTTTTTCTAGACTTTAAAATTATTTGAATTTTTTTATAGTTTTTCTGAAGCCTGTAAAATATTTTTATTATAATTTTATTTTTTTTTTGTTTTTTATTTTTTAATTTTATTTCACATTTTATTAAATTGTTCCGTTTAATCCTGTACCTATATTTTTATAATTTTCCACCATTCAGAAATAAAAATAATACCTTTATCTCGTTTGTTAGTATTTGTCGCAGTTACTTCAACATATTTTTTAAAGTCTCTGAAATTTTTTATCATCATTTTATATATTTTTTCTTCATTCTTTAGATGTTTTAAAATTTAATTGAATTTTTTTCCACCCTATTTTATTAATTTTTTATTATTTTGCACAATTTAAAAATTAAAAAATAACACCTTTATTCCCTTCGTTTCATAGTTTTCCGCAACAAATACCGAAGATTTCTTTTTTTATTATTTCAAAATCACTTTTTTATAATCCATTTAAATCCGTTATAAAAAGAAGCATTCGAATCGTAAAAGAAACCATTCGCACAACATTCATCCGTCGTCGTTTTCTTAACACCCGAAAATAACGAAAAATAATGCGCGCCTTTAATCGTTATTCGTCTACTTCTGTTTGTGTACGACGATTGTCTGGTCGTCGTGTATTTTTTCAATGGAAGAAAAAATATAAAATTTTCGCTCTGTGGCCATGTGAGAAAAGTTAATGAACAACAACAAAACAAATGGTTGGGTTGCTCTTTTGCTCAATGTGGAGAAATATTACCACCCTTCCACCACCCCAAAAAGAACGACAATTGATTGTTCTTGTTGCTTATTGTTGTTATGGTGGCATGCACAACAAAACCAAACACGCACACACACCTTGGGTCAGTGATAGCCAGACATGTTTGATTTCGTTGTCGGTGTTCAGAGCAACGACGAGCAACGACTCTCTTACCTATACTAACACCCAAAAATACGGTAAAATACTGTTGAACACCCCTATCATGTGGGGTCTTTTGTTTGCCAGACATGGAGGAGAGTGTTAAAAAACAAGAACAATAACAGTATTGGGGTTAACATTTTTTTCTTTTTTATTTTTCTTTATGTTGTTTTTGTTGTTGTTGCAGAGTCTTATAAGTAGCCGGTCTCTTGAAATTGCCTTTGTTTTGTTATTGCTTTTTTTTTTTAGTAATTTGGGTTGCTGTGTTTTTTCCCCCATTGGGGAGCCCAACCGTCCTAACAACTTGCATTAACTCAATTGTAAGAAAAGAGTAAAGAGAATTGCAGTTTAATGAAGAGCACCGTTGTGAAGTAATGCTCATTGATATGTTAATAAGAGTAATAGTAATGGAATACCTATGGATGGAGTGAATGGAGTGCATTAACAAACAAAAGGGAATTTTAATGCATTTGTTGGATGGAAAATAAAAATGAGTTTCTTCACACCAGACAACAAAGAATTATTAAAAATTATTAAAAATTTATTATTTTAATAATCAATATATAAAAAATATTAAACAAAAATATAGAAATAGGTACAAAGGAAATAATTGGGACATGTGGCGTATGAAGAATATCTTGAGGTTTTCTAAAAGAAAACCTATGATAGATGGGTTCAACGATAGATGGCCTCAAAGGCCATCTAGAAGGCCCTTAGGCGTGGATTGTTTAAATAATTTTTATTGTTTTTATAGGCCTAAGGGCCTATAGGTGGGCAATAAAAATTATTTAAAAAATCCACGCCTAAGGGCCTATAGGTGGGCAATAAAAATTATTTAAAAAATCCACGCCTAAGGGCCTATAGGTGGGCAATAAAAATTATTTAAAAAATCCACGCCTAAGGGCCTATAGGTGGGCAATAAAAATTATTTAAAAAATCCACGCCTAAGGGCCTATAGGTGGGCAATAAAAATTATTTAAAAAATCCACGCCTAAGGGCCTATAGGTGGGCAATAAAAATTATTTAAAAAATCCACGCCTAAGGGCCTATAGGTGGGCAATAAAAATTATTTAAAAAATCCACGCCTAAGGGCCTATAGGTGGGCAATAAAAATTATTTAAAAAATCCACGCCTAAGGGCCTATAGGTGGGCAATAAAAATTATTTAAAAAATCCACGCCTAAGGGCCTATAGGTGGGCAATAAAAATTATTTAAAAAATCCACGCCTAAGGGCCTATAGGTGGGCAATAAAAATTATTTAAAAAATCCACGCCTAAGGGCCTATAGGTGGGCAATAAAAATTATTTAAAAAATCCACGCCTAAGGGCCTATAGGTGGGCAATAAAAATTATTTAAAAAATCCACGCCTAAGGGCCTATAGGTGGGCAATAAAAATTATTTAAAAAATCCACGCCTAAGGGCCTATAGGTGGGCAATAAAAATTATTTAAAAAATCCACGCCTAAGGGCCTATAGGTGGGCAATAAAAATTATTTAAAAAATCCACGCCTAAGGGCCTATAGGTGGGCAATAAAAATTATTTAAAAAATCCACGCCTAAGGGCCTATAGGTGGGCAATAAAAATTATTTAAAAAATCCACGCCTAAGGGCCTATAGGTGGGCAATAAAAATTATTTAAAAAATCCACGCCTAAGGGCCTATAGGTGGGCAATAAAAATTATTTAAAAAATCCACGCCTAAGGGCCTATAGGTGGGCAATAAAAATTATTTAAAAAATCCACGCCTAAGGGCCTATAGGTGGGCAATAAAAATTATTTAAAAAATCCACGCCTAAGGGCCTATAGGTGGGCAATAAAAATTATTTAAAAAATCCACGCCTAAGGGCCTATAGGTGGGCAATAAAAATTATTTAAAAAATCCACGCCTAAGGGCCTATAGGTGGGCCATAAAAATTATTTAAAAAATCCACGCCTAAGGGCCTATAGGTGGGCAATAAAAATTATTTAAAAAATCCACGCCTAGGGGCCTATAGGTGGGCAATAAAAATTATTTAAAAAATCCACGCCTAAGGGCCTATAGGCCACAAGGCGTGGATTTTCTAAAGAAAGATTTTTGTAGAGGCCTCCAAAGGCCACAAGGCGTGGATTTTCTAAAGAAATATTTTTTCTAGAGGCCTTCAAAGGCCACAAGGCGTGGATTTTCTAAAGAAATATTTTTTCTAGAGGCCTTCAAAGGCCACAAGGTGTGGATTTTCTAAAGAAATATTTTTTCTAGAGGCCTTCAAAGGCCACAAGGCGTGGATTTTCTAAAGAAATATTTTTTCTAGAGGCCTTCAAAGGCCACAAGGCGTGGATTTTCTAAAGAAATATTTTTTCTAGAGGCCTTCAAAGGCCACAAGGCGTGGATTTTCTAAAGAAATATTTTTTCTAGAGGCCTTCAAAGGCCACAAGGCGTGGATTTTCTAAAGAAATATTTTTTCTAGAGGCCTTCAAAGGCCACAAGGCGTGGATTTTCTAAAGAAATATTTTTTCTAGAGGCCTTCAAAGGCCACAAGGCGTGGATTTTCTAAAGAAAGATTTTTGTAGAGGCCACCAAAGGCCACAAGGCGTCGATTTTCTAAAGAAATTTTTTTTCTAGAGGCCTCCAAAGGCCACAAGGGGTGGATTTTCTAAAGAAATATTTTTTCTAGAGGCCTCCAAAGGCCACAAGGCGTGGATTTTCTAAAGAAATATTTTTTCTAGAGGCCTCCAAAGGCCACAAGGAGTGGATTTTCTAAAGAAATATTTTTTCTAGAGGCTTCCAAAGGCCACAAGGCGTGGATTTTCTAAAGAATGTAATGTTTTAGAGGCCCCCAAAAATTAACCATAACTTGGTCATTAAGATTACATTTAGCCATCATCATGCTCTGCTGCTCATTGTAACAGGTCTCTTTTTTCATGTTCCTTCGCTTTTCCGCCTATTTTATATTTTTAGCTGATGTTTAGAAGAACCCAGTGCCCTATAATGTCTGGATAAAAATAAAATTTTATGTTCTCGTGCAATTTTTGTTTATTTTTTTCGTAGAAGCTGCGGCTTCTTTTTTTTGGTTGCTGGTGGTTGGCTGCTACTGCAACTTGTTGGTGGGCTTTGTTATTGTTTGCTGTTTATTTTATTTACATGATCTGTGTTATTTTTAAAACTTAAACAAATGATGAAGACGAGAAGGAAAAATGGTCTATAAAATACGATAAAGTTTACAAAAAGAATTGTGTAAGATTTTTTTCTTTTGGCCCAGACAAGAACATTTTTGTTTGCATTGCCCACAGGTTGTATATGGCCAGAGGTAGTTAGATGAAATAAGTGGTCTGGCAATTGAATTAGCGCTTTGAATCTCAGTTTTGCTTTCGATTTAGAATAAAGAAGGGCATAGTTTTCAATTCTTAAAACGAAGGTGTTTCTTTTTTCACATCATGCAAAACTAGAAACACCAAATACTCCACCAAAATATAATTATAGGAATAATTGAAGGAAGGCGAACTAGAACCTGAGGCCAAAAAGAACTCGTTTGGCTGAAAATATCTAAATATCATGAAAAGTTTGAAATTAAAAATATTTACTTTGTAATTATTATATAATTTTTTTAAATCTTATCTTTCTATCAAAAACAAAGAAGAATCTTTACACTGCCCACAGGTCGTCGTCAGTCATCTGCGGAATTTGTCATTTCAGAAAAATACGGGGAAGGGACTTTTTACAAAAATAGCTTTATTTGAGTTGAAATTTTTCGCAAACATTTTTATTTTCCCTCTAAACGAACATTATCATCACCACCAGGGACGTACGCAGGATTTCATTTCGGGGGGGGGGGGGGGGCCCAACTTGACCAAAAATCATGAAAAATTGAAATGTTATGTAGCGTTATGTAAAGCTATTTTAAAGGGTTTGTAAGTTGATTTTATACGATATATTGACACAAAGTACATGAATGCAGTAGTATTGTTTATGGTACAATTTTATTTTTTACAGAGTATAAAATATAAGTTCTCGGATATATAGAAGTGAAAAAATCACATCTATATAGCGAGTAGGAAAAATTAACTTATACACGGGTTAAATGTGTTGGAAGGTATACCTCGAAAAAGAAGAATAACTCGAATCCGCAAGTGCAGCTTAGACTTCTATATCTAGATATTGTGTCGATAACCTAAGAATAAAATATTTTCTTGTCATAAGAACGCCAAATTTGCTTCTTTATTAGAAGTGATAGAGTATGTACAAGACAATTAAAAACTTCAGAAATTTAAAATCGGACGATACCGACTACGACTCATACACTCCCAATCCTTCTCGCAGTACTGTTTGAGACTACAAAACTCATGTTTGGGCTATGTCAAACCATTCGGCAAACTCTTAGCTAAATCGTGACAAAACACTTTAAGTG
Source organism: Musca autumnalis (assembly GCF_047663935.1). Taxonomy (NCBI): domain Eukaryota; kingdom Metazoa; phylum Arthropoda; class Insecta; order Diptera; family Muscidae; genus Musca; species Musca autumnalis. Next base: position 228,469,493 of record NW_027411977.1, read on the forward strand.
GTAATGATTGTTGTTCCGGCTGTTACAGAAGAACCATTATTTTTTTAATTTTACAGGTGGACTGACATTAAACACTTTGCTGGACTCCGTTCTTGCAAATTATTGGAGCTAGAATTTAAATATTTCTTGAATCGATACTTAAAGAACCCCACATAATTATTCGCTAATATAAAGCAAATTAATCAAGAAGGATTACTCTTGTCCAAAAGAGTTTTATATTTATCATAACTTGTAATCGGTTGGAAACGAACAAAAAAATCTTTAATTTTGATTTCTGAAAAAATTGGCCAAAAGATATGTGCTCCCAGCCTGTGTAAATACACAATCCCAAATATTTTCCCCAATAAAAATGTATTCAAGAGCTTTTAGAATGTTAAGGCCTATCTAGACGAACAAAATTGGTAATTAAAATATCGTAACTTTGGGGACATTTAGCTTAACGATTGTGGACGTTCGGAATACATGCATACGTTTTGCTAAAAAAATTAATTTAGATCAAAGCGCAGAAGTGTTAAAATTTTGCGGAGAAAGTACCTGTAGAAATGGAGCGACATAGTCAATTTTGGAAATTGATCTTATCCTTTCAATAGTTACCCCAACACAAGCCGTTTTAGTTAATCACCGTAGTATTTTGAGCTTTGTCAGGAAGATTGGACTTGCCCACGAAAAGTAGGATATCGCAGTAAACTAGACTACAAGAGTCAACAAGAAAAATGTCCAAAGTATCCTCGAATAGTTTTCAAACTGCAATTATGTTGTACGTTTAAAACGACCCTTTTCGCATTATTTGTTTTCCAGTCTTTAGCACTATTGTAGCCCGTCCTCAGGCAGCAGAACGTATATGTCATAAAAAAATCGAATAAATATAGAAAATTTTACATAATTTCTGAAATTCTAGTCAATAGCTGCTAAACCATTGGGAGTAGAACCATGTTACCTTAGCAGAAAATCTTCCAAAAAGTGCGCTTAACAAATCCTTGGAACATTCTGAAGACGTAAAATGCTTCCTTCATGTTGTTTCATCAGTATTTTATGTCACTCTTTTTACATCATGTATATCAAACACCGTTGACAAGAATAGATTATTCTCATATTTGGCAACTCGTGGTGAATTATTGATATATTTATTACATGATCGTGGAAAAATATTTAAGATATACCGTGATAGAGACATTAGACAACAAAGGCATGTTTAGATGAATTGTGTATCACATTCAAGCGAATATAGTCCGGTCAAAATAGACATGCGTACAAGGGGGAAATAGCAAAAATTCCCACAAAGCTGAATTTTGGTGGAGAGCTAGGGTTCGCCATTAGAAGCAACGAACTAAAAGTCCCCATCGATCCTATGTGTGCAAAACATGTTATTCGGGGTCAAAGGTCATTTTTGGAGGCATTATTCAGTTTTTTTTTTTAATTTTTCTCAAAAACGGTAAGATTTAGCAAATGCCGGCTAAAGTAAAAGTTGTAGATTTAATAATTGTCTACAAGAGTGGTCTTATGATTTTTTAAAAAAAGACTTACCATTTTCGAGATATCGAGATCTAAAGGTCAAATAAAAAATTAGCATCGTAAGTACATTATGAGGCGAACCGGTTAAAGTAATGACACTATGTGTTAGATACTTTAATAAGCTTTCAAACGATATCCCCTTTGCAGTAATCGGTTCAGTAGAACCGGGCCGAACCCGGATTTTAAATTTGGCCTTTCCGGTCGAATAGCCGGCGAACCGGATCCGCAACCGTTGAAAATTATATATTTCCGTAATCAACGCAACAAACTCTACCTTCTGACAAAACAAAAAAAAAAAATCGGAGAGTTTTCATTGTGGTCGGACTAGTTTTGCATAAAATGACTCTAACATTGAATCACTCTACTAAACACGGTCCGATTTTGTTGGAATTTTTTTAAAATATAGCTATAATTTCGCTCTTCAAGAAAATATATATTTTTGGGGGACAGACCCGGTTACTTATTATTTTATTTTATAAGCCGGTTTATTATTTTAGCCGGTTCGTCTGAATATGTGCATATTTCCCTTATAAGTGCATAAAAAGCATGTGTTTTTTAAGACAGCTATATCTTAAGAATGGTTACCTCTAGGAAAAAACTATAAAGATCAAACTTGTAGATAATTTTTCTGTCTACAATATTTACTTTAGTCGCTTTTTGATTAGATCAACCGTTTTCAAAAAATAAATCCGAAAACCTAAAAACCATTAAAATTTGACATTTGACCCCGAATAACTTTTTTTTGCACATATGGGATCGATGGGGAAGCTGTGAAAATTCTCCACAAGATTGACCTTTATGGTATTTTCGCAGGTTTTAACGTTTTTGAGATATAAAAGTTCAAATTGAGACAATGCACTGACTGTGTCGCCTCCTTATAAAACAATGTTATTACTGCAATTTCCCAAATTAAACTTATATATCTTGAAAATGGTACACCCTAGGAAATCATGCAATATTGTAGAGAATTTTTACAGCTTCAACATTTTCTTTAGTCTCATTTTGATATGACTTGCGGTTTCCAAGCTAAATCGTGAAAACCCACAAAAACCCTAAAATTGTGAATTTTGATCGCGATTTATTTATAAATGACATTGTTTTATAAGGAGGCGATACAGTCAGTGCATTGTCTCAATTTGACCTTCTATATCTCAAAAACGGTAAATCCTACGACAATATCATAAAGGCCAATATTTTTACGGCTAAAACATTTTCTTCAGGCCCATTTACATAGGACTCGCGGTTTCCAAGCAAAATCATGAAAACCTAAAGAACCCCTAAAAATATGAACTTAAATCGCGATTTATTTGAAAATCCCTCCGGCGATTTTTTTTGTTTCTTGATATTTCTCATCTATGAGCATTGTAGTTTCATAATCTGCAAAAACTTCCCAGGTGTAAGCACCTTCCATTTAAATTTGGTTAAGGCGCACCGTGTATAAGTTTGCTAAAAAGGTCAAAACAAATTTCGAATTGGTTTCCGAGATATAGCCCAGATTTGTTTGAGAAATTCAATATTTAGCCATTTTAAGATGAGAACATAAAATCTTAGCTAGATCTGACAAAACAATACCCAAATAGTGTTTTTGTCGTTTGGGTCTGTACATTCATAAAATCCTCGGTAGAAGTTGTTTGCACACGACTACCTTAAAAATGTTGGACAGAGTTAGTTGATGATCGGGCAAACATTCAAGTGGATTTGCTAAATATAGCAGATTTTAGCTGCTTTTGACATAAACAAATTCATTTTACGTCATTTTTTCCCCTACTGTCTGGCAAACAATTTGTCAAAAATAGCATAACAAAATTTTGGTTAAGCCTCTGAGAAAAATTTCTAATTGGCTTTTAAGATATTGTCCACGGAAAACCCTTTTGTCCAATAGACATTTTTTCATGCATTTCCATTGAGTGTAATGCCTCGATACCTCTATATAGCTCGAATATGGCATAATTACGGAAGTCGTATGTAATAGTTGATTGATATGACATGAAGAAGTAATTCAGAAACCATTAGAAGTTTCTCTCAAAACAAAATATTTGAAAACATTTCTTAAAAAAAACTTATTAATGATGCTCATTTTCTGAACAAAAACTTCAGAAAAATATAAGTTTTCGTATAAGTTTTCATTTCATTTGAAATTTCCAATCATTAAAATAATGTTTATGAGAAAGAAAATATGTAATAATTTTTTACAGTAGCTTAACAAATTTTGTTCGACCAAACCATTTCGGGGGGGGCCCGGGCCCCCTGTGCCCCCCCCCTGCGTACGTCCCTGACCACCACCACCATACTTCAAAACCACCAGCATTATATTCCATGATAATGCGAAGTGGAGCATTGCCAAATTGGCTAATTTTTTTTATTATATTTGGATTGTCTGTTTAAATTGCAAATAACCCGAAATGAAGAAGATAACATTTGACTTTACAATGTGTACTTCCCAAAAGTTTCATACAAACATTTTCAACTGAAGAGAATTGGTTTTTTGAGAAAGGGAACGGATGTTTCATTCTTTTTATTGGGCAAATATAAATATTATTTAATGATAAAATAAATTTGTATGGAATATACAGTTGAATTTATTAAAAATTTGCTGTGGATCGATATTCTGATAAATTATTAAACCAATATTGGTTGTGTAATAAATAAAAATGAGATAGATATGAAGAACATTGGCATAAAGAGGTTAATAATCCCATATGGAGTTTGTAGGAATTGATTGGTGTTCCCTCCAGCAACAACGATAGATGGCCTTTAAGCCCATCCATCCAACGATAGATGGCCTTTGAGCCCATCTATCCAACGATAGATGGCCTTTGAGCCCATCTATCCAACGATAGATGGCCTTTGAGCCCATCTATCCAACGATAGATGGCCTTTGAGCCCATCTAACCAAAGATAGATGGCCTTTGAGCCCATCTAACCAAAGATAGATGGCCTTTGAGCCCATCTATCCAACGATAGATGGCCTTTGAGCCCATCTATCCAACGATAGATGGCCTTTGAGCCCATCTATCCAACGATAGATGGCCTTTGAGCCCATCTATCCAACGATAGATGGCCTTTGAGCCCATCTATCCAACGATAGATGGCCTTTGAGCCCATCTATCCAACGATAGATGGCCTTTGAGCCCATCTATCCAACGAAAGATGGCCTTTGAGCCCATCTATCCAACGAAAGATGGCCTTTGAGCCCATCTATCCAACGATAGATGGCCTTTGAGCCCATCTATCCAACGATAGATGGCCTTTGAGCCCATCTATCCAACGATAGATGGCCTTTGAGCCCATCTATCCAACGATAGATGGCCTTTGAGCCCATCTATCCAACGATAGATGGCCTTTGAGCCCATCTATCCAACGATAGATGGCCTTTGAGCTCATCTATCCAACGATAGATGGCCTTTGAGCCCATCTATCCAACGATATATGGCCTTTGAGCCCATCTATCCAACGATAGACGGCCTTTGAGCCCATCTATCCACCGATAGATGACCTTTGAGCCCATCTATCCAACGATATGTGGCCTTTGAGCCCATCTATCCAACGATAGACGGCCTTTGAGCCCATCTATCCACCGATAGATGACCTTTGAGCCCATCTATTTAACGATAGATGGCCTTTGAGCCCATCTATCCAACGAGAGATGGCCTTTGAGCCCATCTATCCAACGATAGATGGCCTTTGAGCCCATCTATCCAACGATAGATTGCCTTTGAGCCCATCTATCCAAGGAGAGATAGCCTTTGAGCCCATCTATCCAACGATTGATGGCTTTTGAGCCCATCTATCCAACGATAGATGGCCTTTAAGCCCATCTATCCAACGAGATATGGCCTTTGAGCCCATCTATCTAACGATAGATGCACCATTTCTTTTAGAAAGGGTCTATAGGGGCACCCTTTCTTTTAGAAAGGGTCTATAGGGGCACCCTTTCTTTTAGAAAGGGTCTATAGGGGCACCCTTTCTTTTAGAAATGGTCTATAGGAGCACCCTTTCTTTCAGAAAGGGACTATAGAAGCACCTTTCTTTTAGAGAGGGTCTATAGAAGCACCTTTCTTTTAGAGAGGGTCTATAGAAGCACCCTTTTCCTTAGAAAGGGTCTATAGAAGCACCCTGTCTTTTAAAAAGGGTCTATAGAAGCATCCTTTCTTTTAGAAAGGGTCTATAGAAGCACCCTTTCTTTTAGAAAGGGTCTACAGAAACACCCTTTCTTTTAGAAAGGGTCTTTAGAACCACCTTTTCTTTTAGAAACGGTCTTTAGAAGCACCCTTTCTTTTAGAAAGGGTCTATAGAAGCACCCTTTCTTTTAGAAAGGGTCTATAGAAGCACCGTTTCTTTTAGAAAGGGTTTATAGAAGCACCCCTTCTTTTAGAAAGGGTCTATAGAAGCACCCTTTCTTTTAGAAAGGGTCTATAGAAGCACCCTTTCTTTTAGAAATTGACTATAGAATCACCCTTTCTTTTAGAAAAGGGTCTATAGAAGCACCCTTTTTTTAGAAACGGTCTATAGAAGCACCCTTTCTTTTAGAAAGGGTCTATAGAAGCACCCTTTCTTTTATAAAGAGTCTATAGAAGAACCCTTTCTTTTAGAATGGGTTGATAGAACCACCCTTTCTTTCAGAAAAGGTCTATAGAAGCACCCTTTATTTTAGAAAGGGTCTATAGAAGCACCCTTTATTTTAGAAAGGGTCTATAGAAGCACCCTTTCTTTTAGAAAGGGTCTAAAGAAGCACCCTTTCTTTCAGAAAGGGTCTATAGAAGCACGCTTTCTTTCAAAAAGGGTCTATAGAAGCACGCTTTCTTTCAAAAAGGGTCTACAGAAGCACCCTTTCTTTTAAAAAGGTCTATAGAAGCACCCTTTCTTTCAAAAAGGGTCTATAGAAGCACCCTTTCTTTCAAAATGGGTCTATAGAAAAGCACCCTTTCTTTTAGAAAGGGTCTATAGAAGCACCCTTTCTTTCTTTTAGAGAATCTATATAAGCACCCTTTCTGAAAGAAGGGTCTACAGAAACACCCTTAATGAAACGAAGGGTCAATAGAAGCACCCTTTCTGAAAGGAAGGGTCAACAGAAGCACCCTTTCTGAAAGGAACGATCTATAGAAGCGCCCTTTCTGAAAGAAGGGTTTATAAGGAAGGGTCTATAGACCCTTTCATTCAGAAATACTAATAATAATTTGATAAAATAAAAATTCGCTTGTTATTATTAACTGACATTCAAAAGTCTATCACAACCAAAACACCACAGTCGCCGCCAGTCTGGTGGATATGATACGCGTTGAGTTTGAGGTAACTTTGTTTAATCGCCGTTTACTCACAGATCCATTTTAGCAGATGACATATTGACTCAAACCTCTTTATTTAGGTGCCGGTGCAAATAATGCTTGGTTTACATTTACGAAATCCACTCGATATCAACTGTAAATTCCTTTTGCGTATACGTCAAATGAAAACTCATATGAAATCCATTGGAAATCGAGTTGATTTCATAAATGTAAACTTACAATAAGATTCTAATATCAAAAAGAAGCATCAAATGATTGATTATTCAAAACCGAAACAATTACTCAATTCCGCACAGCTACTTTACGTTACGTTAAAATGGAATTAGTAGATCAGTAAAATGTGTGACACTTGTGTATCTCTTGCCGCATCAAAAATTGTCCTATCCAAATGTGGTCAATTATTCAAAATTTGTCAGTGCTAAAAATATCTGACCCAAAGAGGAAAAAATTTCCAAATTTCAAAATTGACAAATTTCTAAATATGAAATACTTAAACATTTTGAACAAAAACCTGCCCTGTCTAATAAATGAAAGCCATTAGCGAAATGTTCAACAGATTTCATCAGAGGAAATTTGTCAAAGTCAGAGAAGAAGAGAAAAAATATGTTCAACAAATTTCCATAAACGCCTTAAGAAGAAAAAATCTCACTTATTATTTTACTAATTAATAACTAATTTAATTAACAAATAAATGAAATTCTCAATATAAAATATTTTTTTAATTCCATTTCCCACCTCTCCATAATTCATTTCGAAGGTAGAAAATGCCATTATCAAGCTCCCCCTTGTGACTCATTCGAAGAGGAACAGACAATCAAATAATTTGTTCCAACAACATTTCTAAAATAACTTAAATACCTAAGGAAAATGTTGACACACTTCTCTACTCACGTTGTGGCGGATGAATGAAAGCTTCTTCTTCCTCCCCTCTCATTGTATTCATACATTTTGATTGTTTATCATTTTGAAATAGATTTTTTTTCGAAAAGATTTCTTTGGACGACATTTTAATCTGCCACTTTTGTCTCAGTGGGCACATCAAAAGATCATCATAAACATTTATGTTATTAGCAACACAATATGGGCATCGTGTGCTGGAGATTGAGGAAATACCACCTTAGCCAAAAATCTGTGGACTATAGGAATTAATGAAGTTATTATTTGGTGAGAAAATGTGATACACTTAGAAAATATGAGGAGTGAAAAGACTTTCGAACAAGAAAGACTCTCCCGGCTTTGCTAAATAATGGCAGAGAGAGAGAGAGAGAGAGAGAGATAGTTGCCAAGAAAATTGTTATCAAAGATGGATACTTGCTTATAAGGGTTCTTCTATTGGCCCCTTTGGCCTTTGAGACCATCTATCCAAGGATAGATGGCCTTTGAGAGAATCTATCCAACTATAGATGGCCTTTGAGACCATCTATCTAAGGATATATGGCCTTTGAGACCATCTATCCAACGATAGATGGCCTTTGAGCCTATCCTATCCAGCGATAGATGGCCTTTGAGCCCATCTATCCAGCGATAGATGGCCTTTGAGCCCATCTATCCAGCGATAGATGGCCTTTGAGCCCATCTATCCAGCGATAGATGGCCTTTGAGCCCATCTATCCAGCGATAGATGGCCTTCGAGCCCATCAATCCAGCGATAGATGGCCTTTGAGCCCATCCTATCCGACGACAGATGGCCTTTGAGCCCATCCTATCCGACGATAGATGGCCTTTGAGACCATCTATCCAAGAATAGATGGCCTTTGAGCCCATCTATCCAACGATAGATGGCCTTTGAGCCCATCTATCCAACGATAGATGGCCTATGAGCCCATCTATCCAACGATAGATGGCCTATGAGCCCATCTATCCAACGATAGATGGCCTATGAGCCCATCTATCCAACGATAGATGGCCTATGAGCCCATCTATCCAACGATAGATGGCCTATGAGCCCATCTATCCAACGATAGATGGCCTATGAGCCCATCTATCCAACGATAGATGGCCTATGAGCCCATCTATCCAACGATAAATGGCCTATGAGCCCATCTATCCAACGATAGATGGCCTATGAGCCCATCTATCCAACGATAGATGGCCTATGAGCCCATCTATCCAACGATAGATGACCTTTGAGCCTATCCTATCCAGCGATAGCTGCCCTTTGAGCCCATCTATCCAACGATAGCTGCCCTTTGAGCCCATCTATCCAACGATAGATGGCCTTTGAGCCCATCTATCCAACGATAGATGGCCTTTGAGCCCATCTATCCAACGATAGATGGCCTTTGAGCCCATCTATCCAACGATAGATGGCCTTTGAGCCCATCTATCCAACGATAGATGGCCTTTGAGCCCATCTATCCAACGATAGATGGCCTTTGAGCCCATCTATCCAACGATAGATGGCCTTTGAGCCCATCTATCCAACGATAGATGGCCTTTGAGCCCATCTATCCAACGATAGATGGCCTTTGAGCCCATCTATCCAACGATAGATGGCCTTTGAGCCCATCTATCCAACGATAGATGGCCTTTGAGCCCATCTATCCAAAGATAGATGGCCTTTGAGCCCATCTATCCAACGATAGATGGCCCATCTATCCAACGGTAGATGGCCTTTGAGCCCATCTATCCAACGATAGATGGCCTTTGAGCCCATCTATCCAACGATAGATGGCCTTTGAGCCCATCTATCCAACGATAGATGGCCTTTGAGCCCATCTATCCAACGATAGATGGCCTTTGAGCCCATCTATCCAACGATAGATGGCCTTTGAGCCCATCTATCCAACGATAGATGGCCTTTGAGCCCATCTATCCAAAGATAGATGGCCCATCTATCCAACGGTAGATGGCCTTTGAGCCCATCTATCCAACGATAGATGTCCTTTGAGCCCATCTATTCAACGATAGATGGCCTTTGAGCCCATCTATTCAACGATAGATGGCCTTTGAGCCCATCTATCCAACGATAGATGGCCTCTGAGCCCATCTATCCAACGATAGATGGCCTCTGAGCCCATCTATCCAACGATAGATGGCCTCTGAGCCCATCTATCCAACGATAGATGGCCTCTGAGCCCATCTATCCAACGATTGAGTCCATCTATTCAACGATAGATGGCCTTTGAGCTCTATCCGTCTGTTTGTAATTGTAAACTACATCTAACATTATTATTACATCAAATGGGAGTCCTAACAAGAATGATGACATCACATCCATAAAAAACTAAAGCGAGTCCTTCAGAGCCGTGGAGAAGTTGTTAAAAGCTAATGGTTAACACCCTGTCAGAGGAATAATAAACCCTTGTGGGTTAACATTCTCTCAAAGACTACATCCCTGGGTTGACGCTTCACGCTTTCATTCATAAATTTAAACAAGGATACGAGATCCTTGTACATACCCATCCATGCCCAAGTACTTGTTGGGAATTCACAACAGTCACGGATAGGATGTTATTGTTCTTGTTTTTGCGCAATTTTCTTCGCCTTCTATGGCGAATGTATGTCATCCATCCAGATAAGAATAATGACGCATCGGTACAAACATTTTCCAAGTAATTGTGAGGAATTGTGTTAAAATGTGGAGTGGAGGAGAGTATGTGGAGCCAACAAAAAGGATAGATTGCTAAGCAACACGAACAAAAAAATTTCGTTGGAAAGCAACCAAGTTGAAAGAGATTTCGAAAAAGGGATGTGGGGAGTTCGGTTTCAGTTTCATCCTAAAAGTGATGTTTTGCATTGATGTGAGAAAGTAACTTTTTTAATTTATTCGGAAAAAGGAAAGAAGAATTCCGATTTCTTCCACAAGTGAATTGAACAGTCGTAATTTATAAATTATTAAAAACTTTTCAAAATTCCACAAAGTAAATAATATTATGTTTATTCCCATAATTTCCAAAATCAATCTCTAAAGGCCTCAAACTCAACAGAATTCTCAATATACCTCTTATTTATGTTATGCATAATTTTGTGGATTTTATTCTTGACAGACACATTTTGATTTGTTAACTCAATTCAGAAGAAAATTAGATTGAAAAAAACAAAATATATTTTCAATGATTTTTCCACTCGACTACCACAACAACAAAATTGAACATAAATCATTACTAATTTTTTTATTGCTAAGATTCCAGAACACTTTTGGTCGAGAACAAAAACATCAATCAACGAATTTATGGAAAATAAAATATTTACCAATACGTCAGCACCTATTTATGGATATTTATGAAATGTTTTACAAATATAGATTTTCATCGAATTAAAAAATAGAGAATTTTTAAATAATTTTTCCAAGGCTCGTGGATTTTTTAAAGAATTTTTCCAAGGCTCGTGGATTTTTTAAAGAATTTTTCCAAGGCTCGTGGATTTTTTAAAGAATTTTTCCAAGGCTCGTGGATTTTTTAAAGAATTTTTCCAAGGCTCGTGGATTTTTTAAAGAATTTTTCCAAGGCTCGTGGATTTTTTAAAGAATTTTTCCAAGGCTCGTGGATTTTTTAAAGAATTTTTTCAAGGCTCGTGGATTTTTTAAAGAATTTTTCCAAGGCTCGTGGATTTTTTAAAGAATTTTTCCAAGGCTCGTGGATTTTTTAAAGAATTTTTCCAAGGCTCGTGGATTTTTTAAAGAATTTTTCCAAGGCTCGTGGATTTTTTAAAGAATTTTTCCAAGGCTCGCGGATTTTTTAAAGAATTTTTCCAAGGCTCGTGGATTTTTTAAAGAATTTTTCCAAGGCTCGTGGATTTTTTAAAGATTTTTTCCAAGGCTCGTGGATTTTTTAAAGAATTTTTCCAAGGCTCGTGGATTTTTTAAAGAATTTTTCCAAGGCTCGTGGATTTTTTAAAGAATTTTCCAAGGCTCGTGGATTTTTTAAAGAATTTTTCCAAGGCTCGTGGATTTTTTAAAGAATTTTTCCAAGGCTCGTGGATTTTTTAAAGAATTTTTCCAAGGCTCGTGGATTTTTTAAAGAATTTTTCCAAGGCTCGTGGACTTTCTAAATAATTTTTCCAAGGCTCGTGGATTTTTTAAATAATGTTTCCAAGGCTCGTGGATTTTTTTAAATAATTTTTCCACAACTCGTGGATTTTTTAAATAATTTTTCCACAACTCGTGGATTTTTTAAATAATTTTTCCACAACTCGTGGATTTTTTAAATAATTTTTCCACAACTCGTGGATTTTTTAAATAATTTTTCCACAACTCGTGGATTTTTTAAATAATTTTTCCACAACTCGTGGATTTTTTAAATAATTTTTCCACAACTCGTGGATTTTTTAAATAATTTTTCCACAACTCGTGGATTTTTTAAATAATTTTTCCACAACTCGTGGATTTTTTAAATAATTTTTCCACAACTCGTGCATTTTTTAAATAATTTTTCCACAACTCGTGCATTTTTTAAATAATTTTTCCACAACTCGTGGATTTTTTAAATAATTTTTCCACAACTCGTGGATTTTTTAAATAATTTTTCCACAACTCGTGCATTTTTTAAATAATTTTTCCCAGACTCGTGGATTTTTTAAATAATTTTTCAAAGAGTTGTGGATTTTTTAAATAATTTTTTTAAGGCTCGTGGATTTTTTAAATAATTTTTTTAAGGCTCGTGGATTTTTTAAATAATTTTTTTAAGGCTCGTGGATTTTTTAAATAATTTTTTTAAGGCTCGTGGATTTTTTAAATAATTTTTTTAAGGCTCGTGGATTTTTTAAATAATTTTTTTAAGGCTCGTGGATTTTTTAAATAATTTTTTTTAGGCTCGTGGATTTTTTAAATTATTTTTTTAAGGCTCGTGGATTTTTTAAATTATTTTTTTAAGGCTCGTGGATTTTTTAAATTATTTTTTTAAGGCTCGTGGATTTTTTAAATTATTTTTTTAAGGCTCGTGGATTTTTTAAATTATTTTTTTAAGGCTCGTGGATTTTTTAAATTATTTTTTTAAGGCTCGTGGATTTTTTAAATTATTTTTTTAAGGCTCGTGGATTTTTTAAATTATTTTTTTAAGGCTCGTGGATTTTTTAAATTATTTTTTTAAGGCTCGTGGATTTTTTAAATTATTTTTTTAAGGCTCGTGGATTTTTTAAATTATTTTTTTAAGGCTCGTGGATTTTTTAAATTATTTTTTTAAGGCTCGTGGATTTTTTAAATTATTTTTTAAGGCTCGTGGATTTTTTAAATTATTTTTTAAGGCTCGTGGATTTTTTCAATAATTTTTTTAAGGCTCGTGGATTTTTTCAATAATTTTTTTAAGGCTCGTGGATTTTTTAAATAATTTTTTTAAGGCTCGTGGATTTTTTAAATTATTTTTTTAAGGCTCGTGGATTTTTTAAATTATTTTTTTAAGGCTCGTGGATTTTTTAAATTATTTTTTTAAGGCTCGTGGATTTTTTAAATTATTTTTTTAAGGCTCGTGGATTTTTTAAATTATTTTTTTAAGGCTCGTGGATTTTTTAAATTATTTTTTTAAGGCTCGTGGATTTTTTAAATTATTTTTTTAAGGCTCGTGGATTTTTTAAATTATTTTTTTAAGGCTCGTGGATTTTTTAAATAATTTTTTTAAGGCTCGTGGATTTTTTAAATTATTTTTTTAAGGCTCGTGGATTTTTTAAATAATTTTTTTAAGGCTCGTGGAATTTTTAAATAATTTTTTTAATGCTCGTGGATTTTTTAAATAATTTTTTTAAGGCTCGTGAATTTTTTAAAAATAATTTTTTTAAGGCTCGTGGATTTTTTAAATGATTTTTTTAAGGCTCGTGGATTTTTTAAATAATTTTTTTAAGGCTCGTGGATTTTTTAAATATTTTTTTTAAGGCTCGTGGATTTTTTAAATAATTTTTTTAAGGCTCGTGGATTTTTTAAATAATTTTTTTAAGGCTCGTGCATTTTTTAAATAATTTTTTTAAGGCTCGTGGATTTTTTAAATAATTTTTTTAAGGCTCGTGGATTTTTTAAATAATTTTTTTAAGGCTCGTGGATTTTTTAAATAATTTTTTTAAGGCTCGTGGATTTTTTAAATAATTTTTTTAAGGCTCGTGGATTTTTTAAATAATTTTTTTAAGGCTCGTGGATTTTTTAAATAATTTTTTTAAGGCTCGTGGATTTTTTAAATAATTTTTTTAAGGCTCGTGCATTTTTTAAATAATTTTTTTAAGGCTCGTGGATTTTTTAAATAATTTTTTTAAGGCTCGTGGATTTTTTAAATAATTTTTTTAAGGCTCGTGCATTTTTTAAATAATTTTTTTAAGGCTCGTGGATTTTTTAAATAATTTTTTTAAGGCTCGTGGATTTTTTAAATAATTTTTTTAAGGCTCGTGGATTTTTTAAATAATTTTTTTAAGGCTCGTGGATTTTTTAAATAATTTTTTTAAGGCTCGTGGATTTTTTAAATAATTTTTTTAAGGCTCGTGGATTTTTTAAATAATTTTTTTAAGGCTCGTGGATTTTTTAAATAATTTTTTTAAGGCTCGTGGATTTTTTAAATAATTTTTTTAAGGCTCGTGGATTTTTTAAATAATTTTTTTAAGGCTCGTGGATTTTTTAAATAATTTTTTTAAGGCTCGTGGATTTTTTAAATAATTTTTTTAAGGCTCGTGGATTTTTTAAATAATTTTTTTAAGGCTCGTGGATTTTTTAAATAATTTTTTTAAGGCTCGTGGATTTTTTAAATAATTTTTTTAAGGCTCGTGGATTTTTTAAATAATTTTTTTAAGGCTCGTGGATTTTTTAAATAATTTTTTTAAGGCTCGTGGATTTTTTAAATAATTTTTTTAAGGCTCGTGGATTTTTTAAATAATTTTTTTAAGGCTCGTGGATTTTTTAAATAATTTTTTTAAGGCTCATAAATTTTTTAAATAATTTTTTTAAGGCTCGTGGATTTTTTAAATAATTTTTTAAGGCTCGTGGATTTTTTTAAATAATTTTTTAAGGCTCGTGGATTTTTTAAATAATTTTTTTAAGGCTCGTGGATTTTTTAAATAATTTTTTTAAGGCTCGTGGATTTTTTAAATAATTTTTTTAAGGCTCGTGGATTTTTTAAATAATTTTTTTAAGGCTCGTGGATTTTTTAAATAATTTTTTTAAGGCTCGTGGATTTTTTAAATAATTTTTTAAGGCTCGTGGATTTTTTTAAATAATTTTTTAAGGCTCGTGGATTTTTTAAATAATTTTTTTAAGGCTCGTGGATTTTTTAAATAATTTTTTTAAGGCTCGTGGATTTTTTAAATAATTTTTTTAAGGCTCGTGGATTTTTTAAATAATTTTTTTAAGGCTCGTGGATTTTTTAAATAATTTTTTTAAGGCTCGTGGATTTTTTAAATAATTTTTTTAAGGCTCGTGGATTTTTTAAATAATTTTTTTAAGGCTCGTGGATTTTTTAAATAATTTTTTTAAGGCTCGTGGATTTTTTAAATAATTTTTTTAAGGCTCGTGGATTTTTTAAATAATTTTTTTAAGGCTCGTGGATTTTTTAAATAATTTTTTTAAGGCTCGTGGATTTTTTAAATATTTTTTTTTAAGGCTCGTGGATTTTTTAAATAATTTTTTTAAGGCTCGTGGATTTTTTAAATAATTTTTTTAAGGCTCGTGGATTTTTTAAATAATTTTTTTAAGGCTCGTGGATTTTTTAAATAATTTTTTTAAGGCTCGTGGATTTTTTAAATAATTTTTTTAAGGCTCGTGGATTTTTTAAATAATTTTTTTAAGGCTCGTGGATTTTTTAAATAATTTTTTTAAGGCTCGTGGATTTTTTAAATAATTTTTTTAAGGCTCGTGGATTTTTTAAATAATTTTTTTAAGGCTCGTGGATTTTTTAAATAATTTTTTTAAGGCTCGTGGATTTTTTAAATAATTTTTTTAAGGCTCGTGGATTTTTTAAATAATTTTTTTAAGGCTCGTGGATTTTTTAAATAATTTTTTTAAGGCTCGTGGATTTTTTAAATAATTTTTTTAAGGCTCGTGGATTTTTTAAATAATTTTTTTAAGGCTCGTGGATTTTTTAAATAATTTTTTTAAGGCTCGTGGATTTTTTAAATAATTTTTTTAAGGCTCGTGGATTTTTTAAATAATTTTTTTAAGGCTCGTGGATTTTTTAAATAATTTTTTTAAGGCTCGTGGATTTTTTAAATAATTTTTTTAAGGCTCGTGGATTTTTTAAATAATTTTTTTAAGGCTCGTGGATTTTTTAAATAATTTTTTTAAGGCTCGTGGATTTTTTAAATAATTTTTTTAAGGCTCGTGGATTTTTTAAATAATTTTTTTAAGGCTCGTGGATTTTTTAAATAATTTTTTTAAGGCTCGTGAATTTTTTAAATAATTTTTTTAAGGCTCGTGGATTTTTTAAATAATTTTTTTAAGGCTCGTGGATTTTTTAAATAATTTTTTTAAGGCTCGTGGATTTTTTAAATAATTTTTTTAAGGCTCGTGGATTTTTTAAATAATTTTTTTAAGGCTCGTGGATTTTTTAAATAATTTTTTTAAGGCTCGTGGATTTTTTAAATAATTTTTTTAAGGCTCGTGGATTTTTTAAATAATTTTTTTAAGGCTCGTGGATTTTTTAAATAATTTTTTTAAGGCTCGTGGATTTTTTAAATAATTTTTTTAAGGCTCGTGGATTTTTTAAATAATTTTTTTAAGGCTCATGGATTTTTTAAATAATTTTTTTAAGGCTCGTGGATTTTTTAAATAATTTTTTTAAGGCTCGTGGATTTTTTAAATAATTTTTTTAAGGCTCGTGGATTTTTTAAATAATTTTTTTAAGGCTCGTGGATTTTTTAAATAATTTTTTTAAGGCTCGTGGATTTTTTAAATAATTTTTTTAAGGCTCGTGGATTTTTTAAATAATTTTTTTAAGGCTCGTGGATTTTTTAAATAATTTTTTTAAGGCTCGTGGATTTTTTAAATAATTTTTTTAAGGCTCGTGGATTTTTTAAATAATTTTTTTAAGGCTCGTGGATTTTTTAAATAATTTTTTTAAGGCTCGTGGATTTTTTAAATAATTTTTCCAAAAGTTTTGGATTTTTTAAATAATTTTTTTAAGGCTCGTGGATTTTTTAAATAATTATTTTAAGGCTGGTGGATTTTTTAAATAATTTTTTTAAGGTTCGTGGATTGTTTAAATAATTTCTTTAAGGCTCGTGGATTTTTTAAATAATTTTTTTAAGGCTCGTGGATTTTTTTAAATAATTTTTCCAAGGCACGTGGATTTTTCAAACAATTTTTCCAAAAGTTTTGGATTTTTTAAATAATTTTTTTAAGGCTCGTGGATTTTTTAAATATTTTTATAAGGCTCGTGGATTTTTTAAATAATTTTTCCAAGGCTCGTGGATTTTTTAAATAATTTTTTTAAGGCTCGTGGATTTTTTAAATAATTTTTCCAAGGCTCGTGGATTTTTTAAATAATTTTTTTAAGGCTCGTGGATTTTTTAAATAATTTTTCCAAAAGTTTTGGATTTTTTAAATAATTTTTTTAAGGCTCGTGGATTTTTTAAATAATTATTTTAAGGCTGGTGGATTTTTTAAATAATTTTTTTAAGGCTCGTGGATTATTTAAATAATTTTTCAAAAATTTGTGGATTATTTAAATAATTTTTTCCAAGGGACATGGATTAGTCACACACATACATACTACTCTTCCTATTCCATCATCAACAGCTGTTTGTTTTTTATGACTCACTGGGCTTTCAAATGAGCCACATAACCTCCAAAACTGGCGCCTTTTTCCATTAGGCCCATGACTTTTCAGCCCCAAACATTTGACATAATCCAATTTTTATGTTTTCCATAATTCATTTGTCTATTCTTCTTATTCACAAAATTTTCAATTTTTATGTAAATTCAAAATTCACTCTTACTTAGCCTAGACCCCGTCATATAAACAAAACAAAACAAACGGAGGCGAGAATTTATCCAAAAGGGGTGACAGTTCAAGGCATTGACTGGTGAAAACATTGAAAATCGCTTTAATTTTTGTTATTTTTATAAATCTTTACAAATCACTTTTTTTCTGAAGAAAACAAAGCAAAAAAAAAACTATTTCACATTTTTCTTACAATTTCTGTTTTGCTGTTACAAACAGCTACATAAATAATCATGCACACGTCATTGAACTTTGATTTGGTGTCTCCACTAATCATTGACAAAGTATTGGTGAAAAAACGTATGACTTTGTTGAACAGATGCCCACTAAAAATTCCGTTAAATCGCGTTACCGTAAAGAATCTAGGATTGCAACTAAACAAACTCTATTCATGCGGTTTTAGTAGTAGGCAAAAGAAATCCTACTTTGTTTCATGTACAATCATGTCCTATGCTTGAAATTTCCTTTTGTTCTCCCCTTGCCAGTTAATAAAAAGGTATGCTCTTAAAGAGCATAAGAGAGCAGGCCGGTGTTTGTTTTGGTTTTGTTGAAGGTTTTTTTTTTTGCTAACTTTCGTTCATTGTTGTCGAAGGGAACGAACTGCATGCAACACACGAACACTGTCAGAGTCATGGGGGAGAGAGAAATTAGAAGAAAAAATATTTTACAAATTTCTTAGAAAATTTTTAGTTTACCGTATTTATTGTTGTTGTAAACAACCCCATAGTTACCAGCAAGGAAATTTATTATATCATATCATGTTAAGACAAGAATATTCACGAAATTTAATTCCGTTTCTTTGTCATTTATTGCCATTGATGGAGAGAGAGAACGAACATAACACTCTTGATGGTTCAACCGTTTGTTTTGGTTTTCATTGATGGGGGTTTAGGGAGAACATTGTTTTCTAACCAAAACAACTTCCATAAAACACCAGGAGAGCCAGAGTGGCAACAAGAGAGACTTATTAAAAAGTAAACAATTCTACAGTTTTCTAAGAATTTTACGTTATAAACACGTTTTATTGTTGTTGTTATCAACCCCTAATGAAACGTAAAATAAACTAAGGGTTGCTTCGACGTAAACCACGACTATACTTCTTTCGTTAAGTTTCCATTGTCTCAATGTTACCTAAATGGAATGGAGCTAGTGGCTCGGTGTATGACGTGTTGTTGTTGTTGTTATTGTACCGAGACAAAGAAAGTTTCTAATAAGAATTTTGTTTTTTGATTTGTGGTGGGGTAGGTACGGTTTCATATGAGAGGCAGATAGAGAACAAACAAAGGTAGAGTAAAAATTTATGCTAATAAGCCAAGCCAGGTGTTAAAATAACAAAGAAAACAATTTTTTTGGGATGTCAGTCTTAGAAATGAGTATAAAATTATTAAGAAGGGAAAAAGAAGACCTTTAGGAGGAGTCATATATACATATACATACATAGGTATGAAGTTAGAAGACTTAAAGGTCTTGGCAAAATTATTTAACAAATCCACGAGCCTTGGAAAAATTATTTAACAAATCCACGACTTGTGGAAAAATGATTTAAAAAATCCACGAGCCTTAAAAAAATTATTTAAAAAATCCACGAGCCTTAAAAAAAATATTTAAAAAATCCACGAGCCTTAAAAAAATTATTTAAAAAATCCACGAGCCTTAAAAAAATTATTTAAAAAATCCACGAGCCTTAAAAAAATTATTTAAAAAATCCACGAGCATTAAAAAAATTATTTAAAAAATCCACGAGCCTTAAAAAAATTATTTAAAAAATCCACGAGCCTTAAAAAAATTATTTAAAAAATCCACGAGCCTTAAAAAAATTATTTAAAAAATCCACGAGCCTTGGAAAAATTATTTAAAAAATCCACGAGCCTTAAAAAAATTATTTAAAAAATCCACGAGCCTTAAAAAAATTATTTAAAAAATCCACGAGCCTTAAAAAAATTATTTAAAAAATCCACGAGCCTTAAAAAAATTATTTAAAAAATCCACGAGCCTTAAAAAAATTATTTAAAAAATCCACGAGCCTTAAAAAAATTATTTAAAAAATCGACGAGCCTTAAAAAAATTATTTAAAACATCCACGAGCCTTAAAAAAATTATTTAAAAAATCCACGAGCCTTAAAAAAATTATTTAAAAAATCCACGAGCCTTAAAAAAATTATTTAAAAAATCCACGAGCCTTAAAAAAATTATTTAAAAAATCCACGAGCCTTAAAAAAATTATTTAAAAAATCCACGAGCCTTAAAAAAATTATTTAAAAAATCCACGAGCCTTAAAAAAATTATTTAAAAAATCCACGAGCCTTAAAAAAATTATTTAAAAAATCCACGAGCCTTAAAAAAATTATTTAAAAAATCGACGAGCCTTAAAAAAATTATTTAAAACATCCACGAGCCTTAAAAAAATTATTTAAAAAATCCACGAGCCTTGGAAAAATGATTTAAAAAATCCAGGAGCCTTGGAAAAATTATTTAAAAAATCCAGGAGCCTTGGAAAAATTATTTAAAAAATCCAGGAGCCTTGGAAAAATTATTTAAAAAATCCACGAGCCTTGGAAAAATTATTTAAAAAATCCAGGAGCCTTGGAAAAATGATTTAAAAAATCCACGAGCCTTGGAAAATTTAATTAAAAAATCCACGAGTTGTGGAAAAATGATTTAAAAAATCCAGGAGCCTTGGAAAAATGATTTAAAAAATCCAGGAGCCTTGGAAAAATGATTTAAAAAATCCAGGAGCCTTGGAAAAATTATTTAAAAAATCCAGGAGCCTTGGAAAAATTATTTAAAAAATCCACGAGCCTTGGAAAAATGATTAAAAAAATCCACGAGCCTTGGAAAAATGATTTAAAAAATCCAGGAGCCTTGGAAAAATTATTTAAAAAATCCAGGAGCCGTGGAAAAATTATTTAAAAAATCCAGGAGCCTTGGAAAAATTATTTAAAAAATCCACGAGCCTTGGAAAAATGATTTAAAAAATCCAGGAGCCTTGGAAAAATGATTTAAAAAATCCAGGAGCCTTGGAAAAATTATTTAAAAAATCCACGAGCCTTGGAAAAATTATTTAAAAAATCCAGGAGCCTTGGAAAAATGATTTAAAAAATCCACGAGCCTTGGAAAATTTAATTAAAAAATCCACGAGTTGTGGAAAAATGATTTAAAAAATCCAGGAGCCTTGGAAAAATGATTTAAAAAATCCAGGAGCCTTGGAAAAATGATTTAAAAAATCCAGGAGCCTTGGAAAAATTATTTAAAAAATCCAGGAGCCTTGGAAAAATTATTTAAAAAATCCACGAGCCTTGGAAAAATGATTAAAAAAATCCACGAGCCTTGGAAAAATGATTTAAAAAATCCAGGAGCCTTGGAAAAATTATTTAAAAAATCCAGGAGCCGTGGAAAAATTATTTAAAAAATCCAGGAGCCTTGGAAAAATTATTTAAAAAATCCACGAGCCTTGGAAAAATGATTTAAAAAATCCAGGAGCCTTGGAAAAATGATTTAAAAAATCCACGAGCCTTGGAAATTTTAATTAAAAAATCCACGAGTTGTGGAAAAATGATTTAAAAAATCCAGGAGCCTTGGAAAAATTATTTAAAAAATCCAGGAGCCTTGGAAAAATTATTTAAAAAATCCAGGAGCCTTGGAAAAATTATTTAAAAAATCCAGGAGCCTTGGAAAAATTATTTAAAAAATCCACGAGCATTGGAAAAATTATTTAAAAAATCCACGAGCCTTGGAAAAATTATTACAGTGATGCCAAGTTTGTTCTATAAATATAATTCATTAGGAATTCGGTTGTCCAAATCTCTATTGAATGATGTGACAATATTTCATTAGCTCCATTAGCCACAACAAGAGCAGTAAAACTAGCCAGAAGATTCTGTGGCAAATTACTGGCCTTTCATTCAAAAAAAAATATGTATTTTTAAATACTGAAACATAATAAAACATAACACAAATCATAATACAAATTGAAAAATAAACAAATAGTATGTGACAAAATATGCTGATGGTGCTGCTGCACTACCCTTTTGGAATCAATGGACAAAGCATAGAAATCTGTAAACACCCACTCAAATCATAAAGAAAAAATATTGACATGCTACCCGATTTAAAATAGCTTAGACGTATGGAATGGACAAAAAATTGGCCTACCTCAAAAGACAAGCAAGAACACTTTTCGAAAGAACCCAGCTGATATGAAAAAGAAAGACAAAGTATGCCAAGCAGATCATCCCCATTTGAAAGTCTTATGATTTTACCTCTAGTGGGCTTTTGTGAATTGCTCTTTTCCCATTTTTAGTTTCTTTCGTTCAACAAGAATAACCATTCCATGGACTAGAAAAATGCCTTTTAAAGAGCTACTACCAACCAAGTGGTTGTTGGAACAATGCCAACAAAACAAAAATAGGGGGGGAAACGATGTCTTCATCTTTGACAGACACGCATGGGGAAATCAATGTTTGTTTGTATGTCAAAATCTGACACGCTCAATATAAATGCTATTGCTAAAGGTCGCTTTATGGTGAGGATGAGAGGGGACAGAAAATTCATGTCATGTCACCAAATGCTAATTTGTACAGGTATTTTACAGGTATTAACCCGCTTATCGTATCCTCCAACTTGTTAATTGGCCATCATCTCATAGTTGGTCTTGTTGTCTTTCAAGGATATTTGAATATGTGGTTTTCTTTTTCTTTTGAAGGTTAAGGACATTTTGCGTATGGAATTTGAATTTGCCAGCCAGCGGAGAAAGGTGGGGCGGCGGCACACCTTTCGCGGTTTTAACTGGGCAAGCGATTGCGGTCATAAATTGGTTTTTGTGAATCATTCACCATTCAGCAACACCTTTTGTGATTTAATACACCCAAAATGTCGAGGAGGATATTTAAATGAGCAGCAGCGTTCTCAGCATGACATTAATAAAAGCTAAACAAATAGCGTTTTAATTAAAATAACAAAGAAATGTGGAAAGAATTTTGGAAAATACAAAATAAAAATTATTTAAAAAATCCACGCCTAAGGGGCTATAAGTGGGCAATAAAAATTATTTAAAAAATCCACGCCCAAGGGGCTATAAGTGGGCAATAAAAATTATTTAAAAAATCCACGCCCAAGGGGCTATAAGTGGGCAATAAAAATTATTTAAAAAATCCACGCCCTAGGGGCTATAAGTGAGCAATAAAAATTATTTAAAAAATCCACGCCCTAGGGGCTATATGTGGGCAATAAAAATTATTTAAAAAATCCACGCCCAAGGGGCTATAAGTGGGCAATAAAAACTATTTAAAAAATCCACGCCCAAGGGGCTATAAGTGGGCAATAAAAATTATTTAAAAAATCCACGCCCAAGGGGCTATAAGTGGGCAATAAAAATTATTTAAAAAATCCACGCCCAAGGGGCTATAAGTGGGCAATAAAAATTATTTAAAAAATCCACGCCCAAGGGGCTATAAGTGGGCAATACAAATTATTTAAAAAATCCACGCCCAAGGGGCTATAAGTGGGCAATAAAAATTATTTAAAAAATCCACGCCCAAGGGGCTATAAGTGGGCAATAAAAATTATTTAAAAAATCTAGGCCCAAGGGGCTATAAGTGGGCAATAAAAATTATTTAAAAAATCCACGCCTAAGGGCCTATAGGTGGGCAATAAAAAATATTTAAAAAATCCACGCCTAAGGGTTAATGGGTGGGCAATAAAAATTATTTAAAAAAACCACGCCTAAGGGTTTATGGGTGGGCATTAAAAATTATTTAAAAAACCACGCCTAAGGGTTTATGGGTGGGCAATAAAAATTATTTAAAAACCCACGCCTAAGGGTTTATGGGTGGGCAATAAAAATTATTTAAAAAATACCTTGTTACTAGGTGTTATTTACATTATATTATTATGAAACAGTTGTTTTTGTTTATTATTTTTTTTTTTTGCACCAGCAGATGTTTGCAATAACTTCTAATCCAGTTTGAAACTATGTTGTATTTGTTTACAATATTTGAAAACACAACAATTTGTTTATCTCGCTGTAAAGTTGTTATGGAAATTTTGTTTATAAACTCGTTGTGTGAACTACATATGCGAGACACGGCAGACACTGACTGGGTATTGTAACGAGAATTTCTTTGAAATATGCAAACGATATTGAAATTAGCAGACACACATGCCGGCTATTAATTACAACAAAAATATATCACAAATATTTTGTAAGACTTTTGAATGTCAGTTAAACAAAAAAAAAAATGGGTTATTATTTGGGACAAAATGTTAGGGGAGGTACCTCATGATAGCCTCAATGGTTTTGCTCCCCGAAAAAAATTATGTCATCGTAATAGGGAATGTGAGGACAAGCTGCTGCAAAAAACCATCTGAGGATTATCCTTAATGTGTAATTTTGCGAACAAATTTTGAAATGTTGTGTGGGAACAACCCGAAAGTGTGGATAGATATATGTCCTTATTCAAACCTAATCTACGTCTCCATGTGCAAAGTTTGGATTAAATCGGCTATTCCCCTCGAGATTTTACGTGTGCACCATTTTTGGGAAAAATGTTTGATTAATCTATTTTGACTAATCTAAATTTGGACCAAATAGGGTGATCGGTTAAATCCAATATTTTATGCATTTATAGACTCCTCACAAATTTTTTTTGTTCGGCTACCAATAGTGGAATTTGGTGTAGAACATTTTGCCTATTGGCACTTAGCTGCTATAATGAAGTTCTAAGGCCCAATTCGGTGATTTGTGGAAATAGCTGTAAAAACCTATAAAAATAAGTTTAACTTTTTCTTTGTAAATCCAACTTTAAGCCCTATATTTGATTGCTTTATAGAGCCCTCGCAAATTGCTTTTGTTCTATGACCCATAGTGGAATTTGGTGGAGAATATTTTGTTCATTGACACTTAGTTTCTACAATGAAATTTGAAGGTCCAAATTGGAGATTTGTGGAAATAACCTCAAAAAGACTGTAAAAATAATTTCTTGATTATAAATCCCAATCTAAAACCGAAATTTTTCTTGATATATATTTCTTCTACAGCTTTAGTTTGTTCGGTGGCCCATAATGGAATTCGATGAAGAATATTTTGTCCATTGACACTTTACCCCTGCAAATATAAATTGTGATCCAAATCTGAGATATTTGAAATACCCCCTAAAAAGATGTAAACATAATTTCTTGTTTATAAATTCCAATTTAAATTCGTTATTTCCTGCGTTTGTAGTATCCGCAAAAGTTTCTTTTGCTTAGTGACCCGTAGTCAAATTTAGTAAAAAAATTTATCCATTGACACCTAACTCCTGCCGTAAAGTCCTGTGGTTCAAATCAGAGACTTGTGGAAATAACCCCTAAAAAATTGCACAAAACAATTTCTTATTTATAAATCCCAATTTACATTCGATTTTTTATGGGTTTATGCTATCCTCAGAAATTTCTTTTGTTCGGCAACCCAAAGTGGAATTTGGTGGAGATTATTTTTCCCTTTGGTACCTAACACCCACAATAAAATCATAAGGTCAAAATCGGAGACTTATGGACATGACCATAAAAAACTATTAAACTAATATCTTATTTATTGAGCCCAATTTAAATCCGACGTCTATTTAGTATATATATTAGATGTACAGCTTTTACTTGTTCAGTGACCCATAATGAAATTCGATGTAGAATAATTATTTAATTTGCACCAGGGTCCTATAGTGAAGTCGAAAGACCTAATTAGATGATTTATTAAAATAACCCCAAAAATAATAAAAATTACCTTCTATTTTGAAGAACCCAAGATATTTTCATTTTTATCTTGGCAAATATTGAATTCATAGATTTCTTTTGTTCGGCGACCCATAGTGAAATTTTGTGTAGAATATTTGGTCCATTGACACCTAACAGCTGCAGTGAAATCTAAAGGTCCAAATTGGGCATTTATGAAAATAACCCAAAAACTGTACAAAATAATTACTAATTTATAAATCCCAATTTAAATCCGATACTTCTTGGGTATATAGCGGACCCACATATTTTATTTGTTCGGTGACTTATAGTGAAATTTGATGCAGAACATTTTGCCTTTTGGTACCTAACATCTACAGCAATATCTAAAGGTCCAAATCAGAGATTTATGGAAATAAACATATGTTTGCTGCAAGAGGCCATACATGGTGGTACATTCTAATGGTGATTAGCTTTATTATGATATTTTATTTTAAAATGTGGGTCACGTGCCCTTTCAGCTTCTTTAGCAGGTGTTCTGTTTTCATAAGAAAGTTACAATTTCATTACCTTTTTTAATAAATCCCCCCTTCCAGTTGTCAAGTCTGTCTGCCGCAGTAGTCACTCTTTTTCTAAATTAATTCGTTATCCAATGTGTCGCATTATTTTAAAATCAAAATTTTTTTTATTAATATTTATGAGAATATTCCCCCACCCTCGAAAATTTCAAAGATCGAGAAATAGAAGCCGGCTTGATTATTCAGTACCACTTTTGGGCGGAGAGAAAAAAGGTAGATTTGGATATAAAAATCGTAGCAGTAGAAGCGGTTGGTGACACGCGACTTTGTTATAAAATTCAATGAACAAATTATGAAGGAAGGTGAAAGAAACGTTGAATGCGGATTGGTGTGGATATTTTTAGAAAAAAAACTACTACATTAGGGAAGAAAACAAATTTAGCAAATGTTCAAAGAATTGTAATTTTCCAAAGGTAGAGGGGAGGCACTTTACGGCCCAAAACTCGAATTCTTGAAGATTATGAAATTTTTTGGCGTATGTGTATGCAATGGAATTGAGAACTTTGATCTCAAGTTTTTTTCCAGATTTACATTAGGACAGTTCTAATAGTACATCCAATATTTTCTGGGTTTATGCTATACTCAGAAATTTCTTTTGTTCGTTGACCCATAGTAGAATTTAGTGCAGAACATTTTATCCTTTCGCAGCAAACTCCTACAATAAAGTCTAAGGGCTCAACTCGGGGGTTTGTGGAAATAACCCCAAAAAAGGTTGTACAAACAAATTTTTTATCAATTTAAATTTTTAATCCGATATTATCTGGATTTATAGTATACCCACAAATTTCTTTTGTTCGATGACTCATAGTAGAATTTGATGCAGAACATTTAGTCTTTTGGTCTCTAACTCCTGCAATGAAATCTTGTGGTCCAAATCAGAGATTTGTGAAAATAACTACAAAAAGTTGCACAAAATAATTTCTCATTTATAAATTCCAATTTACATCCGACATTTTCGGGGCTTATAGCATCCTCACAAATTTCTTTTGTTCAGCGACCCATAGTAGAATTTAGTACAGACAATTTTGTCCTTTTGCAGCAAACTTCTACAATAAAGTTTAAGGGTACAATTCGGAGGTTTGTGGAAATAACCCCAAAGAAGTTGTACAAAAAATTTTCTTATTTATAAAATTCAAATTTTAATTCGATATTTTCTGGGTTTATAGTATCCTTACAAATTTCTTTTGTTCGGTGACCAATAATAAAATTTAGTGCAGAACATTTTGTCCTTTCACAGCAAACTCCTACAATAAAGTCTAAGGACCCAATTAGGAGATTTATTAAAATAGCCCCAAAAACGTTGTACAAAATAATTTCTTATTTATAAAATTTAAATTTACATCCCATATTTTCTGGGTTTATAGTATCCCTACAAATTTCTTTTGTTCGGTGACCCATACTAAAATTTAGTGCAGAACATTTGGTCCTTTCACAGCAAACTCCTACAATAAAGTCTAAGGACCCAATTAGGAGATTTATTAAAATAGCCCCAAAAAAGTTGTACAAAATCATTTTTTTATAAATTCCAAATTACATCCGATAATTTCGGAATTTATAGCATCCCCACAAATTTCTTTTGCTCGGTGACCCATAGTAGAATTTTGTTCGGAACATTTTTTCCTTTAGCAGCAAACCCCTACAATAACGCCTAAGGGCCCTATTCGGGGTTTTGTGGAAATAACCCCAAAAAAGTTGTAAAAAATAATTTCTTATTTATAAATTCCAATTTACATTCCATATTTTCCGGGTTTATGGTATCCTCACAAATTTTTTTGTTCGGTGACCCATAATAAAATTTAGTGCGGAACATTTTGTCCTTTCACAGCAAACTCCTCCAATAAAGTCTAAGGACCCAATTAGGAAATTTATGGAAATAACCCCATAAAAGTTGTACAAAATAATTTCTTATTTAATAAATTTCGATTTTTAATCCGTTATTTTCTGGATTTATAGTATCCTAACAAATTTCTTTTGCTCGGTGACCCATAGTAGAATTTAGTGCAAAACATTTTGTCCTTCGGTAGAAAACTCCTACAATAAAGTCTAAGGGCCCAATTCGGAGATTTGTGGAAATAACCCCAAAAAAGTTGTACAAAATAATTTCTTATTTATAAATTCCAAATTACATCCTATATTTTCTGGGTTATAGTATTCCCACAAATTTATTTTGTTCGGCAGCCCATAGTAAAATTTAGTGCAGAACATTTTGTCCTTTCACAGCAAACTCCTACAATAAAGTCTAAGGGTCCAATTAGGAGATTTGTGGAAATAACCCCAAAAAAAGTTGTACAAAATAATTTCTTATTTATAAATTCCAATTTACATCCCATATTTTCTGGGTTTTGTATTATTCACACAAATTTCTTTTGTTCGGTGACCCATAGTAGAATTTAGTGCAGAATATTACATCCTTTGGCAGCAAACTTCTACAGTAAAGTGTAAGGGCCTAATTCGTAGATTTGTGAAAATAACCAAAAACGTTGTAAAATTTTTTTTTTATAAATTTCAATTTTTATTCCGATATTTTCTGGGTTTATAGTATCACCACAAATTTTGTTCGGTGAGCCATAATAGAATTTAGTGCAGAACGTTTTGTCCTTTGGCAGAAAACTCCTACAATAAAGTGCGAGGGCCTAATTCGCAGATTTGTGAAAATAACCCCAACAAAGTTGTGCAAAGTTCAGCGACCCATAGTAGAATTTAGTACAAAATATTTTGTTCTTTGGCAGCAAACTCCCACAATAAAGTCTGAGGGTCCAATTAAGAGATTTGTGAAAATAACCCCAAAAAAAGTTGTAAAAAATAATTTCTTTTTTTATAAATTTCAATTTACATTTGATATTTTCTGGGTTTATAGTATCCTCACAAATTTCTTTTGTTCGCCGACCCATAGTTGAATAAAGTCTAAGGGCTCAATTCGGAGGTTTGTGGAAATAACCCCAAAAAAGTTGTACAAAAAAATTTCTTATTTATAAATTTCAATTTTTAATCTCATATTTTCTCGGTTTATAGTATCCTTACAACTTTCTTTTGTTTGGTGACCCATAGTGGAATTTAGTGCAGAACATTTTATCTTTTTTCAGCAAACTCCTCCAATAAAATCTAAGGGCCCAATTCGTAGATTTGTGGAAATAACCCCAAAAAAAGTTGTACAAAATAATTTCTCATTTATAAATTCCAATTTACAACCCATATTTTCTGGGTTTAAAGTATCCCCAAAAATTTATTTTGTTCAGTGAGCCATAGTAGAATTTAGTGCAGAACATTTTATACTTTCGCAGCAAACTCCTACAATAAAGTCTAAGGGCTCAGTTCGGAGATTTGTGGAAATAACCCCAAAAAAGTTGTACAAAATAATTTCTTATTTATAAAATTCAAATTTAATCCGATATTTTCTGGGTTTATAGTATCCCCACAAATTTCTTTTGTTCGGTGATCCATAGTAGAATTTAGTGCAGAATATTTTATCCCCTTGCAGCAAACTCCTACATTAAAGTCTAAGGGCCCTATTCGGGGTTTTGTGGAAATAACCCCAAAAAAGTTTTACAAAATAATTTCATATTTATAAAATTCAAATTTTAATCCGATATTTTCTGCGTTTATAGTATCCTTACAAATTTCTTTTGTTCGGTAACCCATAGTATAATTTGATGCTGAACATTTTGCTTTTGGTTTCTAACTCCTGCAATGAAATCTTGTGGTCCAAATCGGAGATTTG
Source organism: Musca autumnalis (assembly GCF_047663935.1). Lineage (NCBI taxonomy): Eukaryota > Metazoa > Arthropoda > Insecta > Diptera > Muscidae > Musca > Musca autumnalis. The sequence goes on from NW_027411977.1 coordinate 228,499,137, forward strand.
TGTAAATAACCCCAAAAAAGTTGTACAAAAAATTTCTTATTTAATAAATTTCAATTTTTAATTCGATATTTCTGGGTTTATAGTATCCTTACAAAATTCTCTTATTCGGAAACCAATAGTAGAATTTAGTGCACAACATTTTGTCTTTCAGTTGCAAACTTCTACAATGAAATCTTAGGGTCCAAACCGAAAATTTATGGAAATAATCCAAAAAAAGTTGTACAAAATAATTTCTTATTTGTAAATTCCAATTTTTAATCCGATATTTTTTTGGGTTTATAGTATTCTCACACATTTCTTTTGTTCGGCGACGCATAATCAAATTTAACGCAGAACATTTTGTCTTTTGGTCCCTAACTCCTTCAATGAAGTCTTGTTGTCCAAATCAGAGATTTGTGGAAATAACCCCTAAAAAAATTGTATAAAATATTTTTTATTTAAAAATTCCAATTTACATTGGATATTTTTCGGGTTTATAGTATTCTCACAAATTTCTTTTGTTCGGCAACCTATAGTGGAATTTGTTGCAGAACATTTTGTTCTTTGACACCTAACTGCTTCAATGAACTTTAAAGGTCCAAATTGGAGATTTGCGAAATTAACCCCAAAAAAAGTTGCACAAAATAATTTCGTATTTATCCGCTGTTTTTCCGGGTTTATGCTATCCTCAAAAATTTCTTTTGTTCGGTGACCCATAGTAGAATTTGGCAAAATATTCTATTTAGATATATATGCAATTGAATTTAGTTGTGTTAGATTTTTGAATGTCAGTTAATAATAATAAGGATTAATAATTATGCTATGTTTACATCAATAGACCCCTTTACAATGTAAAGGATTTTTTTTGTTCTTAATCAATTGCATTGTTCCCCCAGATAACAAATTCATACTCAAAACCCCACGTGTCTATTCAAAATTCTGAAACTTCAGCATGAGTTTTATTTCACAAAAAATACCTTCAAGCCAACTACCAGCCTCTTTAAAGACAAGCCTCCAAAACGAAAAATGTTATTTGCAATATTAAAAAAAAAACAACAACAACAATCTGTCCGGCCGGTATCACTGCTGGCCCGGTTAACAGACGGTTTCAACAATCTTATGAATTTTATAGATCACTCACACCATCACAAATCCGTCCGTCATTTGTTTACCACCAGAGTTTAAAACAGCCGATTTGAATATCACTCCGGTGTTCTTAATTTATGCACATTTCGATTGAGAAAAGAAATTAAAAAAAATTGAAAACAAGAACAACTATTATTACAGTTTCAGATAGATACGAGAAAAACAAAATACTTGTTTCACTATTTCAGGCGGCTATAAAAAAAATCAATAAGATTCAAAATAAAATATAAATATTCAAATTATTATTAAACAAACATCTCGAACATACAGCGATCGATGCTTGGGACAGGATTTTTATTTCACCTGACAACAGGTCATTGTTGTTGGGCTATCGTTTCTTGAGGCCGGCCCAAAGCGCCACCTCTCTTCTCTGGCAACAGAAGCTATATAAAGCTTTAAGCCGGCCATGCGTTTTAAGTTAGTCTTAAATAAGTTACCCTAAGTGGATCAAGTATTGAATTGATTTTTTTGTTGATTCGGTGAAATCTCTTAATAAACCTATAATGGTATGTGTCAAGTGTGAACGAATGTGTGTGTGTCCGATAATAAAACGGTTATACAAGAGTTTTCAAATTTTAAAAGATTATTCCAGAATGACAAATGAATAAAACATATAACGAATGATATAAAAAATATATACTAAATGCAAAGTCCTTAAAATTATAAAGCTATAGAAATCATGTTCAAAGCTCAGTGTTTTAATTCCAAACTTCAAAAAATTGAAATATGAATTCGGAGATTTGTGGAAAGAACGCTAAAAAGGCGGTACAAAATAATTATTTATAAATCCCGTTTTAAATCCAATATTTCTAGGTATAAATTATACCTACAAATTCCTTTCGTTTGATGACCCATAGTGGAATTTGGTGCAGAACATTTTGTACTTTGGTTGCTAACTCCTACAACGTGGTGTAATGGCAAAATTCGGAGATTTATGGAAATAACCATGAAAAACTGTAAAAAATATTTTATTATAAATTTAATACTATATTATCTTGGTTTATAGTATTGCCACAAATTTCATTTGTTCGGTGACCTATTGTGGAATTTGGTGAAGAATATTTTGTCCATTGACACCGAAATGCTAAAATGAAACCTAAAGCTCCAAATCGGAGAATTATGAAAATTATCCTAAAAAACTGTAAAAAATAATTTCTAATTTATAAATCCCAATTTAAATCCGATTTTTTCTCGATACATAGCTTACCGACTTATTTCATTTGTTCGGGGACCCATAGTGGAATTTGGTGTAGAACATTTTATGCTTTAGCAGCTAACTCCTGCAGTGAAATCTTGTGGTCCAAATAAGAGATTTGTGGAAATAATCCTAAAAAACTATACAAAATAATTTCGTATTTTTAAAAAACTCCAATTTGCAAACGACATTTTCTTGGTTTAGAGTATCCCCACAAGTTTCCTTTGTTCGGTGACCCATAATGGAATTTGGTGCAGAATATTTTTTTCATTGACACCTTACTGCTACAATGAAATCTAAAGGCCCAATTCTGAGATTTGTGGAAATAATCTCAAAAAGCTGTAAAAAATAATTTCTTACTTACAAATCCCAATTTGCATCCGATATTTTCTGAGTTTATAGCATCCTCACAAATTTCTTTTGTTCGGCGATCCATAGTAGAATTTAGTACAGAACATTTTGTCCTTTAGCAGCAAGCTCCTACAATAAAATCTAAGGGGCCAATTCGGAGATTTGTTAAAATAACCCCTAAAAAGTTGTACAAAATAATTTCTTATTTATAAATTCTAATTTACATCCGATATTTTCCGTGTTTATAGTATCCTCACAAATTTCTCTTGTTCGGCGACCCATAGTAGAATTTAGTATAGAATATTTTGTTCTTTGGGAGCAAACTCCAACAATAAAGTCTAAGGGCCCAATTCGGTGGTCTGTGGAAATAACCCCAAAAAAGTTGTACAAATAAATTTCTTATTTATAAATTTCAATTTTTAATCCGATATTTTCTGAGTTTAAAGCATCCTCACAAATTTCTTTTGTTCGGCGACCCATAGTAGAATTTAGTACAGAACATTTTGTCCTTTAGCAGCAAACTCCTACAATAAAATCTGAGGGCCCAATTCGGAGATTTGTTAAAATAACCCCATAAAAGTTGTAAAAAATAATTTCTTGTTTATAAATTCCAATTTGCATTCGATATTTTCCGGATTTATTGTATCCTCACAAATTTCTTTTGTTCGGTAACCCATAGTAGAATTTGAGCCAAAAAATTTTATCCATTGACACCTAGGCGTTACAATAATTTCTTAAAGTCAAAATCGGAGATTTGTGGAAATAACCCTAAAAAGTTTTACAAATAATTTTTTAAATAAATTTCCCAATTTAATCCGATATTTCCAGGTTATATAGCATACCGACTTATTTCATTTGTTCGGTGACCCATAGTGCAATTTTGTGTAGAACATTTTGTTCATTGACATCTAACTCCTACAATGAAATATAAAGGTCCAAAGCGGAGGCTTATAAAAAATAATGATCAAAATATCTCAATAAAAAAATTCTTATTTATAAATCCCAAATTCAATCCGATATTTTCGAGATATATGGTATATCCACAAATTTTATTTGTTCGGTAACCCATAGTAGAATTTAGTGTAGGACATTTTGTCCTTTGGCTGCTAACTACTACAATCAAATCGAAAGGGTAATTTCTGAGGTTTAAGGAAATAACCTGAAACTGTAAAAAATAAGTCAAAACGTGGATTTTTAAAGAACTTTTTTAAAACTTTTTCTTTAAGGCGTGGATTTTTTTAAGAAATTTTTATAAGGCCTCCCTAAGGCGTGGATTTTTTTAAGAAATTTTTATGAGGCCTCCCTAAGGCGTGAAGTTTTTTAAGAAATTTTTATAAGGCCTCCCTAAGGCGTGGATTTTTTTAAGAAATTTTTATAAGGCCTCCCTAAGGCGTGGATTTTTTTAAGAAATTTTTATAAGGCCTCCCTAAGGCGTGGATTTTTTTAAGAAATTTTTATAAGGCCTCCCTAAGGCGTGGATTTTTTTAAGAAATTTTTATAAGGCCTCCCTAAGGCGTGGATTTTTTTAAGAAATTTTTATAAGGCCTCCCTAAGGCGTGGATTTTTTTAAGAAATTTTTATAAGGCCTCCCTAAGGCGTGGATTTTTTTAAGAAATTTTTATAAGGCCTCCCTAAGGCGTGGATTTTTTTAAGAAATTTTTATAAGGCCTCCCTAAGGCGTGGATTTTTTTAAGAAATTTTTATAAGGCCTCCCTAAGGCGTGGATTTTTTTAAGAAATTTTTATAAGGCCTCCCTAAGGCGTGGATTTTTTTAAGAAATTTTTATAAGGCCTCCCTAAGGCGTGGATTTTTTTAAGAAATTTTTATAAGGCCTCCCTAAGGCGTGGATTTTTTTAAGAAATTTTTATAAGGCCTCCCTAAGGCGTGGATTTTTTTAAGAAATTTTTATAAGGCCTCCCTAAGGCGTGGATTTTTTTAAGAAATTTTTATAAGGCCTCCCTAAGGCGTGGATTTTTTTAAGGAATTTTTATAAGGCCTCCCTAAGGCGTGGATTTTTTTAAGAAATTTTTATAAGGCCTCCCTAAGGCGTGGATTTTTTTAAGAAATTTTTATAAGGCCTCCCTAAGGCGTGGATTTTTTTAAGAAATTTTTATAAGGCCTCCCTAAGGCGTGGATTTTTTTAAGAAATTTTTACAAGGCCTCCCTAAGGCGTGGATTTTTTTAAGAAATTTTTATAAGGCCTCCCTAAGGCGTGCATTTTTTTAAGAAATTTTTATAAGGCCTCCCTAAGGCGTGCATTTTTTTAAGAAATTTTTATAAGGCCTCCCTAAGGCGTGCATTCTAAGGCGTGCATTTTTTTAAGAAATTTTTATAAGGCCTCCCTAAGGCATGGATTTTTTTAAGAAATTTTTATAAGGCCTCCCTAAGGTGTGCATTTTTTAAAGAAATTTTTATAAGGCCTCCCTAAGGCGTGGATTTTTTTAAAGAAATTTTTATAAGGCCTCCCTAAGGCGTGGATTTTTTTAAGAAATTTTTATAAGGCCTCCCTAAGGCGTGGATTTTTTTAAGAAATTTTCATAAGGCCTCCCTAAGGCGTGGATTTTTTTAAGAAATTTTTATAAGGCCTCCCTAAGGCGTGGATTTTTTTAAGAAATTTTTATAAGGCCTCCCTAAGGCGTAGATTTTTTTAAGAAATTTTTATAAGGTTCCCTAAGGCGTGGATTTTTTTAAGAAATTTTTATAAGGCCTCCCTAAGGCGTGGATTTTTTTAAGAAATTTTTATAAGGCCTCCCTAAGGCGTGGATTTTTTTAAGAAATTTTTATAAGGTTCCCTAAGGCGTGGATTTTTTTAAGAAATTTTTATAAGGCCTCCCTAAGGCGTGGATTTTTTTAAGAAATTTTTATAAGGCCTCCCTAAGGCGTGGATTTTTTTAAGAAATTTTTATAAGGCCTCCCTAAGGCGTGGATTTTTTTAAGAAATTTTTATAAGGCCTCCCTAAGGCGTGGAGTTTTTAAGAAATTTTTATAAGGCCTCCCTAAGGCGTGGATTTTTTTAAGAAATTTTTATAAGGCCTCCCTAAGGCGTGGAGTTTTTAAGAAATTTTTATAAGGCCTCCCTAAGGCGTGGATTTTTTTAAGAAATTTTTATAAGGCCCTCCCTAAGGCGTGGTTTTTTTTTAGAACATTTGAAATCGATAAAGTCACGTTTTATGGGAGCTTTTGACACTTTTTCACAAAAGGGCCCAAAAAGACCCCTACAATGATGAGCTAGAGGGTTAAGATGTTCCGCAAAAATGTTCCTTATAGTGTTGTTAGCAATATCTCCAAGCATACCCCATAGCTAAAATATAAGGATCTCAAGGAATTTAGGGTCATTTCATTATATCATTGTTCAAAATAGAATTAGTAAGAGGTTTCACAAGTTTTCAATCATTTCTGAGATTTCCATTCAATTTTGAGCCGAGACATATTCAGACACTTATAATAAAATTTTCTGGCGAATATTATTGTGGAACATTTGGAAGCGATAAATAGCCGATTTATGGTAGTTTTTAACACTTTTTCACAAAAGTGCCCAAAAAGACCCCTAACATGAATTGCTGGAGGGTTAATGTGTTCCACAAAAATGGTGCTTATAGTGTTGTTAGTAATATCTCCAAGCATACCCCATAGCTAAAATATAAGGATCTCAAGGAATTTGGGTTCATTTATTATAACATTGGTCAAAATAGGATTAATAAGGGGTTTCACAAGTTTTCAATCATTTCTGAGATTTCCATTCAATTTTGAGCCGAGACATATTCAGACACTTATCGTAACATGTTCTGGTGAATATTTTTATAGAACATTTGGAAGCGATAAATAGCCGATTTATGGGATTTTTTAACAGTTTTTCACAAAAGGGCCCAAAAAGACCCCTAAAATGAATTGCTAGAGGGTTAATGTGTTCCACAAAAATTGTCTTTATTGTGCTATTGGTAATATCTCCAAGCATACCCCATAGCTAAAATATAGGGATCTCAAGGAATTTAGGGTCATTTCATTATAACATTGGTCAAAATGGGATTAATAAGGAGTTTCACAAGTTTTCAATCATTTCGGCGATTTCCATTCAATTTTGAGCCAAGACATACTCAGACACTTATAATAAAATTTTCTGGCGAATATTTTTGTAGAACATTCTGAATCGAATTTCGCACGTTTAAGGGGAGTTTTTGACACTTTTTCACAAATGGTCCCAAAAAGTCCCCTGAAATGAGTTGCTAAAGGGTTAAAGTGTTCTACGAAAATGTTCCTTATAGTGTTGTTAGAAATATTTCCAAACATATCCTATACGGAAAATGTAAAGATCTCAAGGAATCTTGGTTAGTTGCATTGTAACTTTGACCTAAAGAGGGTTAATAAGGAGTTTCATTAGCTTTCAATTATATCTGAGTTTTCCATTCAATTTTTACCTTTGATTTATTTGGGAACTCATAGTAAAATTTTCTGGCAAATATTTTTGTAGAACATTTGGAATCGAATTTCGCACGTTTAAGGAAAGTTTTTTACGTTTTCGGAAAAAGAGTCCCATAAGACCCCTACATTGTGGTGCTAGAGGGTTAAGATGTTCCACAAATATGTCCGTCGTAGTGTTCTCAGTAATAATGCTGAACATAATATATAGTTAAAAACTAAGAATCACAAAGATTTTGAGTACTTGCACTATAGAAATGCTTAAGAGAGCGATTCTGGCCTTGAATTGCAGAAACCCTATTAAGTGGATCCCTGGAAGCATAAAAATCTTTAAAAATCAAAATTATTTACTTGATAAAATCCTTACCTCTACACTTTTTTAATAATTTGTTCCTTTTCCATTTCTGTTACAGACCTCCTACACCGACAAAGGCCCCAAACCAGAATTTGGTAAATTCTTGTCCTTCGACCACTTGACATTCTATGTGGGCAATGCTAAACAGGCAGCCAGTTACTATACCACACGCATGGGTTTCTCACCTCTGGGTTATCAGGGTTTGGAGACAGGCAGTCGCCGTTATGCCAAACATGCTGTCAAACAAAATAAAATTGTGTTTGTTTTCGTTTCCTCCTATGAAACTGATGACGAGGAACATGGCATGCACTTGATGAGACATGGTGATGGTGTTAAGGATGTTGCCTTTGAGGTGGAAGATATTGAGGCAATTTTCAATTTGGCCAAAGAGCGGGGAGCTGAGGTGGTGCGTGAATTGTGGGAGGAAAGCGATGAATTTGGTACAGTAAAATTTGCCACAATTAAGACGGTGAGTTGTGATTTTTCCTGGAAGAAGAAGAAAAGTTATTAAAATTTGTATTTCCCTTTTAGTACGGTGACACCACCCACACCTTTGTTGATCGCACAAATTACAAGGGTGTCTTTTTGCCAGGCTTCAAGGCTCCCGCCGAAGATCCTCTGCTGAAATTGTTGCCTCCTGCCAAATTGGATTTCATTGATCATGTTGTGGGCAATCAACCCGATTTGGAAATGGAACCTGTTGCTGCCTGGTATGAACGTGTCTTGCAATTCCATCGTTTCTGGTCGGTGGATGATTCACAAATTCACACCGAATACTCTGCCTTGCGTTCCATTGTCATGGCCAATTATGAGGAGACGGTGAAAATGCCTATCAATGAACCTGCAAAGGGTAAAAAGAAATCACAAATCCAGGAATATGTGGAATATTATGGTGGTGCTGGTGTCCAACACATTGCCCTCAATACCAGTGATATTATCACCGCCATTCAAAATCTCCGTGCCAGAGGCATGGAATTCTTAACCATTCCATCATCGTATTATGAAATTTTGACAGAAAACCTTAAACACAGCCGCACCAAGATCAAGGAAGACATGGAAGTGCTGAAGAAATTGAACATTCTCATTGATTACGATGAGAACGGATATTTGTTGCAGATTTTCACCAAAAATATGCAAGATCGTCCCACATTGTTCTTGGAAGTTATTCAGCGTCACAATCATAATGTAAGTAAAGAGGGAAATGGAAGAGAGAGAGAGAGAGAAATTAATTGTTTTTGTTTTGTTTATTTTTCAGGGTTTCGGTGCCGGCAACTTCAAGTCCCTGTTTACCGCCATTGAAATTGAACAGGAAAGACGTGGCAATTTGTAAATTTTTGACTTAAGTAGTTCAGTCTCTGTTTTAAGTTTAATTCGCCTTCTATTTGTAGTTTAGAAAATAAAAATAATTAATAAAATATGCAAAAAATAAATTAACCAAAAATTTATGATTTCAAAATTAAACAGTGGATTCCAAGTGATCGTTACATTTTAGGTATATGGTATGTTTGGAGATATTACTAACAACACTATAAGGAACATTTTGGTGGAACACATTAACCCTCTAGCACCGCAATGTAGGGGTCTTTTTAGGCCCTTGTTTGAAAAAGTGTCAAAAACTCCCCTAAAACGTGCGAATTCCTTTTCCAAATATTCTACAAAAATGTTCGTCATAAAATTTTACTAGAAGTCTCTGAACAGGTCTAGGTCCAATATTGAAAAGAAATCTCCGAAATAATTAAAAAACCCCTTCTAACCCTCTTTTGTCCAAACTCACAATGAAAATACCCAAGCTTCCATTGAAACCTTACATTTTAGGTGTATGGTATGTTTGGAGATATTACTAACAACACTATAAGGAACATTTTAGTAGAACACATTAACCCTCTAGCACCACAATGTAGGGGTCTTTTTGGGCCCTTGTGTGAAAAAGTGTCAAAAACTCCCCTAAAACGTGCAAATTTCGTTTCCAAAGCTGTTTCAATGTTTTGTTTTAGAAATCAAAGAAGCACATGTTTATTAGGGCTTTATTTTTTTTAATTTTAACAAAATACCTCACATATTATCAAGCGTTGTATCGCCTCTACAAGCGGTGATTTACTGCGCGGCTTATCGTTCGAACTTGGAGGAGGTTACATATCATTGATATGAAGAAGTCTTTCTGGGAAATGGTTTTTTCCGAATGATATATTTTTTTCTCAAAAAATATATGTCCCTAATGTACATCGAAATAGAAATGAATGTATAAAATGTCATATGAAATTTGACACTTGTAGTCGAATAAAGTAATGAACACACCTAGTTTAAGTAAAACACATATCGATAGTGGTTATTAGGTTGAATACAACCATGTATTTAAGTAATCGATAATTGTACAGTAGATAATAGGTGTGTCTTTTTACGTGATAATTTGTAATAATTATTACGAAATGTTACTAAATGCTGTCTTTTTACACAAAAGTTCAGTAAAAGAGAGCGAAGTGAGAGAATAGTTTTGACAGATGTTTGCTGAGAAATTGCTAAAAGTTGCTGAAAGAATTTTTCCCAGCAACCTTTAGCAAGTTCGATCAGCTGTTTTTTAATCATCTGCAAATGGTCAGCTGCTCAATGTTTATCTTATTTTTTGTGGAAAAATACTATAAATATTACGACTCAGGTTTATTTATTGATTATTTTATTAATATATTAATTATTTTCTATTTATTTTGCTTAAAATTGAAGAACTTTTTCATTGCTTTGGAGTTATTTTTTCGTTCATGCATTGGCGCCAATGTTTTTGTTTTGGTTATCAACTGTTATCTTGCTAAAGTTTACTAAATGCTGTCTTTTTACTTTTTTCTCTATTTTCGTATCAAAGAGAAAAATCTCTCTTACTCTCTTGAAAGAAGTTACTGAATAATTATTACTGAAAAAGTAAAAAGACACAACTAATAAGGGTTGATAAGAATAAATAATCGCGTCATGCAGACATTGAACGTTTTCAGACGATAAGGTTTGACTGCTCAAAAACGTGGTTTCCGTTTTGACTCTCATTCGTAATTTTCACATCTAGTGTTGCGTTTTTGAAGTCATTGTATACAAGCGTACTTTTTGAACAAAAAGAAGTGCGGTTTTACATAAATGTACCAAAAAGGTTTATGTGTGTATTGTATTTAAAAATTAAAAAAGTAATTCTTGTGAATCCCATAAAATTGGGTAAAATGTATGCGTTGTTAAAATTGTTGCCTCATGCGCGCATGCCATGTAAAAAATAATGTAATAATTCTTACCACCTGAAGGTAAGATGATACCTGCGTTACCAGCGTAAATTTTTCAAGAAAGATTTTTATGAAATAGGGAAATACCTTTGTTATTAACAGGTACGTAGAAGTCATGTTTTATAGAACACCTTTATTTGTAAAAAATATGATGAAACGGGTAGATAATATCTTACATGCTAGTGTTGTATGTATGGTACTTTATGTACGTTTTCGTTCACTTACTTCCACATTTTGTTTCAACACTGACACAATTTACGAATGACAATCAAAACGGACAACGCATTTTTGAGCAGGCAAACCTTATCGTGTGAAAACGTTCATTCATTGTGTGATCGGCAAACTGAACGGACGTGTTTCAACAACTTCAGGTGTATAAAAGAACGACGCTCAACCACCAATTGTGAAATTGTGAAATAAAGACAAAGCCAACCAATGAAAGTGCGATTTTAACAAAAGTTAATGAAAATTAATTAAATAAAAACTGAGGAACTGAGGCTATTGAAAAATAAACTTAAACAAAAACTGAGGAAATAAGAAACTAAACCTAAAACTAAAAGTGGTTAAAAAACGAAAAGAAAAACTAAAAAGAAAATGGTGAACGGAAAATTAAAAGCTCATCTCGAGCAAATGGGCATAAACTGCCCACAAACACCAACTGTCCAAGAGCTAAGGGACTTGTTGGAAGACATTCGAGAAATTAATGCATCAACGCCACCAGCACTCCGGCCAGATGGTGAGTCATCAAAAAATCAAGCAAGCGACGACAGGCACGTACAACAAGAATTTCATCAGCCAGCAAGCCAGTCGTTACATACACACACACACGTACAGCAACCAGCCAGCATACCATCGCAACAAGCAGAAACAACAACTACGTCACAAACGCACGTAGCCACAAACATGCATGCACAGACAAACGACGAAGCCGTTGATAGAATAGAGAAGTTAAAGGCGCAATTAAAAGAAATGAAGTTGCAGAATGAAGAGGAAGAGAAGAAGGAAAGTGTGGTTACGTTTGCGGACATAGAAGCAGCGTTGCCAAAATTTACTGGTGACGACGGTTATGCTGTTACTAAGTGGGTAGCAGAATATGAAAAAGTAACGAACGTTCTGAACTGCACGGAGGCAGAGAAATTTTTGTATGCACGTCGAATGTTGGCTGGTAGTGCAGGCTTGTTCGTGCGCGGAGCAAAGGCGGAAAGCTGGTTGGCACTAAAGAAGGAATTGTGCGATGAGTTCCAGAAGCCACTTGGAACTAAAGAAATACTACGGCGGTTGGACAACCGCAAGTGGCAGAGAGGCAAGGAAAGCCTACATCGATATGCATTGGAAATGCAGCAATTGGCAGATGGGGCCCCCATCACAGAAGCAGAATTAGTCGAGTATATCGTAGAGGGAATGTGCGACAAGTCGGCGGCATCCCTAGTCTTCCTACACGCAGCAACAGTGAGTGCTTTTAAAAGATTGATTCCACGCTATGAAAAGATGGTGGCCGAGAGGGCCCAGCGGCTAGCAAGAAGCAACACGATCAGTCCAGCCCTGGCTGGAACCAGATGCTACAATTGCCAGGGGTTCGGACATTATCAGTCCAGTTGTAAGAAGGAGCAACGGCCCAAGGGGGTCTGTTTTAAGTGTGGTCGGTCGGGCCACTTGAAAATACATTGCCCACTCAGAGCTGTGGGAGCGGTGCAGGAGCAGGAGGTTGACTGGAATATTAAGGTAAGAGTAGCTTTAGGTCCTAGAAATTCCGGGTCTAATTTTTATCTCATTTCTTCCCTACTTGACACGGGTAGCCCATGTAGTTTCATCAACCAGGCGCTGGTTAGGTCCCTATGCCCAAAATTTAGAATGAAAAAGGAGAAGCCCTCTCGCTTTAGGGACCTAAATGGAGGGAGACTGCAAGTGTGTGGCCAAATAAAGGCAGCCCTTGAATTTGGAGGGAGAAGAAAAATTATTGATTTAAAGATTTTAGTGGATAAGGCTCCGTGCACTCTGGTGCTCGGAAGAGATTTTTTGAAGTTATTCTCAATTAATTTATGTGTAAGAAAAGGGGACCCGGATCCCAGTGAATCATGTAAAAATACCGGGAACACTTATGTTAAGATGGTTTTAAATACGGACCCAAATGATGAGAAAAAACAAGGGCCGCTAATAAAAAATGAATTGAATCATAAACTGTGTGGTGTTCTTTCTAATCCCAATAAAGGGGAAAAGCCTAACCCTGTAAAGGCAGTGAGTGTGGATAAAGGAGTACAAGGTACAGGAATAAAACTGATAAAAGAAATAAACAAAAGAGAAAAAGTACAGGGTAAGAAAATGGAACTTAGCGAAGATACAAACAATAATGAAAAGGAACAGGGTGCGGAATTAAAACTCATGAATAAAGTAAATGATAACGAAATACAGGATATGAAGTTCAAGCCTATAGAAGGAATAGAGAACAATAAGATAAAACAGGGTGAAGAGTACAAACATGATGATCCCGAAAGGGAGGTGGATTGGGGAAAAGTTCATCATTGTGAGGAAGTTCTTGAATCTGAGGTACTGGTGGGGGAAGATCATCCCCTACAAGGAGTGTATGTTGTTAAGGAAATACAAAAGGGGGATGAATGTAGTGCAAACACCGAAGACACTGAAGAAAGGTGGGATATTAACCCAGATTTAAATGAATATGAAAGAAAGGAGCTTTGCAAGTTGATTAAGAGGAATTATTTTGAAAAGATAGAAAATGAGCCAAGGGCTTCTGACTTCAAAGCGTCAATTTTGGTGAACTCAGGGAATGCAACCTACTGTTCGCCGAGGAGACTGTCCTTTGCGGAGAAACAGGAGGTTAGCAAAATTATTGCGGACTTGTTAGAGAAAGGGATCATAAGGCCCAGTAACTCTCCTTATGCATCACCAATAGTGTTGACCAAGAAGAAAAGTGGGGAGATTAGGATGTGCGTGGATTATAGAGCACTTAATAAGATGATCGTAAGAGACAATTACCCTCTGCCCCTAATTGAGGATTGTTTAGAATACCTCGAAGGAAAATCGTGGTTCACGATAATGGATTTGAAATCAGGTTTTTATCATGTGAGACTAGAAGAGGAATCGGTGAAGTATACGTCATTTGTAGTGCCAAACGGTCAGTATGAGTTTTTGAGGTTACCATTTGGGTTGAAAAATGGACCAGCGGTATTTCAACGTTTCATTGCGGGAATTTTTCACGACTTTTTGGAAAAGAATGAAATGGTAATCTATATGGACGACATCGTGATAGCATCAAGGACATTAGGAGAGCATATTCAATTGATGAAGAGGGTACTGGACAGATTAGCCACGTACGGACTGAAGCTCAAGATAGAGAAGTGTAAGATTGAATATTTGGGTTATAAGGTTTCAAGAAAAGGTATTGCACCTTCAGACGGGCATGTTAAGGCAATCGAGGAGTACCCGATGCCCAAGAATGTAAAGGAAATGCAAGCATATTTAGGGTTATGTTCATATTTCAGAAAGTTCGTTAAAGGCTTCGCATTAATAGCAAAGCCCTTGTATGCATTAACTAAAAATGGAGCAAAATATGAAATTACCGACGAATGCAGGGAGGCCTTCGAGATTTTGAAGCGTCATTTGACTTCAAGCCCTATTTTAGCGATTTATAACCCAAGTAGGGAAACGGAACTGCACTGTGATGCGAGTGCAATAGGGTTTGGGTCTATCCTGATGCAGAAACAGGATGACGGTGTATTTCATCCGGTAGCTTATTTTTCGAAGAGAACGATAGATGCGGAAACAAGATACCACAGCTTCGAGTTAGAAACGTTGGCAATTATATATTCATTACGAAGATTTAGAGCATACCTTGAAGGAATACAATTCAAGATAGTAACAGATTGTAATTCGCTCGCGTTAACATTAGCAAAGAGGAATATAAATAGCCGAATAGCGCGCTGGGCATTTGAATTGGAGAACTATAGTTATACCATCGTCCATAGAGCGGGCGAGAAAATGGCCCATGTGGATGCATTGTCAAGAATAGAACAGGGTAATAGGGACGAGGTGGTAGCAACTATAGAAGTAGAGGATATAGATTTTCAGTTATGCGCAGCGCAGGCTAGGGATGCAGAAGTCAGTGAATTGAAAGAGAAACTAGAACAAGGACCGGTAAATGGATATGATATGGTAAATGGGGTGGTTTATAGGAAAATTAACGAGGATTTGCGATTTTTCGTCCCGAAGGACATGGAAACGGAGATTATTAGAACCATGCATGAGAAGTTAGGACACCTTGGAGTAGACAAGTGTTATTTGAAAATGAAAGAGCATTATTGGTTTCCAGAAATGAAGCAAAAGATAGAAAAATATAAGAAGACTTGTATCAAGTGTATCATGTATTCCGCTCCTCATAGGCCTAACGCAAGGGCGCTACACAGTATCCCGAAGGAACCTAAACCGTTCCACACGGTTCATTTGGATCATTTAGGCCCCTTACCGTCCCTTCAATCAAAAAGAAAGCATATTCTAGTTGTTATAGATGCTTTCACGAAATTTGTTAGACTTTACCCAGTATTGACGACGAGCACCAAAGAGGTCAAGGCAGCATTATTAAAGTATTTCGATTACTATAGTAGGCCAGTTAGATGCATTACGGACAGAGGAAGTTGTTTCACCTCAAAAGAATTTGAAGAATTTTTGGAAGAGAAAAACATAGACCACGTTAAGGTGGCTGTCCACTCGCCCCAAGCAAATGGTCAGGTTGAGCGAGTGAACAGAACCTTGGTGGGAATGTTGGCTAAACTTAGTGAGCCGGTAGCACATGCTGACTGGGTGAAACAACTTAGTAAAATTGAATTCGCATTTAACAATACAGTGAATAGATCGATTGGGGATACTCCGAGTAGGGTACTTTTTGGAGTCAACCAAAGAGGAGAAATAGTTGACAAGCTTACAGAATACCTAGAGGAGAACTTTTCAGGCCCGGGGGGGGGTATCAAAGAAATTAGAGATAAAGCCGAATTAGCTATTGCGAGGACGCAAAAATATAACGAGCAGCGATCCGAGGAAAAAGGTATCAAAGTAAATTCATTTAAAGTAGGTGATTTTGTAGTAATCAAAAATGTAGATACGACAGTGGGCGTAAATAAAAAATTGATACCAAAATTCAAAGGGCCTTACACCGTGCGCAAGGTGTTGCCACATGACAGATACGTTGTGGGCGACATAGAAAATTGTCAAATCACCCAGATTCCTTATGATGGGGTGATAGAAGCGTGTAATATGAGATTGTGGAAGACCGATGACCCTGGTAATGGGACCTAGGGCTGCTCTGCCCGATGTATATAGTTGTAAATAAATTGTACATAGTAGTTGTTAAGTAGTTTAAGTATTTAGTCCATTAGTTTAAGTACACTATACACTTGCGTAGTTAACTTGACCCCCATGTGACCGGGGCGGTCACACCTATCAGGTTGGCCGAGCTGTAGTCGAATAAAGTAATGAACACACCTAGTTTAAGTAAAACACATATCGATAGTGGTTATTAGGTTGAATACAACCATGTATTTAAGTAATCGATAATTGTACAGTAGATAATAAGGGTTGATAAGAATAAATAATCGCGTCATGCAGACATTCATTGTGTGATCGGCAAACTGAACGGACGTGTTTCAACACACTAACACTACAACCCAGTTCAGTCAGCTGGGTATTGTTGCTACCTTTTCTTGTTCTACCATGGAAAATACCCAAGATTCCATTGAAACCTTACATTTTAGGTATAGAGTATGTTCGGAGATATTACTAACAACACTATAGGGAACATTTTTGTGGAACACATTAACCCTCTAGCACCACAAGGTATGGGGCTTTTGCGTCCTTTTTTTGAGAAAGTGCAAAAAACTCCCTTAAAACGTGAGTATATCGGTTCCAAACATTCTACAAAAATATTCGCCAGAAAATTTTACAATAGGTCTCTGAATAAGTCCAAGATCAAAATTGAACGGAAATTTCAGAAATAATTGAAAACTTATGAAACTCCTTTTTAACCCACTTTTGCCCAAAGTTACAATGAAACTAACCAAGATTCCTTGGGATCCTTTTATTTTGGGTATAGAGTATGTTCGGAAATGTTGCTAATAACACTGCAAGGAACATTTTGGTGGAACACATTAACCCTCTAGCACCACAATGTAGGTGTCTTTTTGGGCCATTGTGTGAAAAAGTGTCAAAAACTCCCCCAAAACGTGCGAATTTCGTTTCCAAATATTCTACAAAAATGTTTATCATAAAATTTTACTATAAGTCTCTGAATAGGTCTAGGTCCAAAATTGAAAAGAAATCTCCGAGATAATTAAAAAACCCCTTCTAACACTTTTTTGTCCAAAGTCACAAGGAAAATACCCAAGATTCCATTGAAACCTTACATTTTAGGTTTATGGTATGTTTGGAGATATTACTAACAACACTATGAGGAACATTTTTGTGGAACACATTAACCCTCTAGCGCCACAATGTAGGGGTCTTCTTGGCCCTTGTGTGAAAAAGTGTCAAAAACTCCCCTAAAACGTGCCAATTTCGTTTCCAAATATTCTACAAAAATGTTTGTCATAAAATTTTACTATAAGTCTCTGAATAGGTCTAGGTCCAACATTGAAAAGAAATCTCCGAGATAATTGAAAATCCCCTTCTAACCCTCTTTTGTCCAAAGTCACAAGGAAAATACCCAAGATTCCATTGAAACCTTACATTTTAGGTTTATGGTATGTTTGGAGATATTACTAACAACACTATGAGGAACATTTTTGTGGAACACATTAACCCTCTAGCAATTCATGTTAGGGGTCTTTTTGGGCCCTTTTGTGAAAAAGTGTTAAAAACTCCCATAAATCGGCTATTTATCGCTTCCAAATGTTTTACAAAAATATTCGCCAGAAAATTTTACTATAAGTGTCTGAATATGTCTCGGCTCAAAATTGAATTGAAATCCCAGAAAGACATTGAAAACTTATGAAACTCCATATTAACCCTTTTTAGGCCAAAGATACAATGACATCCTTACATTTTAGATATGGGGTATGTTTGAAGATATTACTAGCAACACTATAAGGAACATTTTCGTGGAACATCTTAACCCTCTAGCACATCATTGTAGGGGTCTTTTTGGCCCCTTTTGTGAAAAAGTGTCATCAACTAGGCCTTATAAAAATTTCTCAAAAAAAAATCCAAGCCTTAGGAAGGCCTTATAAAAATTTCTTGAAAAACTCCACGCTTTAGGGAGGCCTTATAAAAATTTCTTGAAAAACTCCACGCTTTAGGGAGGCCTTATAAAAATTTCTTAAAAAATCCACGCCTTAGGGAGGCCTTATAAAAATTTCTTAAAAAAAATCCACGCCTTAGGGAGGCCTTATAAAAATTTCTTAAAAAAATCCACGCCTTAGGGAGGCCTTATAAAAATTTCTTAAAAAAATCCACGCCTTAGGGAGGCCTTATAAAAATTTCTTAAAAAAATCCACGCCTTAGGGAGGCCTTATAAAAATTTCTTACAAAAATCCACGCCTTAGGGAGGCCTTATAAAAATTTCTTGAAAAAATCCACGCCTTAGGGAGGCCTTATAAAAATTTCTTGAAAAACTCCACGCCTTAGGGAGGCCTTATAAAAGTTTCATTGAAAAATCCACGCCCTAGGGAGGCCTTAAAAAAATCCACGCCTTAGGGAGGCCTTATAAAAATTTCTTAAAAAAAATCCACGCGTTAGGGAGGCCTTATAAAAATTTCTTAAAAAAAATCCACGCCTTAGGGAGGCCTTATAAAAATTTCTTAAAAAAATCCACGCCTTAGGGAGGCCTTATAAAAATTTCTTAAAAAAATCCAAGCCTTAGGGAGGCCTTATAAAAATTTCTAAAAAAAATCCACGCCTTAGGGAGACCTTATAAAAATTTCTTAAAAAAATCCACGCCTTAGGGAGGCCTTATAAAAATTTCTTAAAAAATCCACGCCTTAGGGAGGCCTTATAAAAGTTTCATTGAAAAATCCACGCCCTAGGGAGGCCTTATAAAAATTTCTTAAAAAAATCCAAGCCTTAGGGAGGCCTTATAAAGATTTCTTAAAAAAATCCACGCCTTAGGGAGGCCTTATAAAAATTTCTTAAAAAAATCCACGCCTTAGGGAGGCCTTATAAAAATTTCTTAAAAAAAATCCACG
Organism: Musca autumnalis; assembly: GCF_047663935.1. Taxonomy (NCBI): domain Eukaryota; kingdom Metazoa; phylum Arthropoda; class Insecta; order Diptera; family Muscidae; genus Musca; species Musca autumnalis. The sequence goes on from NW_027411977.1 coordinate 228,518,016, forward strand.
CCTTAGGGAGGGCTTATAAAAGTGTCTTTAAAAAATCCACGCCTTAGGGAGGCCTTATAAAAATAGCTTAAAAAATCCACACCTTTGGGAGGCCTTATAAAAATTTCTTAGAAAAATCCACGCCTTAAGGAAAAATTTTTGGAAAAGTTCTTTAAAAATACACGCCTTAGGGAGGCCTTTTAAAAATGACCCTTTCGATTTCATTGTAGTAGTTAGCAGCCAAAGGACAAAATATCCTGCACTAAATTCTACTATGTGTTACCGAACAAATAAAATTTGTTGATGTACTATATATCTAGAAAATATCGGATTGAATTTGGGATTTATAATTAAGAATTTTTTTATTGGGATATTTTGATCATTATTTTTATAAGCCTTCACTTTGGACCTTTAGATTTCATTATAGCAGTTATGTGTCAATGGGCAAAATGTTCTGTACTAAATTGCACTATGGGTCACTGAACAAATGAAATAAGTCGGTACACTATATAACCTAGAAATATCGGATTTAAATTGGGAGATTTATTTAAAAAATTATTTGTACAACTTTTTAGGGTTATTTCCACAAATCTCCGATTTTGACCTTAAGAAATTATTGTAACGCCTAGGTGTCAATGGATAAAATATTCTGTACCAAATTCCACTATGGGTCACAGAATAAAAGAAATTTGTGAGGATACTATAAACCCGCAAAATATCGGATGTAAATTAGAATTTATAAATAAAAAATTATTTTTACAACTTTTATGGGGTTATTTTAACAAATTTCTGAATTGGGCCCTTAGACTTTATTATGGGAGTTTGCTGCTAAAGGACAAAATGTTCTGTACTAAATTCTATTACGGGTCACAGAGCAAAAGAAATTTGTGAGGATACTATAAACCCGCAAAATATCGGATGTAAATTGGAATTTATAAATAAGATATTATTTTGCACAACTTTTTTGGGCTTATTTTCACAAATCTCCTAATTGGACCCTTAGACTTTATTGTAGGAGTTTGCTGCCAAAGGAAAAAATGTTCTGAACAAAATTCTATTACGGATCACCGAGCAAAAGAAATTTGTGGGGATGCTATAAGTCCCGAAAATATCGGATTACATTTTGAATTTTATAAATAAGAAATTATTTTGTACAACTTTTTTGGGGTTATTTCCACAGACCACCGAATAGAACAGAAACACCCCTAAATCGTGCGAATTTCGTTTCCAAATGTTCTACAAAAATGTTCGTCATAAAATTTTACTATAAGTCTCTGAATAAGTCTAGGCTCAAAATTGAAAAAGAAATCTCTCTCTAATTAAAAATCCCTTATTAGCCCATATTTAGTCAAAGTTGTAATGAAATAACCGAAGATTCCTTGAGAGCCTTATATTTTAGGTATAGGGTATGTTTGGAAATATTGCTAATAACACTACGATGAATATTTTTGTGGAATACATTGACCCTCTAACGCTACATTGTAGGGGTCTTTTGTTACAGGACCCTGTACGCGACTTCGAGGGGGCATCATTGATGGTCCGCGGCTAGCTCTGTCCACCTTCAGGGTAGGTCCCAACCCTTTGCCACCCAGTCCCAAGGTCCGTTGCAATAAATTTTAATGTCTTTCCTACAAACAACTTTTATATTCCACAACAGTTTCCATTTGAGTTAGAGGACACCCTAATGTCCTTCGCCGCCCGCCCAACCATGATCACCCGGTCCAACTACTCCGCCAGTGACCCCACTACCCCGCCCACATCACATCACTTTACCACCTTACCTTTCCTTTCCTTATAAATTCCGTACTAATACATGTTTAAAAGTCTCTTTTCACAGCATAATTAATTTTTATTAAAAATAAGTAAAACTAACATTAAATTTTGATCTACAACCTAATCATAATTACAAGAAAAAAAACGATATCAATTCAATATAATAAAAGTCAATAAAATCATGTATATATATATATTGTTTGTTAATTTCTTTTGTTAGCCAAATTAAAGGGCAAAATCTGGAACGCTTACGCAAGCAATTACAAAGAAAACATCGAATGTATAAAATTTCACTCTAAATCCGAATGGCCTTTTTGACCTTAATCATTCACAGGGAATTATTTCCTTAGAGGCTATTTAGTCTCCTGGCTTAATACTAATGTGCCTTACTCGAACCTTTAAATAATTGTCCTATATTAAGGACAAGAATATTAATCGTTAATTTACACTAAATGTTATACGCTTATAAGTACTTCACAAAACATAAAAAAAAAAACAACTGGAATCCTATCTCCTAAGAGGCACACTAACGTAGGTTTTAGCGCAGCGCTACTGCTGCATTAATAACTGCGGTAACTGCGACGCAGACGCTTACCTATATGATCGTAAAAAAAATTTGAGGTTAATGATCATCAAATGGACTTTACTATTAAAATCTAACCTTGAAGGAGCTCCCTAAAGATTTGTTTTTTTGAAAATATTTTTTTTTGCTGTTCTTTTATTATGCTAACACATATCCAAATCATATAAATAAATCGGTACGTTTGCAGCCCTCACAATAGCTTTGATACTCAAGTATACCGCTACGGATTACACAACACCAAATTACATATAAAAAATAGGTTAGAATAAATAATAAAGAAATAACTATAATGATTAAAAATAATGATCGTATTTTCTTTTTTTCTTTTTTGTAGCAATTGTCCGTGTATAATAATATTATTTAAATTTTCGGGAAATAAAATAACTCGTCGGATACTCTTGATCTCATTTTTTCTTCAGGCCTGATCTCGTTTAAAAATCATGGATTTGGAACACTCCATTTGGCTCCTGAAATCTTACACTAGCGGTCTGACTTACTGTGTGGATTTAAGCATTAAGGATCAAATTAGCATCCACCAGGATTCGACTGTAACAGGGCAATCTACACAGGCCCCCAGATTAACCAATCCGTGGGGCTAGTTTTCATAACTTGTAGTTAGTGGAAACAGAGATTGATTCCAAAATATTATTTCCTCGTTTAGGAGCGATACTCTATGTTTAATAAAAAGAAAAAAATCACTACCACTTCACCTTTGGATTACCCTTTTACTTGCCTATGAATATATAGTCGCGCTGGGTTTATTTCGTCAGACCCCTTAGATATGCTGGTATTTATAAACCACTCTTTTTCACTCTAAAATAGGAATCGCATTTCTTCAAATGAAAAATGTTCACTAAATTCTTGTTACAGAAAACTCACTTTTCGTTTATTACAATTGACTATTTTGCAGTGTTCAACTAGTTATTAAAAATTATTTTGCTTTATACATTATATTGGCACTTAGACTTTGTACTTCATCAGACTATGTATGTCTTTAAAGATTACGGTTTACTTAGCAAATGATTCTAGAAGGAGCCACGTATACTTGGCAAAGTCTAAAAAAACATGACTTCCCTCTTATTCATTACATATATTCCGTAATAACTTTAAATAATTTTCCCCTCTTTGAGTTCATTAGAATCCTACTCTTAGCTCATCATCATGTTCAAGTACATTTCCGGTTTTGCTAGTAAGAGAGGTTAAATGCACTTTTGCACAAGATTCCCTCTTAAGGGTATTTTTATACCAACAAACAGTATAGGGCAACAACAACACAGTGGCAACATCATTTTTTTAGTACTTCTGACGTTAACAGCTGATTGTTACCAAACATCAGTTTTGCCGGCTCTCACATGTAGAGCAACATTAACAATTTTTCTATTTCTTTAATTTATTTTTGTACTTATAAGCTTATTAATATATTTTTCTTTCTTTTCCAGGTCTTCTCATCATCCATTTGGAAATGCACGGTGATGTTCCTGGTGGGATCCATGAGACTTTCCACTTCGTGGGATTTCTTTGGACCAAGCCAATGTGCATCCTGGTGCTTGACAAAATGGTTGGCATCGGAAGCAGTCTTTTCGGGTTCGGGGAGAGTCGCAACCATAACCCAGTTGCAAAGGAGGCTCTTCCTGCCTACATGGGTGGTTCCAGAAGAAGGCCCACTCCAACGATAAAAAAAAACAAAACGCATCTAACAATACACACACTAAAGCCCCCCACCATCAACTACAGCCAAAAATAATGCATCTTGAATTCAGCCACCACGGCAATGTGGCGAATCCAAAAGACACAAATTGCATGCCCTAGTCCTTACACAAATTATAATTAAGGACATGGCTGAACTGTGGACTAAAATTGTCCCGAAAACTACAACGAACAAAATTGATTGTATTTGTCTCGGGTGTGGACCGGATCGTTCCACCACTGCAATGTGGACGATCCAAGGCAACGTCCACTAGCTTCCCTAGTCCCTCCAGCATGATGAAATAAGGGACTGGGTGGTAAAAAGGTGGAATAGAGGCCGCCACGTAGGGCGTTTTTGGCCTCACCTAAGGGTGGGTCCACGCAAATTTTTTTTTTGCTGCTTGCTTGTTGTACATTTGCGGACTGCGGGTATGTGAGGGCCCCGCAACAAAACTCCATCGATGGCAAAGGAAGACGCCAGGGATGGTGTGCGGTGGTCCTCTATGTTGGTATGGGTGATTGTGATTTGTTCCAACGTGGGGAACTCCCACACCCTGAGATGCGCCGGGCATTATGGATATTAGGGAAGTATACTCGGTATAAGATAGTATACTTTCTGATTATGTTGGTCTCTTTTCAGACAATGGTGACGAAGTTTACTATCCATGACTGTTGTCCTATGCTTTGTAATTGTCTACGAGGGAGGTTTGGAAAGTGGGGAAGCATACTTTTTCTAAACTACAGTGAGTATATCTATAAGTATTGAGGGGTGTATAAATTAGCTGGGGTATAATTACGGTTTGTTGAATAAAAGCAAATAAATAGGGACAGCACGAACAAGGAGATTAGGTAGAAAATATCACAGGTATAAATAAGTCATATTGCACTTATAAAATGACTTATATACTATTAGGACGGCACATAACAAAAATGCTTATCCTAATAATATCACAGACTATTTCTATTATTGCATTTATGACTTAATGTCCTTTACATGATATACCCCAATTGGCCTTCCTTGTAGATTTTCGAGTTCATACATGTTTTCACCTACTGGTTTTACAATACGACATTTCAAGAACTTTTTGCAAAACTTGGCATTTATGTTCTTCGAAAAGTCGGATTGCGCTACGTTGCGCCTGTAGACCTCCTGGCCGGGACGAAATTTGACAACTCGGGCCCTTTTATTATATCTTTCAGAACTTCTTTGATATGCTTTGTGGAGATTTTCTTTAATCTTGGCTCTGATAATTTCTAATTTCTCAGGTCTTTGTAGATCTGTGACCTCATGGTCAGACATAGACATGAGTTTTCTCGCTAATACATAATCATGCCCCCCTGAAAACATATGAAACCCAAATAGGGCAAAAAACGGGGTGACCCCTGTGGCCGAATGTACCGAGTTGCGTAAAGCGCACTCAATTTCCGAGAGGTACATATCCCAGTCTCGGTGGTCTTCTTCAAGATATGTTCTAATAGCTGTGATGACTGATTGATTCACCCTTTCTGAGGCGTTAGATTGTGGTGAATAAAACGCCGTCTTTATATGAGTGATATTATAGGTTTTAATCAACTGTTCGAAGCTTTTGGAAACAAATTGGGCCCCGTTATCACTATGTATGATCTCGGGGACTCCGAATTTATGAAATATTTCTTCAGTTAAGAATCTAATAACGTTTCCTGCTGTAGCTTCCCTCATCGCCTTTAAGAAGGTAAACTTCGAAAAGTGATCTACCACAATAAATATATAAGTATTGCCCTTTTTAGACCGGGGGTACTTCCCTAAAAAGTCTATATATAACTTCTGAAAGGGTCTTTCAGTAACGACCTCTTTTCCAATAGGTGGCATCATGTTTCGGTTATAGGACTTCGCTTCTTGACAAGTCTGACAATTTTTAATGTATTGTTTTACTTGAATAGTCATTCTAGGCCAATAGAAGAAGCGTTTTATATGTTCCAACGTTTTGCTTACACCCCCATGAGCTGATGTTGGTGTCTTATGGGCCTTTTCTATAATTTCATGTGTGATCCCACTTGGTAACCACAGTTTCCACTTAAGCTCTTCTATTTCCGATTCGGGTAAAGTCTTCTTGAAGACATAACCATCCTCCACTTTCAGATCTGGCAATTTATCCTGATTAGAAGTTATTGTTTGAATTAGATCTAAGTATTCGTCACTCATAAACTCCACTGTTTCAAAGTCTAACAATTCGTTTCTATCCAACTCTTCAACACTTATTGGGACTCTCGATAGCATATCGGCTACAATATTTTCCGAGCCCTTGCGATGCTCTATTTCGAAATCATATGCTTGTAATTGTAATGACCAACGTGCTAATCTTCCGCTTAAATCTTTAAGATTCATTAGCCATTTCAACGAGGCATGGTCGGTTATCACCGTAAATGGCATCATTTCTACGTATGGTCTAAATTTCTTGATGGCCATAACCGCAGCTAAACATTCTTTCTCCGTCACGCTGTAGTTGCGTTGACAGGAGTTCAATTTTTGCGAATAGAACGCAATTGGATGTTCTTCGCTTTTGTCGTTTAGCTGGTAGAGAACCGCGCCAATGCCATAATCAGAGGCATCGCATTGAATATAAAAGCGTTTAGAGAAGTCCGCGTGACGGAGCACGGGTGCCGATGTCAAGGCCTTTTTCAAGTTTTCAAAAGAGGATATTGCTGACTCATTCATTTCAAACTTCTTTGTCTTTTTTAGAGTATCGGTCAATGGTGCTGATATTGAGGCGAAATCTTTAATAAATCGCCGATACCAGCCGGCGGTACCCAAAAAGCTTCTTACTTCTCGCTGGTTTTTTGGTATTTTAATATTCCGAATAGCTTTAATTTTATCGGGATCGGTCTTTAATTGTCCGTTTCCGATAATAAATCCTAAATATTTCAACTCGCGGAAGCAGAACTGTGACTTTTTAAGTCCTATAGTTAAATTTGCCTTTTTAAGACACTTAGCTACCTCTCCAAGCAGCCGCAGATGCTCATTAAAGTCACTTGAGATTATCAAAAGGTCATCTAAGTATACGAAGACGTTTTCTTTTAAGCTCTGTGGAATAACTCGGTCCATCAACCTACATAAGCGCTGTGCCGCGTTACAGAGCCCGAACGGCATAACCCTAAATTGATATAGGGGTCTGCCGGGCACTGTAAACGCGGTATAAGCTTTACTCTCCTCATCAAGCTGGATTTGCCAAAAGGCATATTTCAAATCCACGCTGCTTATGTAGTAGGTTTCATCGATTCTGCTCAAGATCCCGTCAATATTCTGTAGCGGATAAGCATCCTTAACAGTTAGCTTATTCAATTTACGGGCATCGAGGCAGAATCGATTCTTCCCAGGCTTTCTAACGATTGTGGTCCGATTACTCCACGGACTTTCACTCTCTTCAATTACATTAAGTCTCAACATGTTATCTATTTCTTCGTATACTATCGATTGTACCGCAGGAGATATCGGATAATATCGGTCTTTGACCGGAACAGCTCCATCGACCAACTTGATGGTATGCTTCTCGAGGCTTGTTTGCCCCAGACCCTTATCCTCAAAAGTGTCGAACATTTGGATTACTTTATCTAGCTGTTGTTGCTGTATTGGTGTTAAAATATGTGGATTTAGTTTATACTTTTCATTTTCTAACACTGAATCTTTTTGAATTTTTTCAATATTAACTTCCTCAACATTTATTACATGAGGAGCAAGTTCAAAGGCCCTCCAGAAATCAATCCCGAGGTACAACTCCTGCTCCAAATCAGGACATAACAGAAATTCTAATTCATGATGTTCATCGCGGTATAAAACATTCAGATGTACTTTGCCTAATACCCTATGTTGTTGGCCACTTGCTGTTGTTATTTTAGAGAAGATAGGTTTTAATTCTAAATCTAAATGTTCAACTAAGTCTTGACAATTCTTTCCTATTATGCTCACGGAGGCTCCGGTATCCAACAGTCCCTTCATTTTTACACCATTCAACTCTACCTCGGCAAAAACTCTAGGATCCCGTCGGCTACAAAATCTTCCTATGGCTTCTGTTAATATTTTCATGTTTTTCTTCTTCTCATAAAACTTCTGCCTAACTTTCGGAACTTTTCTTTGGGATTCTGTACCCGATATTTCATCACAATTAAAAATGTTTGATCTTATCTTATCATAATTATTTTGTCTTATCTCTAAAGGTAAATAGTGTCTGTAATTAGAATAGTTTTTAACATTATTAGATTCTGAGATCTTTCTAATGATATCTTCTTTTCTCATATTTTTCAGTTCGTTTACCGGGGGTTTTCCGACGGACGTGGTCCCCCCTTGTATTCCACGCCCTTGTGCCGGTTTCCCTGACAATTTTGGCACTTGGGTGTTGTTGTACCAGGATTTCCACAACGGTAGCAGAAAAGTGTCCTTACAGTTGCTTCACAATCACGAAAGATGTGTCCGGGCTTATGACAATTCCAACAGCTCAATGACGGTTTTGTTTGGCGATCATATTGAATAGCAGATACATCTTCAATATCATCGTTTACGTTACCATTAGGTGGAATGTCAGAAAAATCGGTGTAAACTTCATTAACCTGACGATACTGACGTGTTGGTGGAGCTACGGCACTGTTGATTCTCCGAGGGAAATTCTTTTCGGCCTCGTTACATTCTACTCTAAGATGTTCAACCGAGGAGACGGGTATTGGATACACAATCTTGCCAACATGCTCTTTGACGTTCCTCTTAATGATCTTTATCATGTCGATCTCATTAATAGGTTGCACTAACTTGGCCCTTAGTTGACCCATTGCCTGGAAGAATGCGTCAATTGTCTCGTTTTGTTGCTGTTTTCGCTGGGCTAATTCTGTAACTATCTCGAAATTTGATCTAGTGGATTGATATTGACAGAGAAGACTATGTTTCAGATCCTGCCAATCATGGTATTTGTGAGTTTTCTGGAACAGCCAGTACCACGATTCTGCAGGCCCAGTAACTATCAAGGGGAAGTCCCTAATTACCTCACTCCACGGTATCCTGTATTGCCATTGAAAATACTCTAGCCTGTAAACAAATTCTTCGACACTAAGACCATTGCTACTACCATCGAAAAGTAATCCAAGCTTATTTATCCTTATGGTGTTCATTTCCCTTCGATCTACTACTGGATTCGGGGGAACTGTATTTTGTGGCGGTTGTTCCCCGACCGATGTTCTTGGTAACGGATTCGTTCCACCATTTCCTTCCGTTCCCAAAGGGTTTTTGTCACCATTTCCAGGGACGGACTCGGTCACCTTCGGGGCCTGATTTATTTGGCAACTTGCCATATCTTTTATCGCTTGGGATAATTCTCCTAAAGTCTTTTTAATTTGTTTCATCTCATTTTGAACACTTTCTACTTTATTTTCCAGATTGGCCTGATTGGTCCCTACTACTTTAGGTCTTGCTACTACCGTGCCTGTATTTTCATTTGGTGGCTGTTTGGCCTGAGCTCCAGTGTTTAAAATCCCTTTTGGTGTTTGCTGTCCTGAAGTACCTCCTATAGCACCTTGCAGATACACAGGACCTAAGGAGTTGGAAGCTGTTGACCCGGTTATAATGGTCTCGGACAAATCACGGATTTGCCCTTGATCCATTTCCAAACCTTCTTCATTCATTATATTATCGGCACTGTCTTTCTTCTTCTTCTCTTCGATGTAAGTACTTCTATTTGAATCGAATACTTCTGGTCTAACTCTTTTTCTGTCCTTAGATTTTGACCTGGTTCCAGCGCTCATTACCCAATAGCTCTATGGAAAGTTTATCAAAACAAACGTCTATCTTCTGTCAACAAAAGGTTAATCTTTTCTTTTTAAACTAATCTACTCCAAATATTCTTTGTCTTATATTTTTCTTATTATAGGTTAGGAAGGTCAGTAAGATGGAATGTGATGTGTGCGGTTGTTTTTATCGGCTTCTATATACTCAAATGAAAATTCAGTCACTTTGAAAACAAAGGCAATAATATACTATTTACGAGGAATCTGAATCGTCACTTCAATGACCCGATCAGTTATTGGTTCGTCTCTATAGATACGTCAGACCCCTAAACATATATCTAGGGCGGTTATCTTATGGAACTGAACTTTTTTCCCCGTAAAAACTTTCTACAGAAACTACTTTAAAAAAAATCTCATTGAATTATTACCGAATACCTAGTGCAAATAACTCATTTTAAGTTTCCTGAGTATGTCACTAAATATCCCGTATCTTGCACATAGCATGTCCTTCTTCGACTTCCAGTTTCTCATCCAATTTCCTCGTACTTCAATTCTGCCATTAAGCACGAATGGCTACGAGAAAATTGGATGGTATGCCTTTGGTCAAAGGGGATATGTTTGACTATTTCATTCCCTACTGGTCTATTTCTCAGTGTTTCGGTCTTTTACACTTTCCTGGTCCGGTATATATTCCGGAATTCATTCGTTTGGGCGCCATATTGTTACAGGACCCTGTACGCGACTTCGAGGGGGCATCATTGATGGTCCGCGGCTAGCTCTGTCCACCTTCAGGGTAGGTCCCAACCCTTTGCCACCCAGTCCCAAGGTCCGTTGCAATAAATTTTAATGTCTTTCCTACAAACAACTTTTATATTCCACAACAGTTTCCATTTGAGTTAGAGGACACCCTAATGTCCTTCGCCGCCCGCCCAACCATGATCACCCGGTCCAACTACTCCGCCAGTGACCCCACTACCCCGCCCACATCACATCACTTTACCACCTTACCTTTCCTTTCCTTATAAATTCCGTACTAATACATGTTTAAAAGTCTCTTTTCACAGCATAATTAATTTTTATTAAAAATAAGTAAAACTAACATTAAATTTTGATCTACAACCTAATCATAATTACAAGAAAAAAAACGATATCAATTCAATATAATAAAAGTCAATAAAATCATGTATATATATATATTGTTTGTTAATTTCTTTTGTTAGCCAAATTAAAGGGCAAAATCTGGAACGCTTACGCAAGCAATTACAAAGAAAACATCGAATGTATAAAATTTCACTCTAAATCCGAATGGCCTTTTTGACCTTAATCATTCACAGGGAATTATTTCCTTAGAGGCTATTTAGTCTCCTGGCTTAATACTAATGTGCCTTACTCGAACCTTTAAATAATTGTCCTATATTAAGGACAAGAATATTAATCGTTAATTTACACTAAATGTTATACGCTTATAAGTACTTCACAAAACATAAAAAAAAAAACAACTGGAATCCTATCTCCTAAGAGGCACACTAACGTAGGTTTTAGCGCAGCGCTACTGCTGCATTAATAACTGCGGTAACTGCGACGCAGACGCTTACCTATATGATCGTAAAAAAAATTTGAGGTTAATGATCATCAAATGGACTTTACTATTAAAATCTAACCTTGAAGGAGCTCCCTAAAGATTTGTTTTTTTGAAAATATTTTTTTTTGCTGTTCTTTTATTATGCTAACACATATCCAAATCATATAAATAAATCGGTACGTTTGCAGCCCTCACAATAGCTTTGATACTCAAGTATACCGCTACGGATTACACAACACCAAATTACATATAAAAAATAGGTTAGAATAAATAATAAAGAAATAACTATAATGATTAAAAATAATGATCGTATTTTCTTTTTTTCTTTTTTGTAGCAATTGTCCGTGTATAATAATATTATTTAAATTTTCGGGAAATAAAATAACTCGTCGGATACTCTTGATCTCATTTTTTCTTCAGGCCTGATCTCGTTTAAAAATCATGGATTTGGAACACTCCATTTGGCTCCTGAAATCTTACACTAGCGGTCTGACTTACTGTGTGGATTTAAGCATTAAGGATCAAATTAGCATCCACCAGGATTCGACTGTAACAGGGCAATCTACACAGGCCCCCAGATTAACCAATCCGTGGGGCTAGTTTTCATAACTTGTAGTTAGTGGAAACAGAGATTGATTCCAAAATATTATTTCCTCGTTTAGGAGCGATACTCTATGTTTAATAAAAAGAAAAAAATCACTACCACTTCACCTTTGGATTACCCTTTTACTTGCCTATGAATATATAGTCGCGCTGGGTTTATTTCGTCAGACCCCTTAGATATGCTGGTATTTATAAACCACTCTTTTTCACTCTAAAATAGGAATCGCATTTCTTCAAATGAAAAATGTTCACTAAATTCTTGTTACAGAAAACTCACTTTTCGTTTATTACAATTGACTATTTTGCAGTGTTCAACTAGTTATTAAAAATTATTTTGCTTTATACATTATATTGGCACTTAGACTTTGTACTTCATCAGACTATGTATGTCTTTAAAGATTACGGTTTACTTAGCAAATGATTCTAGAAGGAGCCACGTATACTTGGCAAAGTCTAAAAAAACATGACTTCCCTCTTATTCATTACATATATTCCGTAATAACTTTAAATAATTTTCCCCTCTTTGAGTTCATTAGAATCCTACTCTTAGCTCATCATCATGTTCAAGTACATTTCCGGTTTTGCTAGTAAGAGAGGTTAAATGCACTTTTGCACAAGATTCCCTCTTAAGGGTATTTTTATACCAACAAACAGTATAGGGCAACAACAACACAGTGGCAACATCATTTTTTTAGTACTTCTGACGTTAACAGCTGATTGTTACCAAACATCAGTTTTGCCGGCTCTCACATGTAGAGCAACATTAACAATTTTTCTATTTCTTTAATTTATTTTTGTACTTATAAGCTTATTAATATATTTTTCTTTCTTTTCCAGGTCTTCTCATCATCCATTTGGAAATGCACGGTGATGTTCCTGGTGGGATCCATGAGACTTTCCACTTCGTGGGATTTCTTTGGACCAAGCCAATGTGCATCCTGGTGCTTGACAAAATGGTTGGCATCGGAAGCAGTCTTTTCGGGTTCGGGGAGAGTCGCAACCATAACCCAGTTGCAAAGGAGGCTCTTCCTGCCTACATGGGTGGTTCCAGAAGAAGGCCCACTCCAACGATAAAAAAAAACAAAACGCATCTAACAATACACACACTAAAGCCCCCCACCATCAACTACAGCCAAAAATAATGCATCTTGAATTCAGCCACCACGGCAATGTGGCGAATCCAAAAGACACAAATTGCATGCCCTAGTCCTTACACAAATTATAATTAAGGACATGGCTGAACTGTGGACTAAAATTGTCCCGAAAACTACAACGAACAAAATTGATTGTATTTGTCTCGGGTGTGGACCGGATCGTTCCACCACTGCAATGTGGACGATCCAAGGCAACGTCCACTAGCTTCCCTAGTCCCTCCAGCATGATGAAATAAGGGACTGGGTGGTAAAAAGGTGGAATAGAGGCCGCCACGTAGGGCGTTTTTGGCCTCACCTAAGGGTGGGTCCACGCAAATTTTTTTTTTGCTGCTTGCTTGTTGTACATTTGCGGACTGCGGGTATGTGAGGGCCCCGCAACACTTTATGGGCCCATTAAAAAAAGTCGTTAAAACCCACACAAAACGACAATTCAGCGCCTCTAACCAAGATTCCCTGAGATTCTTACATTTAAGCTATGTAGTATGTGTGGAGGTATTACTAATAACACTAGATGGAAAATTTTCGTAAAACACTTTAACCCTCTATGACCTCATTGTAGCCGTCTTTTGGTTCCTTTCTAAGAAAAATGTGTAAAAACCTCATTAAAACGTGAATTTATCGCGTACAAATCTACTACAAAAATATTCGCCAGAAAATTTTACTATAAGTCTTTGAATAAATCTAAACTCAAAACTGAACAGAAATCTAAGGACAAACCCGGTCAAATGTAGGAAATGTCTTAGAAATCGCAGCTTTTAAGGACTTCTGCCATTAATCTTTTAAAATGGGGCTTAAGATTTCAATGTAGAACTTTGGGGCCAATGGACAAAATATTCTGCATCGAATTTTACTATGGGTCACAGAAAAAGGGAATGCTGTAGATTGAATATATAGCGAGGAAATTTCGAATTTAAATAGAGATTTATAAATAACAAATATTTTTTTTTCTTCACAGCTTTATAGGGGTGTTTCCATAAGTCTCCGATTTGAACCTTAAGATGTCATTGTAAAAGTTAGGTGCCAATGGACAAAATGTTCTGCACCAAATTTAAGTATAGGTTACCGAAGTAATGAAATGTGTTAGTATACTGTATACACCGGAAAAATTGGATTTAAATTAGAATTTATAAATAAATAAGTATTTTGTACATCTTTTTGGGGTTATTTCCATCAACCAACGATTTGACTCTTAAGTCTTAACTCTAAGATTTAGATGTCAAAAGACAAAATATTCTGCACCAAATTCTATTATGGGTCACTGAAAATTTCTAAGGAAACTATTAAACCGGGAAATAACGGATTCCAATTGAGATTTAATAACAAGTAATTATTTTGTACAACTTTTTGGGGTTATTTTCGTAAATCGCCAAATTGGACTTTCAAATTTCATATTTGCTATTAGGTGTCAATGGGAAAAATGTTCTGCATCAAAATTCGCTATGGGTCACCGAAGAAATGAAATTTGTGAGTATACTATATTCCCAGGAAATTCCGGATTTAAATTGAGAAACAAGTAATTAGAATATACCATTTAAAGGTTATTTCCACAAATCTCCGAAATGGCCCTTAAGAGTACATTGCAGGAGTTAGGTGTTAATGGACAAAATGTTTCCCATCAAAATCCACTATAGGTCTCCGAACACATACAAGCTGTGGGTGTACTTTATGCCAAATAAATACCGAATTTCAATCGGGATTTACAAAAATGAAATTATTTTGTAGAGCTTTTTAGGGTTCTTTCCAAAAATCACTGATTTGGAACACAAGACTTCATTTTAGCAGTTAGACGTCAATGGACAAAATGTTCCTAATCAAATTCCACTATGGGTCACCTAAAAACAGATATCTCTAGGTCAAATATTTACCAAGAAAATTAAGAATTCAAGTATGCGTCTAGAATCAAGAATTTTTATTTTAGGGTTATATTCGGAAATCTTCTAATTGGCACGTTATACTTCATGTAGGAGTTAGATGTCAGTGGATAGAATGTCCTGCACCAAATTCCACTATGGGTCACCGAAGAAATGAAATGTGTGGGTATGCCATATTCCCAGGAAATTCCGGATTTAAATTGGGAAACAAGTAATAAGTATATACCATTTTAAGGTTATTTCCACAAATCTCCGAAATGGCCCTTAAAAGTACATCGCAGGAGTTAGGTGTCAATGGACAAAATGTTTCCCATCAAATTTCACTATGGGTCACCGAACACATGCAAGCTGTGTGTTGTGTGTGTACTATATACCCAACAAATACCGGATTTAAATCGAGATTTACAAAAATGAAATTGTTTTGTAGAGCTTTTTAGGGTTCTTTCCAAAAATCTCTGATTTGGAACACAAGAATTCATTTTAGGAGTTAGGTTTCAATGGACAAAATGTTCCTAATCAAATTCCACTATGGGTCAACTAAAACAGATTTCTCTAGGTCAAATATTTACCAAGAAAATTATGAATCCATGTATGCATCTAAAAACAAGAATTTGTTTATTATTTTATATACCTTTTTAGGACTCTTTACAGAAATCTCTGCAGTGAGCCTTAAGAGTACATTGTAAGAGTTAGGTATCAATGGACAAAATGTTCCTCATAAAATTCCACTATGGGTCACAGAACAACTGAAATGTGTCTGTATGTTATATATCCGTGAAATATCGGATTTAAATTTGAATTTAGAAATAAGTCATCATGTTGTACATATATTCAGGGTTATTTGCACAAATCTACAATTTGAGTCTTATGACTTCACTCTACAAGTTAGGTGTCAATGGACAAAATGTTCTGCAAAAAATTCCGCTATGGGTCACCGAAGAAATGAAATTTGTGAGTATACTATATTCCCAGGAAATTCCGGATTTAAATTGAGAAACAAGTAATTAGAATATACCATTTAAAGGTTATTTCCACAAATCTCCGAAATGGCCCTTAAGAGTACATTGCAGGAGTTAGGTGTTAATGGACAAAATGTTTCCCATCAAAATCCACTATAGGTCTCCGAACACATACAAGCTGTGGGTGTACTTTATGCCAAATAAATACCGAATTTCAATCGGGATTTACAAAAATGAAATTATTTTGTAGAGCTTTTTAGGGTTCTTTCCAAAAATCACTGATTTGGAACACAAGACTTCATTTTAGCAGTTAGACGTCAATGGACAAAATGTTCCTAATCAAATTCCACTATGGGTCACCTAAAAACAGATATCTCTAGGTCAAATATTTACCAAGAAAATTAAGAATTCAAGTATGCGTCTAGAATCAAGAATTTTTATTTTAGGGTTATATTCGGAAATCTTCTAATTGGCACGTTATACTTCATGTAGGAGTTAGATGTCAGTGGATAGAATGTCCTGCACCAAATTCCACTATGGGTCACCGAAGAAATGAAATGTGTGGGTATGCCATATTCCCAGGAAATTCCGGATTTAAATTGGGAAACAAGTAATAAGTATATACCATTTTAAGGTTATTTCCACAAATCTCCGAAATGGCCCTTAAAAGTACATCGCAGGAGTTAGGTGTCAATGGACAAAATGTTTCCCATCAAATTTCACTATGGGTCACCGAACACATGCAAGCTGTGTGTTGTGTGTGTACTATATACCCAACAAATACCGGATTTAAATCGAGATTTACAAAAATGAAATTGTTTTGTAGAGCTTTTTAGGGTTCTTTCCAAAAATCTCTGATTTGGAACACAAGAATTCATTTTAGGAGTTAGGTTTCAATGGACAAAATGTTCCTAATCAAATTCCACTATGGGTCAACTAAAACAGATTTCTCTAGGTCAAATATTTACCAAGAAAATTATGAATCCATGTATGCATCTAAAAACAAGAATTTGTTTATTATTTTATATACCTTTTTAGGACTCTTTACAGAAATCTCTGCAGTGAGCCTTAAGAGTACATTGTAAGAGTTAGGTATCAATGGACAAAATGTTCCTCATAAAATTCCACTATGGGTCACAGAACAACTGAAATGTGTCTGTATGTTATATATCCGTGAAATATCGGATTTAAATTTGAATTTAGAAATAAGTCATCATGTTGTACATATATTCAGGGTTATTTGCACAAATCTACAATTTGAGTCTTATGACTTCACTCTACAAGTTAGGTGTCAATGGACAAAATGTTCTGCAAAAAATTCCGCTATGGGTCACCGAACAAAGTAAAACTGTAAGTGGAATATATACCATGAGAAATATCGGATTTAAATTGGGATTTATAATCAAGAAGAAATTATTTTTTACAACCTTTTGGAGTTATTTCCATAAATCTTCGATTTGGATCTTAAGATTGTACAAACTAGATGTTAATGGACATAATGTTCTGCAGCAAATTCTATTATGGGACCCCTTTTCACTAGTCTATAAAAGGTCTCTTCCCCTCGTCTATAGAATACCTTTCACTATATATATAAAGACTCCCTTTCACTAGCCTATAAAAACTCCCTTTCGATCGTCTATAAAGATTCCCTTTCTCAATTACCTTTAACTCATCTCTTTGACGTAAAATGTTTTTAATACCAAAAATCCTTTTTAACAATAATTTTATTTTTAATAATATTTGAAATAAATGCACAATGTAATGTATCTTCCTTAATCTAACATTCTTAAATTCCTAAACTAACTTCCCTTTTTATCCTTAAAACGTGTATCGATCAGTATCTCATTTCTTGGATCATTTTCATCGAACGATAATATAAAAGGATTCCAAAAATTGTCGGGAGTATTTTGACGCATATAATCCAAGCGGTTGTGATATTTACATTTATCCAAATGCATTTCAATTTCACGATCACTTAAAGTGGGTGGTAGGAGGCGCAAAAGCTTCAGGGAAAAAAAGAACATACACATTATTAAATAAAAGTTGGTAAATCAAATTTTTTACCTTTTCACACTCCTCACAGTCTATATTAAATCTCTCCTTAAGGCTTAACTTCCTCTTATCCAAAGGTTCCGTTTTAACAATAATAGGTTTGGGCATAACATCCTCTTCTTCATCCTCTTCACTTGGCTCATCATCCAGCAAGGGATTTTGGAATTTGGGTTTTTTAGATGATGATGACGATGTGGAGGCTTGTATATCATTTGCCAGACACGATTTGTCTTTAGTTTCGTCCAAATTTTCTGAATGTTTTTCTTTCTTTATGAGGGCAACGGGTTTAATGAAATTGTGTTTTTTCTCTTCCTTGGGGGGTTTTGTGGATTGCTTTGCCTCCTGCTTAAGTTGTTTTTCTATACTAAAAGAGAGAAAATGTATCAAATTAAATATTTTTCCAATTCCTCCAAATTTCACCAATCTTACCTTTTACTTTCATATCTCCTGAGATTCTCCAAATATTCCGTTTCCCGTTTTTGTACATCTGCCAGCAGATCCAAGGTATTAATGTCATCACCAAACTCAGCGGCTGTATCATCTAAAAAGATAATATCCTGTGTGGCTGGTGTTAGAATAACCACACTGGAACTATCCCCTGATTTACAACCACCACTACTAGTCGTCGTCATCATTGTTGTCTGATCATCATCTGCTAGAGCTAAACAATCAGTGGTATTGTTGTGGAAATCTAATTGTTTGGCCTTTAATTGATTTCGTGGATGAGGTGAAGAGGAGGATGAGGTGCCGGGCTCGGATTTTTTACTTGGAGAAAAATCGAAAACAATATTTTCAATTGGTATACTATCAACAGTTTCATTAGGTTTTTGATTGTTGTTGCTGTCTTCGATTTTTAAATTGGCTTGGCTGTTGTTGTTTGTTGGACTGGATGAGCCTTGGTGGCTTCTGTAATCTTAGCACAAATGTTGGATTAGTTTAAGTTTATTTGAGGGCTTTTTTATTTTGGAAATTACCTGTGAGCCCATGATTTACCACTTCTGGACGCCTTAGTGGGTACCGGACTGGCATCTATAACATCATCGCAGATGTCGGACTGAAAATAAGGAATGAAGAGAAAAACATAAAAGGCAATTACTTTTTTCGACTTTTCTATAAAGTCCCCCTTCCGCTCGTCTAAAAAGACTCCCTTCCGTTCGTCTAAAAAGACTCCCTTCCGTTCGTCTAAAAAGACTCCCTTCCGCTCGTCTAAAAAAGAATCCCTTCAGCTCGTCTAAAAAGAATCCCTTCAGCTCGTTCGAAAAGACTCCCTTCGTCAAAGAATACTTCCCTCCTTTCGTTGTTCAGATCATCTATAAACCCCATATCCTTGGTGACTCCTTTATACTCACCTCTATTACACTGGAATCCCTTGATGTATTAAACGGCAGAATAGTTTGCTTCACCTTGCTTGGATTGACTTTCTTCAACGACAAATTTACCCTTTTATCTGGTTTCCGATTAATGCCAACTTTACATTCAACCACTTTTGAGGTGGTGCCTCCAGAATTGAAGGTTGAAGGTTTTAAGAAAGCCATTGCCCATGATTTATTTGCTGGTTGACTGGAGGTGTCCTTTCCTGGTGGTATTTCTGATTTAGATTTTTCCAATAATGCCTGTCTTTCCTTGGCCGGTTGACTATTTTCTCCTCTTTGTTTATTGCGACGCGGCATAAGTTTTGCTCTTGGACTTATGACTTTTTCCGAAGAAGATTGTATAGGTTCAGCTGGTGCAGGTGGTGGTGGTTTTGCTGGACTTATAACGGATGTTTCGAATAGCTGTTCACTATTTAAGGCCATATTTAAATTGGAAGCACTATTTTCCGAAGCAACATCAGCATCATCCTCATCGGTTGTTATGCTTAAATCGCTCAGGGGGACAATGCTGTTATTGTTTCTATTGCAAATTTTTGTTTGGGTTGTTCCAAAGTGGTTTTCATTGTGTTCTCCTTTAAATTTCTTGTGTGGCTGTTGTTGTTTTTGTAAAAATTCCAATGCTTTGTTTAGCTGTTCATTGCGGTCTTTGAAAGATTGTAGCTCCACATCACGGCTGCTGAGGGCATTTTTATAAACTAAAGGGGAAGAAAGTTAATGTTTGTGGTTGACTTGGCTTTAATGAGGAGCACTTACACATATAATGCTGTTTAATTGTTTCCAAAGCATCTATGAAACAATCCGTGGACGAACTTCTTTTGCAAGCGGAGCAAACCATTTTTTCGAGTTACTTTGGGTATATTTTTATAACGAATACAACACAACAATTTGTTTTACAATTATTTGAAGATATTTCATGTTAAGTTGTGAAATTCTGGAGTTTAGAAGCCTGTCTTCGTCTTTAAGCTGTAGGAACTTTCGAGTTGTGTAGATTTGAAACAAATTAATTCAAATGAACTATTCCCACGAAAGAACGATTGGAACTATTTCAGACCTTTCATTTATCTAGTTCCTTTTGCTGCCCCTAGTTCAATTCTTTTCTTTTTTGGGCGAAACAAGTTTTTGCAAAAAAACAACTACAAACGTTGTCAAGTCAACGGCGTTGATGAAAACAGAGTTAGATATCACAAAAATGAACGGCGTGCTATGTTAGTGCTTGCAATGGCTTATTTAAATTAATTTCTTTTTCAATTTATATTAAATTTAACTGAAATGTATCGAGAAACGAGCCATTCTAAGCATTTTTTTTTGTGCCACAATCACGAAGCTACTTTGCAAAAAGAACGGCGTAAACAATGTAAAATAAATAGGGTTCTAAAAATCGGTTGAGAAAACAGCTGATTCTGGTTGAGTGTCTCTCAAGGCGCATCTCACTGTTATTTTAGCAAATATATCAAATATACTAGTTGAGATACTTACGTTTGACATGTGAGACCACATGGCCGTTGTCACAATTTGCTAAAATATATTACTTGTTGCCAAAGACTCCAATAAATTCCTTTTGTTGGGAAAAACACGACTCGCCTTCAAAATTGACATTCACCAATAAATGTTAACACGTTGCCTTTGCTTTTACACCATACGTCACGTTATACGCTCTACGTAACAGCTGTTCCCTCGCTGTCATTTTTCAGAGACGGTGTGTTTTCTTACAAAAATTCGATGAATAACTGGAAAAATTAACAAAAAACGAAGTTATTAATTAAAATAAAACTTATTTAATAGTTACTAAATTAAAACGAACATGTCCCAGTTTCGTGAAACAGCCGATAAGGCTTTAAAAATGCTACGCACACTGCCGAGAGTGCAAATTGGTAATATTAGGCCTAATCCTCAATCAAAACAAAATGTAAGGACAAAAACCAGATCATTTGAATAAATAAATGAAACTAACTTTAATTTTCACACTCCTCCCAATCCCCATTATAGGATAAACGCGGCCGTGGCCAACACGGTGGTGATAAGCACGGAGCCGGCAACAAAGGTTCTGGCCAGCGACAAAATTTCATGCGTCTTGGTTATGAAACAGGCAATACCCCCTTCTATATGCGTTTCCCCTATGAACCCTACTACAAGGGACATCATTTACGACGCCAATATCCACCAATTTCCCTACTGCAATTGCAAGTTATGATTGATACAGATCGCATTGATATTTCCCAGCCAATTGATCTGACTACCTTGTGTAATACTGGTTTGGTTAGCATTGATCCGGCCACAAAAGAATTCGGCTTCCAACTAACCGATGAGGGAGCAGATAAATTTAAAGCCAAAATTAATATTGAAGTACAACATGCCAAGGAGTCGGTAATTGCTGCCATAGAACGTAATGGTGGTGTAATACGTACCGCCTATTATGATCCCAAAAGTTTACATGCCTTGAAAAATCCTCAGAAATGGTTTGAAAAAGGTGTACCCATACCAAAGAGGATGTTACCACCCCAAGATGCCATTGCTTATTACACCTCGGCGGAAAATCGTGGTTATCTAGCGGATCCGGAAGAAATTAGCAAACATCGTTTGGTGTTGGCCCAAAAATATGGTTATGAATTACCGGTGATTGAAAAAGATCCACAATATGAAATGCTGGCAAGCGCGAAGGATCCCAGGCAATTGTTCTTTGGTTTGGAACCTGGATGGGTGGTTAATCTTAAGGATCAATGTATAATAAAACCGAAAGGTTATACCTCTGATGTGTAAATTAATATAAGTGTTAAAAGAATTGTTTTTTTTTTTTTTTTTTTGGATTAAATGTTAAACATTTATATGAAAAAAAAGGAATCATACTTAAAAAAGTAGTTTTCATTACGTTTTTGTTTTTGGAACAGTCAGTACATTAGGTATTTAACTTAAATTATATATGAGTAGTAAAAAATTAATATTTTGCCACTTTAAATACTAAAAAACGAGATAAGGTTTTGTCTTTTGTATGCCTTCTTTACGCTCTCTCACTTTCTGTGTTGCAATATTGTCATGTAGGGATGTGCAGGGATTCATATGAAAACCTGTTGATCCGATAGCTCTTCCATAAATGGTTTGACTATAACACTTGTAACTAGGCAAAAGAATAGACCAAAGAATATGGAAATAGGTAAGGCGGGTAGGGCTTTGCGCCAAATTGCCAACAGCACAAGGGTTAGACAGAGTCCCACCAAAATGGCCACAAAACAGGCAATGGTTGTGGCCCAATCACCATACGATGAAGCCTTACCAACCAACACCGAGTAGAATATGAAATCTCCCAGGCCCAGCTTTATGCCACCTGTAAAAACAGAGATATTAGGTTCACATATATAAATGCTTTTAATTCTACTTACGCTCCTCCTGAGCTTCTGTCATATTACTACCCAAATGTCCGCGATCCTCCTGAGCCGTTACGGTGCGATAATTTGTTGATCTATTGGCACTATCCGAAGTACTTGCCTGGACTTCAATTTGCCGCCTGGCAACACGTTCATCCAAATTCGAAGACCATTCCTCGGTGAAACCAGCAGCCTCTATTTAAGATCGAAATAACAAATTATGGTCAGTGAAAGTTTTAAGAAGAATCATTAATATGCGCGCTACGAGGAAATTTAACTAATTATTTTCGAATAGAAAGACAAACTACACTATCCCCCAAAACACCAACAGATTGATTACAACAAAAAGCTAATTTTTGTATATAAAAAAATAAGAAAAAAAAATCAAAAATAAATACCATTTCCGCGCATTTTAAATGTCACTAGAGGCATACCTTCAGCATTAGTAGCTGTAGTGTTACCTGTTTGCCGAGAAACAGATGTCGAGCTGGTATTGGAGGTATGCGGTGAATTGGGTGAATTCGAACCCGAAGAGTTGTTACGTTGCGGTCCACCGGTGGTGCCCATAAAGGTGTAAAGAATTGTGGCTAAAATAAAAGTAAAAGAATTTTTTATTATTGGTGGAAAAGTTCAGTTTGGGAAGTAAAGAAACTTTTAGGGAACTCGAAAACTTTTATCTTTGTAATCAGTAGACCACGTCCTTGCCTCTAAGAAGTTTCTAAGCACCCCAAGAGGAAGCACTGTGTTCGATTTAAGCGCAAGCTCAACTAGAGAGTGTCTAGTTTGGGGGCTCCATTAGCGATTTGTTTAGAGCCCATATCTCGAAAACAGTGGACTTGCTCTCGAAAAAAAAAAATATTTTTGTGATCAGTAAAGCAGGCCCTAATGGGCCGATTCCGTACAGCGAGGCGAGTCGTGTCGCGTTGCCAGTTGCAATTTTTCCATTTCGTATGGCAAAAGTCGCACGACGACGACAAATTTTGTCGCCGTAATGTTCATTTTCCGGCGACAACAAATTAGCTGTCGCCGTTCATTTTTACTAACGAATAAAAAAAAAATAATGGGCCGATTCCGTACAGCGAGGCGAGTCGTGTCGCGTCGCCAAATGCAATTTTTCGATTCCGTATGGCAATATCGCCTGACGTCGTCAAATTTTGTCGCCGAAATGTTCATTTTCCGGCGACAACAAATTAGCTGTCGCCGTACATTTTTACTAACGAATAAAAATAAAATAAAAATAACTTGTTATCGACGATTATTTTCTATCGCTGTACGTAGTGCATTTTTTAAATTTTGTCACAGAGACGATAGACGACGCGACATGACTCGCCTCGCTGTACGGAATCGGCCCGTAAAAAAAAAATAAAAATAAATTGTTATCGACGATTATTTTCTGTCGCTGTACGTAGTGCATTTTTTAAATTTTGTCGCAGAGACGATAGACGACGCGACATGACTCGCCTCGCTGTACGGAATCGGCCCATAAGTTTCTCAAAAAGTTTCATTACGATCACAGTGGAGCCCCCCAAAAAGGACTTCACTTCCACATAACCTCAAAGTGTGTCTTGACTTACAGGAATATATCAAAGCAGGGAAAATTTGTTCATTTCTTTCCTGGGCAGTTTCAACAAGTATACGCAAGGGACCCTTGGGTGTAAGAACAGCAATTAAATCTGAAAAACAGATAATAAATTTGAGAACAAAAATTATAAAAAATAAAGGGGTTATTCTGAATGAAAACTCCGCGAGAGTTTTGACTCTCTGCCGTTTCAACTTAAAGGAGAAAGTGAAAAAAACTAACGGGGAGTTTTCATACAGAATAACCTCCAATACAATCCATACCCCATATTGATATTGCAGCCAATACTGCCCATGCAGTCCATTCCGGTAAATATTTAATAAACACCAGAGCCATTAAGGCCGATACGAAAATCAAATATGCCTGCTGTAGCTTCAAAGGACTTTGCCAATGTATGGCGATCATACCCATGACACCAAAGTTCCACAAAATCAAAAGGGTTGTGGGATAATCCATGGCTACATTGTAGGCCCGAAGAAGTTCCCTGTACAAAAATTAATTTTTTTTTATTAAAAACAGTCATAAGTAAGGATGATGATGGACTTACTCCAAATACAAATAGCTAAAGATAAACAATAGCATAAACGATGACAATATCAACCAGCCGTGGATAATACGATAGCATCTCTTCTTATAGAGAACGATTAAAACAATTGTCATTACCACAACCACTGACAGTAGAATAAGTGAATTTGCCAAGGCATTCCACAACTTGGTGCCTTTGTCATCCGATTGTTCATGGAATGGGGTATATAATCTAAGGAAGAAAAATTATTTTTAGGTTATTCAATAGTTTCCATTGTAACACTTGCAATACTTACAAATATGTATCCGTATAGGTGTAAAATGTAATGGAATTTATTGTGGCAACCACCACAAGCATACACAGCGAAACAGGTGCAAAAATCTTGATGACATGTTGTGCTCCATATTTTAGCCCTTGCTCCTCTTCTTCCACTGTGGGTGGATGAGAGCCGGAGGGGCCTGGTAAGCCATCATTGGGGTTTTCACCTTCTCCACCATTTGCCGCACGACTTCTTATTTCAACACCGGGAACATCTAATATGGCCTATAATAGAAACAATATTAGATTTTCTTTTTGTTGTTATACTACAATCTTATACCGCATCTGTTTGATCTCTATTGCCCGCTTCCGCTGTACCATAGTTATTGAGCTGTTCAACTTTGCGTCTTTGTTGTCGCAAATGACTAGCACCACCCGTCATAGAGTTATTACAACTAATTTGAGGGGCACCGACGTGACCATCCATTATAAGAGGGGTATTTTCGTCGGGCACTACCTCTACAGTGTCCAAATTCTGTGAAGGATCCGTTTTTGTATAGTTTTTTTGTATTCCAAAGAAAGCAATTTAGTAGAAAAACAACAAGATCAAACAAAATTATTCTTGAGTAATGTGTCTCCTCGTTGCAGTTCTTTCTGTTGCTTTTCTAAGGAAATTTATGCATGTATGTTCATGTATTAGTAGATTGCAAATAATAATTAGTAACTAAAAATGTTGGATTATTGTTAAAATTTACTTTTTTGCTTTCTTTTGTTTCTTTTTGAAGGCGTAATGCAATTTTTTCCACCGATAAAATAACAATTCTCACAATTCTCTATTGTCAAATGAAACAGAGTTGCTACTTTTGACGTTTTTCAAAATATGATGTTGTGAGAGAATGCGAGAGAATACTTCAATTGGGGTTGCTTGCATGGTGACGGAGTAGTTATGGCTTTTATCAATTCATTGTTTTTCATTTTCAAAGGAAAACAAGTAGGAAAATGGTAAATTCAACAATTATTAGTTAAAAAAAGGAACTCATTCTTCATTTTTTGCACTCCTTTTCTTTTGTTAAATATATTTTGTCTTGTCATTAGCAGAGTAGTTCTTTTTGCCACCTGTAATACGTCACCATAAAAGGAATGTGTTTTACTACATTTTACATCTCTGATCCGTCAGTCGTAGTTTTGTATTTTGTGACGGTATGTTTCGTCGGCACTCGATTGTTTTTATTTGTTTCCATTAATCTTTTGATTAATTTTAATATCGGCTACTATAACAAGAATACACGTATGCAGAAAAAGAATAAATTATTTTCTTAATAGAATTAAATTAATAATAGTGGAACAAAAACAAACAGAATCACAATAAGACAATCGTCAGAACATTCGGTAAATTTCTCTTTGTCAATGGAGTCGTAAGAATAATAACAAAGACGTAGAAGATGTAATCAATATTGTGGTAGATTGGAAGATTGGGATTGATGAGGCTGCTAGCAGGAGAAAAAGTTAGGCATATTATTAAAGCAACAAGAGCAAAATTTATTCGCTAATCAAGTTACAGGTTGTTCAAGATGTAATTGATGGTGGGGATACACATTAAAAGTCTGGATATAATTTAGGGGTTTAAGGTTTCAACAGAAGTAAAAATAGACGTTAGGCGTACAACGACAAAGAAAACATACCTACATCTTTTGTTCCGTAATCATGTATCAGGTTTCTCAACTGAATTTCACAAGCGGTGGAGTCCAAAATCCAAAAAGTTTGAAGTGTTACCACCCTATCAATACGATACTATCTGTTCTGATTGATGCAAACAACAATATAGAAAATATCAGTCTTTATTGTAGACCGATAATCTTAAAACACAGTTTGATCTTTAGGAGCAGGTCTCGTTTGGGGGCACCTCTGGAATAGATAGTGCTTGGGACCCTGATCACAACGATATACAACTTTTCCGGGGGAGTTCCATACCATTACTTTGTTTATGGGAACCTCTCGTATCGGGCTGAAATTTTTACCTATGGCCTGTGAGTTGCCCCTAAACGAGACTTAAGCCGATCTTTATTTTTAGCCTAAGAGATTTCCATGGAACAATGTAGTAAACAATAATTTATTCCTTTTGCATACCGCGTATTCTATTTTTATGGAGATTTAACAAATTGTCCATTTTTTATTTTCCAGCTTCAAATTTTGTTTTACAGCTTCGTCAAGCTGCAGGCTGACAATGAATTTTAAGCATCTAATTGATGCATTTGATTGAGCAAAAGAAAACAACTGAATACCAAAAACCAAAAAGACATTAAACTATAAATTCACCTGGGTACATATTTCCCAAAAAATATTCATAAAATTCTCCTCTTGACAACAAAAGCAATTGAACAAGAACAAACAATGACTGTTATTGCTGGTGGTCATGGTGAACCAAATCCCAATGCCACATGGCTTGGGGCCAGGGGAATGTGGTTAGCCTATATTTTAGGTGTGTTATCGGCTCATTTAATATTACTTTCTATACCATTTATATCGATTCCTTTGGCATGGACAATAACCAATCTGTTGCATAATGCGGTAAGTAAAAAAAATGTTGAATATTTGCTCATTAAAAATTATGCATGTTTCCATTGGTTAGGCCCATTTGTATTTCCTGCACATTATCAAGGGAGCCCCATGGTTTTCCATTGAAAATGATTCCCGAGGCCGCTTGACCCACTGGGAACAAATTGATGATGGTGAACAGTTTACGACAACACGGAAATTCTTAACAGCCATGCCTATTTTATTGTAAGTCTGTGGTTCTTCCATAAAATTTAATATTTTATTAATTTGTTTATGACATTTTAGATTCCTTTTGACCTGTTTGTATACCCGCAACGATACGGATCATTTTATTGCAAATTTTATATCCTTGGTCATTGTTACTTTGCCAAAACTTCCGCAATTCCATGGTGTGCGTTTATTCAACATTAATAAATACTAAAAAAGGAAATATAGTTTTGGAACCCATAATGCCCAATATTAGTTACATTTTGCCTCCAGAATGAGATTCTTTCTTTAGTAGTTTTGTCACTAGTTAAACTTTGCAACAAGGCACAATGCTAAATATTAATATCATGAATCTACTAGTTTAAAACACCTTTATTATTATTACTAAAAGTAAATAATTTGAAAAACTTAATTCCACATTTAAATTTATTTTTTATTATCTCACATAGTGTTTACGATTCTTTGTTTAGGTTTATCTTAACAAACATTTTCTTTTTTGCTAATCTATATTTTTTTCTTCTTTAATAATTTTGTGTGAAGTTTATTAGGCGCAACTGATAAGAACCATGACGATTGAATCATAAATTGACATTAAGGCAGGTTATTCGATTTTTTGCTTCCCATAATTGTTTATTGAGCCAATGTTAATATATTCTGCACCTATAGATATATGTATATTATTAATATGTTTATTAATAACTCAAAGTTATAAAATAAATGTAAATACATGTATGGTAAATATTCGATGAATAATAAAAATGGAATATAATGGGATAAGAATATAATTATTATTTATAAGTTAGAATGGTTGGAATTAATTTGCTCTTTAGTAAAAAAGTTTAGGGACAAACATCTCTATAAACTGTAATAAAAAATAAGAACTATGATTGCTTAAGTCTGGAGTATGGATATCTCAGATGCCACAATTGAAGATCTGCTGTGTACCGCAATGTGGCAACAAGCAACCTATGAAGGGCGTTTCCTTGCATACCACAAAAAATCGTGGCAGGAAGTACTGAAAAACAAATACGATATGTGTATTATTAAAAATATATTCATTTGTTCTGCACATTTTGAACAAAAATTCATTTATGAAACGCCAAATCGTGGTACGCTTATAATGGATATCGCAATGCACATTCTACCACATAATGGCAACTGTGCAGAACAAATGGTCAACTACTGTGGTCATAGTAGTACTTTTAACACTATTAGTAGTAGTAGTAATGATACCAACATTTGCTACCATAATAATTGGACAAATAATAATGGTAGTGGCAGCGCAATTCTATCGGTCGTCCATGACTGCATTGATGTCGTTCGCGAACTGCCCTCCGATTAACAAAATGTTACCGGTCATGAAATGTCCTCCGATTCGGAAAATGTCGGTAGCGCCAGCGAAATTATATCGGTCGTCCATGACCACAATTATGCCGGTCGCGAATTGCCCTCCGATAGGCAAAAATGAACATGTCAGCGGTAGCGAAATGCCCTCCTATGCGCAAAATGTTGATATCGATCGCGAAGTGACCTCGGAAGGTCAAAATGAAAATGTCGTTAACAGTCGCGAAATGGCCGCCGATTGGCAGAATGATATTGATAATATCGATCGCGCAATAACCTCTGCTGTGCAAATTTATAATATAAATGATGGCGACATACCCGGGCGGCAAAATCATAATATTTGCACAGTGACCAATAACTCTTTAGATCCTATTGACCACCAAGCGGTAGAAGCCTTACTTTGGCACAAGGGATCCAAAAGTACTGTTATTAATAGAAGTAGTAGTACTAGTAGTAGTAGCAGCAATAGTAATGTTGATGCCAATCTGCCAAATATTGGTGATAATAATAACTTCGTTCCTGAACTAAAAAGTTTTTACACATTAAACACATTTTGAACATTTTTCCCCGAAATGCGTTCCCGTACAGCAAAAAAGTTGCAAAATGTTCACTTCTCTTTGAACAAAAATGGCGCTGAATGGCTTTCTCTTTAGAAACTTTTTACAAGACAAATTGGAGCGACCAAAAATGTGCAACATGTTTGCCGGCTTCCGATTGGCTGACACGCCGACTTTGACATTTGTTCAAGTTTTTTTTGAAGTTTCTGCCAATTTTCCACTCCCGTACATTTTGGAAAAACGTGTGTGTTGGACTCATTTTCAAGAGATTGCTCTTTTGACACTTTTATCATTAAAAAAGTACTGGAACGAAGCTAACAATTGCCAAAATGCTAATGATGATAAAAATTTTGTCGAATAGTTATGATATCGATCATGAAATATCATCGGAATGGAGCATCCGTCTACCAAAATAGTATTTCTTTTGGATGTCTTCCACTGTAACGAAAATAGTCAGCCCAACGAGTACTTCCGTGCTGTACTACAATAGAAATTAGACGAACATAAACTTTTTGGTGCTGCAATCTATGCGACTGATGCATCCGTGATACACAATGCAGAATCGAATCTAAAACGTCATCCCTTATGGGGGAACTTCATGCAATCAATAAGGCTGTCGATATAATGCTAGAGGATGGCATTGAAAAATCTGTTATCTTAACCGACAGTAAAAATGCTTGCTTGACGCTGAAAAACAACAACGCAGATAATTATTTGGCAAACACAATCCTACAGAAAATAAACAATTCCCAACTAAGCTCACTCACAATAATCTGGACACCGTCTCACATCGGCATACCTGCCAATGAACGTGCAGACTATTATGCGAAACATGCTGTGTACTCTGGATGTATTATACCAGCAAACCTCTCAATTAAAGACTCATACGCTGCAATCTACCACCAGCTTTGGGAAGAATGGGCAAAAAACTATAAAGAACTGTCGCGACACAAAGGTGTGTACTTCTCTCAGTTTTTTTCCGAACCACCAAAAAAGTAGTGGCATACAGGACTCAACCTAACTCCAGATGAAATCAAAACCTTTAATAGACTCCTATCAGGCCATACCTATGGCAAACCATTTCTATACAAAATGAAAATAGACACCAACAGACCTGTGTGATTCGTGTCAAACCCCAGAAACGGAAAATCATGTATTATTCGTATGTCCAAAACATGATACTAGAAGATTGCAGTAAAGTATTTTCACAAAATATAACAATCTACCCTAATTTCTTCAAACCGCCTCATCCCATGATTACAAGGACCTAAACAAATTTATCCAGAAAGTCAAATTGGAGATTTAACGATATCCTACATCGACATCCCTACCAATTCACAACGAACTATCTCAAAAAGCAACAAACTACCGAATACCCGATGTATTTATATTGTTAAAATTCCAAAATAACCAGTCGTGGACATGAGTACTTTTAGGTACTCATCCAATCTCAATAAATCCCAAAAAAAAATATCATCGGATGGGGAAAATGATGATATCGATCGCGAAATATCATCGGATGGGAATAATGATGATATCGATCATGAAATTTCTTCGAACAGTGATGATATCGATCGCGAAATATCATCGGATGGAGAAAATGAATCCATGCCCTAAAATGGGCACAATAATAACGAGATCAACAATAATGATCGCGCGGATCCACCAAGATCCCTCGAGGCGCAAGTGAAAACGAAGCAGATAATATTGGAGCAAAAGTGGTATTATACGTAGGCGATTCAGCATCAACACATTTATGTTTGTTCAGAATACTGAACCTTATTCAAAGTATATTGAAATTGTTCCTGGTCACCGAGAACTATACGCTTTCGATAGGGTCCATTGCTTGTTCAATGTATGGAAACAATTCATGGGAAACAAAACAAAAGTTCGTTCTACTAAAACCAATAAAAATTTTGTAGAGCAAATTGTAAAATTGACATCCCACGAAAAGACTTTCCCAAAAAGAGGTTATTTATATGAACGTGATAGAATCCCTTTCCAAACCGTCCTCCTTTTAACTTTCTTTATGAAAAATAAACATTTTTTGGGCAAGTAGATTTTATTTTATTTTCTTCTTTTTTCCTAATTTACAATATATTTGGAATATATGTATATACTTGAGATTCTTTTGATCGTGCCGCTACATAGGTTGGCTACTTCGTTTCAATCCCCCACATTTCCTCTAGTTATTACCAAATTTATAAACAACATCATGATAATATTTCTCTCCAGGATTTAGAAAAATACTTGGAAAATTATCATGATTCATTGAATCGGGATATTTTTGAGTTTCCAAACAAAATGCACCATGTTTGACATATTGTGCACCACCTTTACCCGACATGGCTTTCGCGCCATTCTCCACATCTGGCAAGTTATTGGAAGTATAAAATTGCACTCCCGGTTGATTGGTATACATTTCAAGCCAACGGCCACTTTCAGGATGTTCAACGCGAGCAATACGTGTCGTCTTATCACCATCCAATTTGACACAATAACAATTATCATAACCTTTTATGGGCTGCTGGGCAAACAAAGGTAAACGTTCCGACATTTTTGCTGGCTTTCTCAAATCATAAACTGTATTTTCCACAGATTGGAATTTTCCAGTTGGAATTTGTTCCAAATCGGTTTCGACAATTTCATCGGCATTTATTTGTACCAAATGTTGTCCAAGTCCTTCCTTGCCTGAATTATGTCCCGCTAAATTGAAATAGGCATGATTGGTAACATTAACGCAAGTTGTCTTGTTGGTTGTGGCCTCCACCTGCATGCGATATTCATTGTTGTCATTGAGTGTGCATGTTATATTACATGTCAATTCACCGGGATAACCTTCATGGCCATCAGGAGAAACATGTTTCAGGACAACGCCATTAGCCAAAGTCTCCACAACATCCCAAATGACACTATCAAACCCCACAAAGCCTCCATGTAGCTGATATTTATCCTTAAAATTTTTGGTAACTTGAATCTCTTGACCATTGAGCTTAAAACGACCATTTGCCACACGATTTGCTACACGACCCATTGTGGCACCAATATAAGCTGGTTGCGTGTCAATATAGCCTTGTAGATTATCAAAACTTAACGATAGTTCATCCGCCTTTCCCGATTTATCCGGTAAACGAACACTGGCAATGTTAACACCCAATGTTAAAACTTGCACCGACATTTGGTTGGCATTTGTTAGGGTAATGACCTTGACAACTTTTGGTTGTTTTGTCATTGGATCGGTCATTGAACCGAAGTCTTCGACTTTCACTTGGACCATTTTGGAAAACTGTAAGAAAAAATATAACTTTTGTAAGTATGGGAAATATGGAAAATAAAAAATGCAAAGAAAACACCTACCCTTCTTAATAAATTGCAGGTACTGTTGAAATTAAAATGAATTCGTTTAAATATCAAGGAAGCTGAAAAATAAAATACAAAGTGTTATTATGTTGTAAATATTTTTTAAATTTTATTAATATCAAACTTATTTTTGACCGTTGTTTTGTATTTTAAAATGTTTTTTATTTTTTTTAAATTATGACTATGCTGTCCTGTTGTTGCATAAAACTATTTAATTTGTTGTTATTACATTTTACCTATTTTCGTTTAGCTTTTCCGGTATTGCACTCTCCGACTTTCTCAGTTGGTTAGTAGTTTGAAACTAAAAAGACAAATGCACATTTATTTATATTGCTTCTCTAATCTGTTTGTGGTATTTGTTTTTTAAATTGCAATTTACTTCATTTCATTCCCACCCAAGATTTGCATTGCTCTCCACTCGCTCGCCAATTGTAAGGGCATTTGAATTATCTACTGTGCGTTCTTATCACATTGTCTAATAAAACTTACATTACAAGTATTTGTTTATATCATTTACTTGTAAGTATGTTTGTATGTCCTAAGGAAGATGACCACAAAAGTTATGCATTTCATATCAGGAGGTGTGGTCAATAAAATATGCAGATATGCAGTGCATAAAACTATGATAATTATAGTTTTTTTAATCAGCGACAAGAAACTAATTTTAAAACTTAATTTAATTAAGTTTTCGTTTGATATGTTTATAACTATATCGTCAATTGTGGTATCTATCGAGAGCCTCAAACCTAGAAAACAATTAAAAACTGTTTGTTTAAGATTGATTAGATTGATGGCAAAGACAACTAATTAAACGTTTGGTAAGAAATCAAGTACATTTTGTTATATATGTACTTTATAATATAAGTTATTATAATTTATTTATTATATAATAATAGCGCTGTTCCTTTACGTGCAAGAATCTTCTATTTTCTCCACTTTTTACCAGAAAAGTGTTCATTTACTATAGACAACATACAATTCATATGGGAGCACTTCACAACTTTTACTACTTTTGTCGGTTTTTCGCTTTTCAAAGGTAAAGGAACAGAGCAAATATATGTAAATGGTCTGTTCCAGAACTGCAAGAATCTACTAATTTTTACTATTTTTTCCGATAACATAAAGGAAAAAATTTTATCGTATTAAAAAATAGTAGTTTCTTGCAGGTTCGGAAACTGAGCAAAAATGTATTGAAGTAAATAAAATAAATAAAAATAAATAAAATTAATAAAAATAATTAAAATAAATAAAAATAATTTTATAATAAAAAGGTTAAGAATTAATTTCTATTAGCAAAATATTCCTCATTTTGTTTCAATTGCCTTGCAACACTAAAATCAAACATAATTGTAATAAATATATTATAATTAATATTAATATTTATTTATATTTTGTATTTAATTTGTTGTTATTTTTTAATTTAACGTTTTAATGTAATCGATTTGTTGAGTTATCGATTATCGTTTGTTTAGATGAGAGGCGAAAAACAAATTATAGATCCCTATTAGCAGTGATGGCCATGGCACAATTACCAGGTAGATGCATCAGCAAACAACTACAACAAAACCGAGTTCAGTACTGTGAAATGTCAAAAATGTTTTACAAAAATAAAGCGATTCACACATTTTTTTCAACAAAATTTTGTTAGGCAGTTATTAATAAACACATTATAACAAAAACCCGTCAAAAATGCACAATTTTTCTTTTAAATTTTTGTTTTTTAATTTTGTGTTTTCAATTACAACAACTTTTTTGACAGCTCACAGTACATCAGCTGGGCTGATGCGGGTACCTGTATGATTGTGCCATGGTGATGGCTAATAATTAACTAATAACAACTAATTCCTTTGATATTAATTCAAATTGACGAATGACAGACAGTTTGCCTTTAAATACAACTCTGATTTACTAACACATATGTACATACATTTGTCGGCTGTCTCTCAGCTGTCCATCATTTTTTCACAGACAGTCGGGTGAACAAACTTTTGACTTTTTTGGTAAAAATAGGAGAGATTATAATTGAAACGTGTTAAAAACAAAAGAACATGAACAAAATATGTAAGTGGAAAACAAAAAGAAATTGATGATATTCATTCATAATTTTACAACTGTTTTTGCAGTTGTCTGGACGCCGACGTCACACAGGCAAGTTTTGGTTTTTGACAATCAATACATGAACTCAACTGTCCTGTCATTTGTAACTAGGCGTTTACACCAGACAGTTCACTAATTTTTACTATTTTTTCCGATAACATAAAGGAAAAAATTTTATCGTATTAAAAAATAGTAGTTTCTTGCAGGTTCGGAAACTGAGCAAAAATGTATTAAAGTAAATAAAATAAAAAAAAATAAAATAAATAAAAATAATTTTATAATAAAAAGGTTAAGAATTAAGTTCTATTAGCAAAATATTCCTCATTTTGTTTCAATTGCCTTTCAGCAATAAAATCAAACATAATTGTGATAAATATATTATAATTAATATTAATATTTATTTATTTTTTGTATTTAATTTGTTGTTATTTTTTAAATTAACGTTTTAATGTAATCGATTTGTCGAGTTATCGATTATCGTTTGTTTAGATGAGAGGCGAAAAACAAATTATAGATCCCTATTAGCAGTGATGGCCAATAATTAACAAATAACAACTAATTCCTTTGATATTAATTCAAATTGACGAATGACAGACAGTTTGCCTTTAAATACAACTCTGATTTACTAACACATATGTACATACATTTGTCGGCTGTCTCTCAGCTGTCCATCATTTTTTCACACACAGTCGGGTGAACAAACTTTTGACTTTTTTGTAAAAATAAGAGAGATAATAATTGAAGCGTGTTGAAAACAAAAGAACATGAACAAAATATGTAAGTGGAAAACAAAAAGAAATTGATGATATTCATTCATAATTTTACAACTGTTTTTGCAGTTGTCTGGACGCCTACGTCACACAGGCAAGTTTTGGGTTTTTGACAATCAATACATGAACTCAACTGTCCTGTCATTTGTAAACGCGAGCCCAGGGGCTGGATTCTTGTTCTATGAAAATTTGAAATGAAAAATATTTCCTTTACAATATTTTTCATTTGACAGTTTTCTCCTTTATAAAAGTTTTCATTTCACATTTTCATAGAAACAGAATTGAGCCCCTGGTTTGTTCTACCATGGATCGCCGCCTGATTATAGATAGTTCAGTGAACTATTGAACAATGAACTATATCGACTGATCTAGTTCATACGCTCTATTCAATGAATCGTTCAATTGAACTAGTTCGTTCATGAACTATACAACTCTACTGCTAGACAAACGACGAAAAGGAAAAAGTGTATTAATTGCGATTAAAAAGTAAAAGGTGTTATCTTAAAAACCAAAAGCAATTGTCCAAGCTCCACATACACACAATTCTCAGTGTGATTGTTTTATCTAGCCACCAGTAAACAAAAGGTCTTTCAAAGTGTTGAATCTACCGCAATTTTTTGCTTCAGCTGAGTCTTCGACTTCTGTTACCAGAGCAGCCACAAGCAAAATGACAGTAAGTAGCGAATTTTGTTTTATCAACAAATAGAAAGGGAAATTATAAAATTGATTGTATTTGTATTCTTTCTAGGTCCATGAATTTAAAGTTGAAATGACCTGCTCCGGTTGTTCGGGAGCTGTAGAAAGGGTGTTGGGCAAATTAGGTGGTAAGTGGATGTATACATTTATGTATGTATTTTAATGCCAATATATAAGGTGTGATGTAAAGGTTAGTTCCGTAGTTTTGGAACAAAGGGACAATGATTGTAATTGTTGCAAAATTTTAATAAAAGAGTTTTTTTGTAGAATTTCAATACTAGATGATATCACCCAAAACAAGTGGAAATCTTTACATGCAAGTGAATCGCTTAGAGAAATGGTCATAGGATTGTATAGCTATGGGAGTTGTTATTAGTGTGTTAAAAAACATGGCTATGATGAAATTCCTTATAAAAAAAATTGCTGTTGCTGCTGAAATGAGTTTTGTTGCTGAGACTTCCGAAATTAAAACTATAGATAATAATAAAAGAGGCAAGTATCAGTAAAAGGCATAAGATGAATGTAGTCCACTGTTAGGTCTTGGAATGCTGATTACGCCAATATTTATATCATTCATGGGAAATCCGTATTTCCCGAGATATAGGCTTCGGAAGTTCCGAAAAACCATATGATTTTTGACAAAAAAATTAATTTTGAAAAAAATATGATCGCGTTAGCCCTGTTTAGCATCTGTCCATAGGAGAAAGTCTTATTTTCGACAAAAAATTAATTTTTGAAAACTTTTTGTGAAAAAAGTTTCAAATCCAGCCACTACATTCAACTTGCTCCCAGTAAAATTTTCTCAGGCATTATATGTGGAAAAAAATCAGCCACTTAGAAAGGAATTAAAAGTGTTAATGATCCAGTTATTAGGATCGAAAATGCAGCAATTTAGTGGTCGATTATGGACTGCAACTCAACTGTAGAGGAAAAAATCATGCAATTAAAATGAGCAAAACGACAGAAATTGGTATCGAATTCATTCAGCATCATTGTTTTGAACCTTCAGCTATTTAATTGTGAGACAGTATGAATTTCTATGCGGAAATGGAAATTAATTATTAAAATTGCTGTCGGCAACGCAACTCCACGAAACTTCTCCAGGTCCATGTATTTGTATATACTCCATATAAAGGTTCCAACATATTGAAGAAATTTTTAGATAATTTTTTTTTTTAAATGGTATCCACTCCATCCGTACTGCATTGAGACTTATGTGTGTTTTGCATAGGTTCTTTACTGGAGCCTAATGGAATTAGTGAAATTATGCCGAGACACTTTTTTTGTTTTTGCAATGTTGTCAAGCGGTCATTGAACGTAGTTGTTTTAGTACATAAATATTTTGCCTTATCAACACAACACTTTCTATACCACTAGACTTCTTCTTATCATAGCCTACATCTATCTTATCGTAAATAATAATCATATATTTTTTTCCATTACAGATAAAGTTGAAAAAGTTAGCATTGATTTAGATGATAAAACTGTCCTGGTTACATCCAATATGTCTGGTGAAGAACTATTGGAAGTTATCAAGAAGACCGGCAAGCCGGCACAATATGTGGGTGTAAAAGAATGAAACGAGATGTTTTGTCGTTTTCGACGCATAGCAAAACTCAAATTAGAAGTATGAAGAAGTATGTCGTGGGACAAAAGACACAAGACGATGCCAACAAAACATAAAAGCTGCAGCTGGAATGTGGAACAATCAACAAACAACACAATACAAGCAATTTACTTTATTTATCTATAGATTTTTGGTTTTTGATTTAAAAACAAACAAACAAACAACAAAACATAGAAAAGGGTTTAAACAAACAAAATACACCTCGGGAATACAAATGCATTTGTTCAACATGCAAAATAATTTTTTGAAGAATGATTAAAATTGTTTCATTTTTTTCGTATGTAGTGTTTCTTCTTGCCCTCCTTTCTTTTTTAAACAAAAAGTTAAACGAAACTTAGTAGAAACGAAAATTTTAGTAGACAAAATTCCAAAATATATTTCAATGCCAAAATTGTATGGTCTTAAATCTTATGAATATAAAATCTATATATTTAAATATCAAATAAATTATACACTTACAAAATAATCTATATACATACTTAGTATATATTTAAAAAAATATTACATACATATTATATATTTACTAAAAGTAATATTCATTATTGTTATAAAAAAATTAATAATACCAAGTAATTATTATCAAGAAATGGAAAAAACTGGGCTTATTTTGAAATATTTGTTTAGACAACAAATATTTTCTAGGGCCAAGTTTTCCAAAAAAAAAAACATACAGCTCTCAAATTTATTATCAATTACAAATTTAATAACAAATTTTCAATTCTTTGTCAAATTAGTATCAAATACAAAATAATGTTATAAAAATAATAAAAAATAAAACAAATTTTTGTGAATTTAATTCAAATTAAACAAAAAGTTTTTTTTATTTATATTAAATTCAAAATCTATATACATATAATGCCTGTTCCAGAAACTGCCAGAATCTACAAATATTTACAGGGATATAACTTCTTTTATGATATCGAAGAAATGGTAAAAATTAGTAGATTCTTGCAGTTCTGGAACAGACTAATAACTTATACTTGTTTATGTTGCCACACAACACATTGCTCTAAATGGTGGACCCTTTGTTCCATATTATTCAATAATATTACTATTTTTGCCATTTCTTGCTGTAGCTCTCTGACGGAAGAG
This sequence comes from Musca autumnalis, assembly GCF_047663935.1. Taxonomy (NCBI): domain Eukaryota; kingdom Metazoa; phylum Arthropoda; class Insecta; order Diptera; family Muscidae; genus Musca; species Musca autumnalis. The sequence continues at coordinate 228,557,404 of NW_027411977.1, forward strand.
GACAAATCATTATCAGGATGAAGAGTGACATCACTTAGCTAAGAATAACAACAAAAAAGAAATTTAAGTTAAATTCAAATCGTTATCAAAAAAATATTGTTTAAAAGAGGTGTTGCTTAAAATACCATAGGTAACGCAATATAAGGTAGTTTGGAGTCGATATTTCAAAGGTAAAGGTAAAAATCGATGAAATTTGGAAACGAAAATTCATTACAGTGGAAATTTTCATAGAAAAAATACAACACCAGTGAAATTTTTCATAGAAAAATTCAACACAGTGAAATTTTTCATGGAAAAAAATTCACCACAGTGAAATTTTTCATGGAAAAAAATTCACCACAGTGAAATTTTTCATAGAAAAAATTCACCACAGTGAAATTTTTCATAGAAAAAATTCACCACAGTGAAATTTTTCATAGAAAAAATTCACCACAGTGAAATTTTTCATAGAAAAAGTTCACCACAGTGAAATTTTTCATAGAAAAAATTCAACACAGTGAAATTTTTCATAGAAAAAATTCACCACAGTGAAATTTTTATAGAAAAAATTCAGCACAGTGAAATTTTTCATAGAAAAAATTCAGCACAGTGAAAATTTTCAAAGAAAAAATTCAGCACAGTGAAAATTTTCAAAGAAAAAATTCAGCACAGTGAAATTTTTCATAGAAAAAATTCACCACAGTGAAATTTTCATAGAGAACATTAACCACACTGAAAGTTTTTATAGAAAAAATTCACCACAGTGTAATTTTTCATAGAAAAAATTCACCACAGTAACATTTTTCATAGAAAAAATTCACCATAGTAATATTTTCCATAGAAAAAATTAACCACAGTAAAATTTTTCATAGAAAAAATTCACCACAGTAATATTTTCCATAGAAAAAATTAACCACAGTGACATTTTCCATAGAATAAAATTACCACAGTGAACTCTTTCACAGAAAATATTTCATGGAAAAAATTCATCTAGGTGAACTTTTTTACAGAAAAAATTAACCACAGTGAAATTTTTCATAGAAAAAATCCACCACAGTGAAATGTTCATAGAAAAAATTCACCAATGTGAACTTTTTCATAGAAAAAATTAACCACAGTGACCTTTTTCATAGAAAAATTCACCACAGTGAAATTTTTCATAGAAAAAATTCACCACAGTGAAACTTTTCACAGAAAAAATTCACTACAGTGAAATTTTTATAGAAAAAATTCAGCACAGTGAAATTTTTCATAGAAAAAATTCACCACAGAGAAATTTTTCATAGAAAAAATTCACCACAGAGAAATTTTTCTTAGAAAAAAATCAACACAGTGAAATTTTTCATAGAAAAAATTCACCACAGTGAAATTTTTCATAGAAAAAATTCACCACAGAGAAATTTTTCATAGAAAAAATTCACCATAGTGAAATTTTTTATAGAAAAAATTTACCACAGTGAAATTTTTCATAGAAAAAATTCACCACAGTGAAATTTGTCATAGAAAAATTCACCACAGTGAAATTTTCATAGAAAAAATTGACCACAGTAAATTTTTTTATAGAAAAAATTTAGGAAAGTGAACTTTCATAGAAAAAATTCATCACAGTAAAATTTTTCATAGAAAAAATTCACCACAGTGAAATTTTTCATAGAAAAAATTCACCACAGAGAAATTTTTCATAGAAAAAATTTACCACAGTGAAATTTTTCATAGAAAAAATTCACCACAGTGAAATTTGTCATAGAAAAATTCACCACAGTGAAATTTTCATAGAAAAAATTCACCACAGTGAAATTTTTCATAGAAAAAATTTAGGAAAGTGAACTTTCATAGAAAAAATTCAACACAGTGAACTTTTTCATAGAAAAAATTCATCACAGTAAAATTTTTCATAGAAAAAATTCACCACAGTGAAATTTTTCAAAAAAAAAAAATCACCACAGTGAAAATTTTCATAGAAAAAATTCACCACAGTGAAATTTTTCATAGAAAAAATTCACCACAGTGAAATTTTTAATAGAAAAAATTCAACACAGTGAAATTTTTATAGAAAAAAATCACCACAGTGACATTTTTCATAGAAAAAATTCACCACAGTGAAATTTTTCATAGAAAAAATTCAAAACTGTGAATTTTTTATAGAAAAAATTCACCACAGTGAACTTTCTCATAGAAAAAAATTCACCACAGTAAAATTTTTCATAGAAAAATTTAACCACAGTGAAATTTTTCATAGAAAAATTCACCACAGTGAAATTTTTCATAGAAAAAAATTAACCACAGTGAAATTTTTCATAGAAAAAATTCACCAAAGTGAAATTTGTCATAGAAAAATTGACCACAGTGAAATTTTTCATAGAAAAAATTCAACACAGTGAAATTTTTATAGAAAAACTTCAGCACAGTGAAATTTTTCATAGAAAAAATTCACCAGAGTAAAATTTTTCATAGAAATAATTCACCACAGTAAAATTTTTCATAGAAATAATTCACCACAGTGAAAGTTTTCATAGAAAAAATTCACCGCAGTGACATTTTTCATACAAAAAATTCACCACAGTGAAATTTTTCATAGAAAAAATTCACCACAGTGAAATTTTTCATAGAAAAAATTCACCACAGTGAAATTTTTCATAGAAAAAATTCACCACAGTAAAACTTTTCATAGAAAAAATTCAAAACTGTGAATTTTTTATAGAAAAAATTCACCACAGTGAACTTTCTCATAGAAAAAAATTCACCACAGTAAAATTTTTCATAGAAAAATTTAACCACAGTGAAATTTTTCAAAGAAAAATTCACCAAAGTGAAATTTTTCATAGAAAAAAAATTCACCACAGTGAAATTTTTCATAGAAAAAATTCACCAAAGTGAAATTTGTCATAGAAAAATTGACCACAGTGAAATTTTTCATAGAAAAAATTCAACACAGTGAAATTTTTATAGAAAAACTTCAGCACAGTGAAATTTTTCATAGAAAAAATTCACCAGAGTAAAATTTTTCATAGAAATAATTCACCACAGTAAAATTTTTCATAGAAAAAGTTCACCACAGTGAAATTTTTCATAGAAAAAATTCAACACAGTGAAATTTTTCATAGAAAAAATTCACCACAGTGAAATTTTTATAGAAAAAATTCACCACAGTGAAATTTTTCATGGAAAAAAATTCACCACAGTGAAATTTTTCATAGAAAAAATTCACCACAGTGAAATTTTTCATAGAAAAAATTCACCACAGTGAAATTTTTCATAGAAAAAGTTCACCACAGTGAAATTTTTCATAGAAAAAATTCAACACAGTGAAATTTTTCATAGAAAAAATTCACCACAGTGAAATTTTTATAGAAAAAATTCAGCACAGTGAAATTTTTCATAGAAAAAATTCAGCACAGTGAAAATTTTCAAAGAAAAAATTCAGCACAGTGAAATTTTTCATAGAAAAAATTCACCACAGTGAAATTTTCATAGAGAACATTAACCACACTGAAAGTTTTTATAGAAAAAATTCACCACAGTGTAATTTTTCATAGAAAAAATTCACCACAGTAACATTTTTCATAGAAAAAATTCACCACAGTAATATTTTCCATAGAAAAAATTAACCACAGTTAAATTTTTCATAGAAAAAATTCACAACAGTAATATTTTCCATAGAAAAAATTAACCACAGTGACATTTTCCATAGAATAAAATTACCACAGTGAACTCTTTCACAGAAAATATTTCATGGAAAAAATTCATCTAGGTGAACTTTTTACAGAAAAAATTAACCACAGTGAAATTTTTCATAGAAAAAATCCACCACAGTGAAATTTTCATAGAAAAAATTCACCAATGTGAACTTTTTCATAGAAAAAATTAACCACAGTGACCTTTTTCATAGAAAAATTCACCACAGTGAAATTTTTCATAGAAAAAATTCACCACAGTGAAACTTTTCACAGAAAAAATTCACTACAGTGAAATTTTTATAGAAAAAATTCAGCACAGTGAAATTTTTCATAGAAAAAATTCACCACAGAGAAATTTTTCATAGAAAAAATTCACCACAGAGAAATTTTTCATAGAAAAAAATCAACACAGTGAAATTTTTCATAGAAAAAATTCACCACAGTGAAATTTTTCATAGAAAAAATTCACCACAGAGAAATTTTTCATAGAAAAAATTCACCATAGTGAAATTTTTTATAGAAAAAATTTACCACAGTGAAATTTTTCATAGAAAAAATTCACCACAGTGAAATTTGTCATAGAAAAATTCACCACAGTGAAATTTTCATAGAAAAAATTGACCACAGTAAATTTTTTTATAGAAAAATTTAACCACAGTGAAATTTTTCATAGAAAAATTCACCACAGTGAAATTTTTCATAGAAAAAAAATTCACCACAGTGAAATTTTTCATAGAAAAAATTCACCAAAGTGAAATTTGTCATAGAAAAATTGACCACAGTGAAATTTTTCATAGAAAAAATTCAACACAGTGAAATTTTTATAGAAAAACTTCAGCACAGTGAAATTTTTCATAGAAAAAATTCACCAGAGTAAAATTTTTCATAGAAATAATTCACCACAGTAAAATTTTTCATAGAAATAATTCACCACAGTGAAAGTTTTCATAGAAAAAATTCACCGCAGTGACATTTTTCATACAAAAAATTCACCGCAGCGACATTTTTCATAGAAAAAATTCACCGCAGTGACATTTTTCATAGAAAAAATTCACCACAGTGAAATTTTTCATAGAAAAAATTCACCACAGTGAAATTTTTCATAGAAAAAATTCACCACAGTGAAATTTTTCATAGAAAAAATTCACCACAGTAAAACTTTTCATAGAAAAAATTCACTACAGTGAAACTTTTCACAGAAAAAATTCACTACAGTAAAATTTTCCATAGAATCAAATTACCACAGTGAACTATTTCACAGAAATTATTCACCATGGGGGTTATCACAAATGAAATTTCGCCGTGAGTTTTGTTTTTCCGCCATTGCAACTTAAGGGAAAAAGTGAAAAAATTCACGGGGAATTGCCGTTCATGATAACCCCCCATATCAAACTTTTTTATAGAAAAAATTCACTACAGTGACCTTTTTTATAGAAACAATTCACCACATTGAACATTTTCATAGAAACAATTCACTACAGTGAACTTTTTCATAGAAAAAATTCAACACAGTGAACTTTGTAATAGAAAAAACTCACCATAAACTATTTCATTTAAAAAATTCATCTAGGTGAACTTTTTCACAGAAAAAATTAGCCACAGTGAAATTTTTCATAGAAAAAATTCACACAGTGAAATTTTTCATAGAAAAAATTCACCACAGTGAAATTTTTTATAGAAAAAATTTACCACAGTGAAATTTTTTATAGAAAAAATTTACCACATTGACATTTTTTATAGAAAAAATTAACCACAGTGAAATTTTTCATAGAAAAAATTCACCACAGTGAAAGTTTTCATAGAAAAAATTCAACACAGTGAAATTTTTCATAGAAAAAATTCACCACAATGAACTTTTTCATAGAAAAAATTCACCAAAGTGAACTTTTTCATAGAAAAAAATTCATTACAGTGAACTTGTTCATGAAAAAATTCACTACAGTGAACTTTTTTATAGAAAATCATCACCACAGTGGAGTTTTCCATAGAAATATAAACACAGTGAACTTTTTTTTTATAGAAATCAATCACCACAGTTAACTGATACGGTAGGGGAATCCATAAATATTCTGTTTGTTCTAAATATCTCCTTCTAATGGTAAAAAAAAAATAAATTTTGGGTATAAAAGAACATCCTTTTGGTCGCCTAAAAACTCCCTATTGGTCCATAAAGACGCCTTTCTGGCCCCCAAAAAATAAAAGACTTTATTCAGCTCGTCTAAAAAGAATTCCTTCTGATCGCCTATAAAAACTATCTTTAGGCCGTCTATAGAATACTTTGTGGTCCCCTAAAAAGCTTCAAAAAACTATTATATATTCGCTGAGTTCAAAAAAGATATCTATGGTCCGAATATGTCATATTTGAAAAATAAAAACTCTTATAAGTTCTGTAGTTATTTTTATTTGAAAAAAATACCCCTTCTAAAACTAAAAAAAAAACTTGTATATGTAGATAAGTAAACATTACAAAACTAGGTTAAAAAGATGCTTAAAAAAAGTTGTCTCTACGTGGACTAAAGGTTTTGTTTGGTGTGCAACCCCCCTTAGCATTTTTTGTAGCGGTCAAATGTAACAGGGAACTGCCGTCATTACCATATGACTCTGTTGTGGTCGAGTGTGAAGATGTTTTTGGTTGTGGTGAAGATTTTGTAGGTGTTCCATCATAAGGGTGGTGTTGTGCTGCATTTTCAGAGTATTCACAATCAAGCACCTGAAAATTTTCATCATGATGTCTATAGGCCACAGATTGTCTTGGATCAATGAGTATTGATTGATCACTGGCATTGGTGGTGGTTGTGATGGTTGTTGATGTCGTCGCATGAGGCTCTACACCACTTTCTCTCAGTTGGCATTCTCTATTCACCTTTTCCGTAAGCAATTCTATGTCATAGGTGTGGAGATTCGATTTCCAAACAAGTAGCTAAAGAAATTTGATATTTAGTAAAGTTATGGAAATGTATGATAAAATATTCACCTGTTTATCATGCCCAGTCGTGGCAAAGCGAGAACCATCATGATTGAACGCCACAGCCGAGACTTTGCCTGTATGTCCCGTAAGTGTGTACACGGGACGACCTTCTAATAAATCCAAAATTTTCATGGTTTCATCATCGCTACAGGTAAGCATAAATTTCCCGTTTGGATGAAATGCCAAATCATTGACAGGTGCGGCGTGCACCTGATACAGCTGTATCAGTTGCTGGGCAACCAAATCGAAAATTTTCACACGATTACAAGTCATGCCCACTGCAATCATATTTCCCTCAGGATGCCAAGCCAATTGCCTTCCCATACCCTTTTCTTCGGTAAAACAGCGAACACATTGTCCGGAATTTATGTCATAGATACGTAGTGTTTTGTCATCACCACAGGAGGCTACTAATTGACCACAAGGACTGAATTTGGCGGATCGTACCCAGTTTGTGTGATGGGCAAATGATTGAAGGAATTTACGTTGTGCCACTTTCCATATTTTAAGGGATTTATCATCTGAAGCGGTCACCACCATTGTTCCCGTCGGATCAAAGTCCACAGATCTCACCGCTTTGGCATGAGCTAAAAACTCGCCCGATACACCTCTCAGCTTGGGTTCCCATATTTTTACAGATTTATCCTTGGAACAGGATGCTACCAAATTTGATCTTGGTGACCAGCTGACACCATATACACCTTCACTGTGGGCTGCAAAGCGAATACATCGCGCCGCTTGTTTTAAGTCCCACAATATCACAGAGGAATCTAAACAAAGGAAAAGAGCATTTTAATCCACAGAATTGTCAGAAAATATTCAAATATTGGCGTAAAGCGAGTTTACGCACTAGGCTCTGATCGGGATGAAATTTTTTCACAGGTAGATCTCGTCACCCTGATCACATATACATACATATATATGTATATAACATTTGTTGCGGAAGTCCATACTTCCCAAGATATGGGTGTGTTCTTCTGAGACACACTTCACGCCTCAAGCATTTTATTCAACCCATTTACTCCATTTTTGCGAAGTTATTGGGGTCAAGATTCATTAGGGTATTTAAAAAGAGTACACCCTAGTCCGTCCATAAAATATTCGAAAAATAAGCGTAAATGGGGTGAACGAAATGCTTGTGGTGTGCAAAATGATGTGGCTTGATGGGACTTCAAAGACCCATATCTCGGGAAGAACTTTATATTTTTTAATTAGGACGATCTATCTGTGGTAAACATTTCTTTGTTCCGAAATTTTGTTCCCAATTATTTTTTCTCACCTAAAGAACTTGTGGCTATTCTGTTTCCTTCGGGATTGAAGCGCACCTGCGTAATTGCATTGCGATGCCCAGCAAAATGCCTTTCTAGGCAAGGATCAGCAAATTCAGAGCAGCTGGCCATGATTCTATTTTCAGTATTTTCAGTTGGTTGTATTTTGAAAAATGGAAAAAAGTAACAAAGTGAAGCGCCAAACAATGAACAAATTCAAAGGAATGATTCTGTCGAATGAACTATCAAAACTATTTGCACTATTAAACGTAGACCATGGCACAATCAGCAGGTAGATGCATCAGCCAGCAACTACAACAAAAACGAGTTCAGTACTGTGAAATGTCAAAAATGTTTTCCAAAAATAAAGCGATTCACACAATTTTTGGCCTAAATGTCGTTTAGGGGCACCTCTCGGATCGGGCTGAAATATTTACAGTATATAGTCCTTGGCATACTGAATACAACGATATATAATTTTCCGGGGGAAGTCCATCCTTCCCGAGATATGGGTCTTGACATTTTACAATTCTAAAGTGGGCAATATGGGCATCGTTTTAAAGCTTATGGAGAATACTTTTATACACGCGACCTATTTTTACACCTGTTTATAGGAGAATGTATTAAATTCCTGTTCAAAGCCGGCTACTTAGGAAACTTTAAATTTACAAGAAAGTTTTGTTTGCGTAGCCCACTTTTGTCATTGTCCATAGAAGGAAGTCTTAAATCCCCGGCCAAAGGTCGGCTATTTAAGAACACTTTCAATTTAAAAGAGAGTTTTGATCGCGTAGCCCACTTTTGTCCCTGTCCATAGAAGAAAGTCTTAAAGAAGGCCGGCTACTTAATGGGTAATTTACACGATATGTTATTTAACATATGTGTTGTCACTTTGCATATACATTTTGTATATAAAAAGTGACAACCCATATGTAAAAAACATATCGTGTAAAGTACCCATAAGAACACCATCAATTTAATACTATGTTTACATTTACGAAATCCACTCGGTTTCATCTGTCAATTCCTTTGTGTATACGTCAAATGAAAACTCATCTGAAATCGATTGGATTTCATTTGACGTTTGAGCAATGGAATTGACAGTTGAAATCGAAAGGATTTCGTAAATGTAAACATAGTATAAAAGAGAGTTTTGATCGCGTAGCCCACTTTTGTCCCTGTCCATAGGAGAAAGTCTTAAATCCCCGGCCAAAGGCCGGCTACTTAGGAACACTTTCAATTTAAAAGAGAGTTTTGATCGAGTAGCCCACGTTTGTCCCTGTCCATAGGAGAAATTCTTAAATCCACGGCCGAAGTCCGGCTACTTAAGAACACTTTCAATTTAAAAGAGAGTTTTGATTGTGTAGGCCAATAATAACTTAATAAATTATTTGGTCTGTTCCTTTACTTTTAAAAATGGTAACAGTGGCAGAAAATGGTAAAAGTGGTAAACTGCTATCATATAAATTGTATGCTATTAAAAGTAAGGGAACACTTTACAGGTTAAAAATAGTAAGAAATGGTAACCTCAGGCACGTAAAGGAACAGAGCAATTATTAGAAAATGTAATTACCATTATCAATTATTTGCGGCATTGGAAAGTACTCTTCGTGAGCTTTAAAACGAGTCCAATATTGCATAGGTTTTAAAAATAATGGTGATAAAAGTAAAAAAGTCAAGACCCATATCTCGGGAAGTACGGACTTCCCCACGGAAATCTATATATCGTTGTGTTCAAATTTCAGCCCGATCCCAGAGGTGCCCATAAACAACATAAAGGTGTTACAAGTACGAAATTTCCGAAATGTCAAGACCCATATCTCGGGATGTATGGTCATCCCCCCGGAAAATTATATATCGTTGTGTTCAGGGTCCCATGGGCCACTTATGGGTAAAATTTCGAGAGAGGTGCCCCTAAACGACACTTGTTCCCAATTTTTTCAACAAAATTTTTTTAGTCAGTTACTAATAAACACATAATTACAAAAATCCGTCAAAAATTCACAATTTTTCTCTTAAATTTTTGTTTTTTAATTTTGTGTTTTCAATTACAACAACTTTTTTGACAGCTCACAGTACATCAGCTGGGCTGATGCGGGTACCTGTATGATTGTGCCATGACGTAGACGCAACAAAGCAACTTTTTCTGTAATGCAAAATGTCAAAAATTGTAAACAAGACGAAACACAAAACAATTCGCCTTGTCATATGAACTTCGTGGCAAATTTATTTTACTAATCAAAACGCAGAGTATGTGAATCATATGTTTTTTGATTATTTTTGACGTTTGAGTATTTGTTTTGATGTTTCATGGCGAATTCCCTGTCTATTTTGACATTTTACATTCGATCAGCTGATGCATCTACTGTCGATTTTTCGGAAATATCGATAAATGTCAAACTGTCCAGCAACCACAAAATATTTTGTGGTTGCCTGATGACTGACAAAAATGAGCGGCCACACTGGCAAGCAACCGATTATTTGAGCAAAACTGACAGTCAAAACTGATCGTTTGTACCCCACTTAAGTGGGGTTCAGACGATCAGTTTTGGCTGACAGCTTGTGGTCAAATATCGATTGTTTCAGTTTTGTTGTGCTGTTCGTAGCGGCCAAACAGTCATTCAAGTTGGATGACAAACCAACAGTCAAGTTGAAAAATTACTGTGTTCACATAGCTATAAAATCATATAAATAACAACTTTTATTAATAAATATGGATGACAAAAAGATCGGATGTGCATTTTTGATCATTTCGCTTTTAGAGGAAGGAAATAAAGTGACAAGAAGAAGGAAATGGGTAAAAAAATGGATAGCCTCCCGAAAACAATATTCACATGTTAATATTTTAAAAGAAATTCGAGATTCTGAGCCAAACGATGTCCACTCCAGCTCTAGAAGATTCAGATTGCTTTATTTTTTTCAATTCCCTTCTGTACGATGAGCGGATTACGTTTATTTTCTTCTTGACGTCGTCAATAGAACAATCCTTCTTGTATTTCTTCGTAACATTTAGTAATTCTACATATGCTTTTGTTTTAATGTCGCGCATCATATATTCTGGACTGGTTATGTCCCAGAGGCATCTTAGCATTTCGTAGCAACATAAAAATTCCTTTAAAAATTCATTTTCGTTGTCCATGTTTGTCGTTTTGTTTGCAATTTTTTGCTTGGCCGATATTAAAATGAAGGAACAGATTTTTGTCTGCTATTTTTATCTCTTATTTGCAATAATAATCAATCAAATTAATAAAAACACACGACTTTTTAACTTTTATTTGATATTTACTCTGCTAATTTATTCCTTGACTGACGTTGTTTCGTTCACACGGTCAAACAAACAAACAACCAACAGCTGACTGTCCAACATCCACAAAAAATTTTGTGGTTGCCTGATGACTGACAAAAATGAACGACCACACTGGCAAGCAACCGATTATTTGAGCAAAGCTGTCAGTCAAAACTGATCGTGTGTACCCCGCTTAAGGAATTGGAACTACTCATGAAATAAACTATCGGAACTGAGTATTTATAATCAACTTTCTGTCATCATTCCACTTTGCATTACATTCATAGCAATTGACAACATCTGGGCCATCCACAAATAATTGATAACACCCGATACCAGACTGTGAGATTTTTTATTTTTCTTTAGGTTGAAGGAACAATTCCACATTCTTTCAGGTTTGGTGGCGTAGCATTCCAAGGAAAAAAATGGCTGCGCTGATTTTAACAAGGAATGTCCAGTTGGCAAGTAAGTAAACAAACTAAATGGTGGCCCCCAAAGATTTTACTAAGAATTTCTCAAAAAAATTGCAAACAAAATTATGTTACGTAAAGGCTCCACCACTTTTTGATCATATATTGGAATTAGATCCGTTTACTCATTTTATTCTTTACAGAACAACAAACCAATGGCGTTTTGGGTGTACTGTGTATGCGTTCGGCTAACTATTCCAGTGATGCCCCACGTCCCCTCAAGACCACTAACTTGGCTGCAATGAAACGCGGTACCGGTGGACGCAGCAGTTTCAATGGTATTGTAGCCACAGTGTTCGGTTGTACCGGCTTCTTGGGTCGTTACGTGTGCAACAAATTGGGTAAATCCGGCACCCAAATGATCTTGCCCTATCGTGGTGAAGATTCCGAAGCCATTCGTTTGAAGGTTTGTGGTGATTTGGGCCAAGTTCTGTTCCAATTCTATCATTTGTGTGATGAAGAGGCCATTCGCAAGGCTGTCAAATACTCCAATGTGGTCATTAATTTGGTGGGACGCGAATATGAAACCAAGAATTTCAAATTCAATGATGTCCATGTTGATGGTGCCCGTCGTATTGCACGGTGAGTAAGGACAAATTTATAACCTTTTGTTTTGTTGTAACATGTTTCGGTTTCAGCATTTCCCGTGAAATGGGCGTTGATCGCTTGATCCATGTCTCGGCCTTGAATGCCGATCCCAATCCCAAGAGCTACATCATTGAGGGTGGCAGCAATTTCTTGCGCAGCAAATACTGGGGCGAACAGGCCGTACGTGAAGAATTCCCCGATGCCACCATTATCAGGCCAGCTGATATCTATGGTGCAGAAGATCGTTTCTTGCGTTATTATGCCCACATCTGGCGTCGTCAAATGCGTTCCATGCCTTTGTGGCACAAGGGTGAACGTACCTTCAAGCAGCCCGTCTATGTATCGGATGTGGCCCAAGCCATTGTCAATTGTGCCAAGGATCCCGATACTGCCGGTCAAGTTTACCAAGCTGTGGGGTAGGTATTTCAAATATGTAATTGAAAGTTCCTTCATTAATTCATTCCCCATTGATTACAGCCCCAAACGTTACCAATTAAGCGAATTGGTCGACTGGTTCCATCGCATTATGCGCAAAGATTCTGAATGGTGGGGTTATCAACGTTACGATTCCCGTTTCGATCCCTCCTTTGTTTTGAAAGCCAAACTTACCGAAATGATTTGTCCCGGTGCACCCGTCGGTAACCTCCATCCCGAACGCATTGAACTTGAGTGTGTCACAGATAAAGTACTCAACAATGTTCCCACACTAGAAGATTTGGGTGTACAATTGACACCCATGGAAAATCAAGTACCATGGGAATTGCGTCCGTATCGTGCTGCTTTGTACTACGATGCCGATCTTAATGAATTCGAAAAACCAGCACCACCAAAAACAGTCACACCCCGTGAAGAACAGCGACTTGCTGCATAAGATGATCGTAAACGCTACCACGATACTGAAACGATGAGAACGATTCCGAATGCCGGGCAGCATGAACGCCAACGTTACCAAAAACAACAAAGTTGGGGTTCGTGGTGGCCGGCACATCGTTTAGTAGCAAAACGGTTGCGTTTACGTGAATTATTGTTTATTGTTTTGGTAGTGCGTTCGCTGTGGTATGGTGTATTTAGTGATGAATATTTAAATGAAATTGAGAATTTTTTTTCAACAGAGTAATGCAGTCGAAAATCAATACAAGTCGTAAAAGAGAGGATAATTGTTAAAATAAATTAAATTGAAACTAAATAAATAACAAAAAATACTGAGTGTAACACTCAAAAACCTTACCAAGCGAAAGGTGTTTTAATGTCGAGAAAATTTTGGAAACGGGCATGGGCATTCATTTTGTTGTGGTGAAAGATGTAATGAGAGAAATATTTTCGATGTAAGAATGGTTTCTACGAAAAAGTTTGCTGTGGTGATTTTTTTCTAAGGGAACGTTCACTCTAAAGAAAAGTTCCCTGTGGTGAATTTCTACGAAAATATCTCTTGTGAATTTTTTCTATGAAAAAGTTTACAATGGTATATGTTTTATATGAAAAATGTTACTGTGGTAAATTTTTTCCTTCAGGTCTACTGCGGTGAATGTTTCTATAAAAAAAGATCACTGTTGTGAATTTTTTCTATGGAAAGATTCAGTGTGGTGAATTTTTTTATAAAAAATATAGTGGTGAATTTTTCTATGAACAAGGTTTTTTATATAAAAAAGTTCAGTGTTGAATTTTTTTTATGAAAAAGTTCACTGTGGGGAATTCTTAAAGTGAAAAAGATCACTGTGTTTACGCTTTTCTATGAAAAAATTCACTGTGGTGAATCTTTCTATGGTAACGTTCTCTCCTGTGAATATTTTTCTATGAAAAAGTTCACTGAGGTGAATTTTGTTATGAAGACGTCTACCGTGTTGAATTGTTCTCTATAAAATAGTTCACTGTGGTAATTTTTTGTGAAAATGTTCACTGTGGTGATTATTTTCTGCGAAAAAATTCACTTCAAAATTCAATTTTTTCTGTAAAAAAGTCCGCTGTGGTAAACTTTTCCTATGAAAAAGCCCACTTTAGCGATGCTCACTTTAGTGAATATTTTATATGAAAAAGTTAACTGTGCTGAACTTTTTATATGAAAAAGTTGACTGTGGTGATTTGTTTTCTATAAAAAGGTTTACTGTGGTGAATTTTTTCCTAAGGAAACGTTCACTCTGGTGATTTTTTCTAAAGAAAAGTTTCTGTGGTGAATTTGTTCTATGAAAAAGTTCACTGTGGTGAATTTTCTCTACCATAAATATCTCTGGTGAATTTTTTCTATGAAAAAGTTTACTGTGGTGAATGTTTTCTATGGAAAGTTGCACTGTGGTGAATTTTTTTATAAAAAAATATACTGTGGTGAATTTTTTCCTATGAAAAAGTTCACTTCGATGAATTTTTTCTATGAAAAAGTTGACTGTGTTGATTTGTTTACTATAAAAAGGTTTACTGTGGTGAATTTTTTCCTAAGGAAACGTTCACTCTGGTGATTTTTTCTAAAGAAAAGTTTCTGTGGTGAATTTGTTCTATGAAAAAGTTCACTGTGGTGAATTTTTTGTACGAGAAATATCTCTGGTGAATTATTTCTATGAAAAAGTTTACTGTGGTGAATGTTTTCTATGAACAATTTCACTGTGATAAATTTTTTCCTTAAAGTATACTGCGGTGAATATTTCTATAAAAAAGTTCACTATTTGCAGTGGTGATTTCTTCTAAGGAAACGTTCACTCTGGTGAATTTTTCTAAAGAAAAGTTCCCTGTGGTGAATTGTTCTATTAAAAAGTTCACTGTTGTGAATTTTCTCTACGAAAAATATCTTTGGTGAATTTTTTCTATGAAAAAGTTTACTGTGGTGAATGTCTTCTATGGAAAGTTGCACTGTGGTGAATTTTTTTTATAAAAAAATATACTGTGATGAATTTTTATATGAAGAAGTTTTTTCTCTGAAAAAGTTTTTTCCTATGATTTTCGATGATTTTTTCTATGAAAAAGTTTACTGTGGGTTTTTTTCTATGAAAAAGTTCACTTTGGTGATTTTTTTTTGTATGAAAAAGTTAACTGTGGTGAACTTTTTATATGAAAAAGTTGACTGTGGTGATTTTTTTTCTATAAAAATGTTTACTGTGGTGAATTTTTTTTTTATGAAAAAGTTCACTGTATTTTTTTTTTTCTTCTGTGTTGACTGTATGAAAAAATCAATGTTTGAGGGAAAAGTTTACAAAATTAGAAAATAATCTCAAAAAATAAAAAATATATTTATGGACTGTTCCAAAACATATTTTTCTTTGAGACCCTAACCCTAAAACCTTCGATTGTGGAAGAAATAGTTGTAATTTGAAAATACCCCAAATAAGATGTTATTGTTGATGTACTCAGTTAAAAAATATAATTTTCATCGATATATATGGTACCTACAGATTTCTTTTATTCGTGGACTTATAGTAAAATTTGATGGAGAATTTGTTTTTCTTTGAGATCACTTGCCTAAAATGAAATCATCTGGGAGAAATTTGTAAAATCTGAAATTAACCTCGAAATAGTAGAATAAATATTTTCTTCTTGATATACTCAACTAAGAAATGAAATTTTCATTGATATATGGCATCTGCAGATTCATTTTATTTGGGGCTAAGAGTGAGAATTGATGTAGAATATGTTTTTCTTTGACACCATAGTCCTACAATATACGGTTGTGGGATAAATTGCTAGATTTTTTGAAATAACCTAAAAAATAAGAAAGTTTTTTTCTGATGTTCTCAATTAAAATGTGTAATTTTCATTGATATATGTATTTATATGCGACCTAGAGATTTCTTTTATTCGTGGACTTATAGTAAAATTTGATGGAGAATTTGGTTTTCTTTGGCCCCTACTCCCTAAAATGAAATTCTCTAGGAGAAATTGGTATAATTCGAAATTAACCTCAAAATAGTAAAACAAGGTCTTCATAAAAAGAGCCATTTTTTTGATATCAATAAAACCTACAGATTTCTTTTATTCGAAGACCCGTAGTGAAATTCGATGTAGAATATGTTTTCCTTTGACACCATACCTCTAAAATCTACGGTTAAGGAGAAATTGTTATAATTTGAAAATAAACCTCCAAAATATATAAAAAAGTACCTTTTTTCGGTGTACTCAATTATAAAGTGAAATTTTCATTAAATTATAAGGTACCTAAAGTTTTATATTGTTCAGGGACTTGTACTGAAATTTGACGGAGAACATTTTTCCCTTTGGCACCAACACCCTAAAATGAAATCGTCTTGGAGAAATTGGTATAATTTGAAATTAAACTCCAAATATTAGAATGAAAAGTTTCTTCTTCACATAGTAAATTAAAAAGTGGAATTTTTATTGCAATATATTGCACCTACAGAATTCTTCTATTCGAAGACTTATAATGAAATTCGATGTAGAATATGTTTTCCTTTGACACCATACCCCTAAAATCTTCGGTTAAGGGAGATATTGGTATAATTTGAAAATAACCTCCAAAATATTAAAAAAAGTATTTTTACGGTGTACTCAATTATAAAGTGAAATTTTCATTAAATTATAAGGTATCTAAAGTTTTATATTGTTCAGGGACTTGTACTGAAATTTGACGGAGAACATTTTTCCCTTTGGCACCAACACCCTAAAATGAAATCGTCTTGGAGAAATTGGTATAATTTGAAATTAACCTCCAAATATTAGAATGAAAAGTTTCTTCTTCACATAGTAAATTAAAAAGTGGAATTTTTATTGCAATATATTGCACCTACAGAATTCATCTATTCGAAGACATATAATGAAATTTGATGTACAATATATTTTCCTTTGACTCCATACCACTAGAATCTAGGGTTGTAGGAGAAATTGTTATAAATTGAAAATAACCTAAAAAATGTAAAAGAAAGTATTTTTATTGATTTATTCAATTATAAAGTGACATTTTCATTAAATTATAAGGTACCTACAGTTTTATTTTGTTCAGGGACTTGTATTGAAATTTGATCTAGAACGTGTTTCCCTTTAGAACCAACTTCCTAAAATGAAATCGTCTTGGAGAAATTGGTATAATTTGAAATTAACCTCCAAATATTAGAATGAAAAGTTTCTTCTTCACATATTCAATTAAGAAGTGGATTTTTTATTGCTATATATTGCACCTACAGAATTCTTCTATTCGAAGACTTATAATGAAATTTGATGTAGAATATATTTTCCTTTGACTCCATACCACTAGAATCTAGGGTTGTGGGAGAAATTGTTATAAATTGAAAATAGCCTAAAAAAATGTAAAAGAAAGTATTTTTATTGATGTATTCAATTATAGAATGACATTTTCATTAAATTATAAGGTACCTACAGTTTTATTTTGTTCAGGGACTTGTATTGAAATTTGATGGAGAACATGTTTCCCTTTGGCACCAACACCCTAAAATGAAATCGTCTTGGAGAAATTGGTATATTTTGAAATTAACCTCCAAATATTAGAATGAAAAGTTTCTTCTTCATATATTCAATTAAGAAGTGGAATTTTTGTTGCTATATATTGCACTTACAGAATTCTTCTATTCGAAGACTTATAATGAAATTTGATGTAGAACATAGTTTCCTTTGACTCCACACCACTAGAATCTAGGGTTGTGGGAGAAATTGTTATAAATTGAAAATAGCCTAAAAATTGTAGAAGAAAGTATTTTTATAGATGTATTCAATTATAAAGTGACATTTTCATTAAATTATAAGGTACCTACAGTTTTATTTTGTTCAGGGGCTTGTATTGAAATTTGATGAAGAACGTGTTTCCCTTTAGCACCAACTCCCTAAAATGAAATCGTCTTGGAGAAATTGCTATAATTTGAAATTAACCTCCAAATATTAAAATGAAAAGTTTCTTCTTCACATATTAAATTAAAAAGTGGAACTTTTATTGCTATATATTGCACCTACAGAATTCATCTATTCGAAGACTTATAATGAAATTTGATGTAGAATATATTTTCCTTTGACTCCATACCACTAGAATCTAGGGTTGTGGGAGAAATTGTTATAAATTGAAAATAGCCTTAAAAATGTAAAAGAAAGTATTTTTATTGATGTATTCAATTATAAAGTGACATTTTCATTAAATTATAAGGTACCTACAGTTTTATTTTGTTCAGGGGCTTGTATTGAAATTTGATGAAGAACGTGTTTCCCTTTAGCACCAACTCCCTAAAATGAAAGCGTCTTGGAGAAATTGGTATAATTTGAAATTAACCTCGAAATATTAGAATGAAAAGTTTCTTCTTCACATATTCAATTAAGAAGTGGATTTTTTATTGCTATATATTGCATCTACAGAATTCTTCTATTCGATGATTTATAATGAAATTTGATGTAGAATATATTTTCCTTTGACTCCATACCACTAGAATCTAGGGTTGTGGGAGAAATTGTTATAAATTGAAAATAGCCTAAAAAATGTAAAAGAAAGTATTTTTATTGATGTGTTCAATTATAAAGTGACATTTTCATTAAATTATAAGGTACCTACAGTTTTATTTTGTTCCGGGTCTTGTACTGAAATTTGATGGAGAACATTTTTCCCTTTGGCACCAACACCCTAAAATGAAATCGTCTTGGAGAAATTGGTATAATTTGAAATTAACCTCCAAATATTAGAATAAAAAGTTTCTTCTTCACATATTCAATTAAGAAGTGGAATTTTTATTGCAATATATTGCACCTACAGAATTCTTCTATTCGAAGACTTACAATGAAATTTGATGTAGAATATATTTTCCTTTGAGTCCATACCACTAGAATATAGGGTTGTGGGAGAAATTGTTATAAATTGAAAATAACCTCAAAAAATATTTTTTGTTGATGTAATTAAAAATTGTAATTTTCGTTGAGATATATGACACCAACAGATTTATTTTATTCGGGGACTAATAGTGAAATTTAATGTAGAATTTGTTTCCATTTGACACCGTACCCGTAAAAGCGACGGTTATGGGAAAAAGGGGTAACAATTTGAAAATAACTTAAAAAAAAATAAATAGTACCTTTTTTACATTTTTGTCATGTTTTACATTATGTATACCGAGGTGTGAGTAAAATTTGA
The DNA here is from genome assembly GCF_047663935.1 of Musca autumnalis. Classification (NCBI taxonomy): domain Eukaryota; kingdom Metazoa; phylum Arthropoda; class Insecta; order Diptera; family Muscidae; genus Musca; species Musca autumnalis. Next base: position 228,576,697 of record NW_027411977.1, read on the forward strand.
AACGTTATTGTAGAGAATTTTGTTAGAAAATATAATAAAAAATGTCCAAAACTTGTTTTTTTTTTTCTTATTTTGATTTTGTAGTTTTATTTGCATCATCAAGAAAATTCATAAGTTTTTTTTTTATTTTTTAACATCAATATTTCGTAAGATTCATGAATGCATGTACAGCATTTCTATATTTATTTATTTTTTCTTGGGTATATTATATCATTCCATATTCAATATGCCTTCATTGTTGTTGCTTCATTTTTTTTTCGTTCACAATAATATTAAGAATAATAATAATAATAATTATAAGTAAGTTATAATACTAGTGACTATATAGTGTGTGTGTGTGTTATAAATTTATGTATGTATATGCTTGGTGGTTGTGGTGGTTTGGTTTTAAGTACATACTTAACAAAAAAAAAAATAAATTCTACAAAAAATATTTTTGTAAAAAAAAGCTTAGCTAAAATTTTATCATAATTTTGTTTAAAAAATAATTCTCATAATTTTAAAAATAAATACTATAATTAAAAATATACACATGTATATAAATTGTAAATCCAAATGTTGTTTTTAAATATATATTGTGTGTATTAATGATAAAAAATTAAAGTGTTTTATAAAAACAAATCACGTTTTGTTTGCATTTGCTTATTTAAAGGTTTCTTTTAGTTTGCCTTGCGAATTATATTCCTTTCTTTTTGACTACGTATATAAAAAAAGTTTTGATCCATCCTAATAAGTACTTTCATTTAGGCTATAAAAAGGAAACTAAGGAAGTGAGAGCCTCTTTGTCATGATGACACTAATATAGGAAACTCTTGTGTGTGGTTGTTGTTGGTGGTGATGGCATGACTTAATTTAGTTTTAGCGGGAGTAATATGATGATCATAACTTATAAGACTATGGCTATAACTAATTTTGTTGTTGCTGTGATGCTATGAATAAGAAGTATTAACTTGTTTATAATGAAATACATCTATTAAGTGCCGTCGCCTCCTACTAGTGGGCGCTGCTGCAGGAGGAGAGTTGCTGTTGTTCAAAAATGCGAGGGAGGAATATAAAATTATAACTGAGTTAATAAATTGAAGTAAAAATAACGTGCAATTATATTTAAAATGACAGACAACGAAGGTTTGTCCTAACCACAAACACTATTCACTGGGGCCTTGCTGGGTGGTTTCACAAGTCCCTTGTTTCTTTTTGGGAGAGGCTTCCGGTTTCTCCCGATTTTTCTGCTTTTCCTTCACCTTGTCACCTTCTTCATTGTCGTTATCCTCCTCTACCACCGGGGTATTGAGATCACGTTCAAACTCATCCAAATCATCATTGTCGTTTAAATCTGCCGTTAACGGTTGCCATTTGTCCAATTGTTCAGGATCAAATTCTCTTGGTATTTCACTACCAGTTACATCTCCCAGGCGGGCTCTTAAACGCTGCGAAATACCTTCTAATTCGGTAAATTTACGTTTAATGGCCTGGCCCAAATTCAAATGGGTCAAATCTAAGGTTTGTTCAAATTGATCAATGACAGAATCAACAGATGTTGAGGGACCAATACCCAATTCACTGGGTGTTGATGCTGCTCCTGCACTTGTTGCAGGTGGTATTTCTTCTAATGGATGACATCGTATCTCTAGCTGGCCATTTATACGTCCATTAAAGTCGACAATATTAAAACGTCCACCAATGTGTAAACCCTTGGTGAAAACTGTTAGATCCAGGGCGGCAAACCCTATAATAGCATCTTCAATGGGCGTGGGTTGTGTACGACCCTGGGCCATGTCTAGGGCAGATTTCTTCCATACCTTTAGTATGAAACGTTTTTGGGGCTGGAAAAAAGAAGAAAAGAAATCAACAATTAATTTGCATATTCGAAAAAGAGGTCTTAAGCCATCATACTCCGGATTCAAATTGCACCGGAAGTCCAATAATGATCCAAGCATAAAAACGGCGAAAAAAGTAAAAGTACATTTTTAGGTTATATTGGTACCTTTTTGAAATATGACAAAATCTCCCATAAAAAATCGCAATAGGCAGATGGTGTGAAAGGGAAAAAGATTTTATGTAACATTTCAACATAAGTCACCGAACAGTAGAAACCCCTAACTTTATTCTATATCAATAAAAATAGCATCAACAAATTGTGTTATAAATAAAACAATATTCTTTGAATTTTGTGAGGTTAAATTCATATGTTGCCAAAATCATCAATAATATGGCATTTTAGCTGAATGGTGCAAAGGGAGAAAATGTTCTATACAAAAACTCCTACAGGCTTCTAAATAAACCGGAAGTCAAAAACGGATCCTAACATAAAAACGGAGTAAAATGTGAATTTATAAGTTAAATTGGTACCTTTTTGAAATATGACAAAATCTCCCATAAAACGTCGCCATAGGCAGATGGTGTGAAAGGGAAAAATATTCTATATAAAATTTCAACATAAGTCACCGAACAGTAGAAACGCCTAACTTTATTCTATATAAATAAAAATAGCAGTAACAAATTGTTTTATAAAAGAAAACAATCTTTTTTGAATGTGTTTAAGGTTAAATTCCAATTCAGCAAAACTCTTCAACAATGTAACATTTTAGCGAAATGGTTTCAAGGGGAAAAATGTTCTACATAAAAGCTCCTACATGATTCTGAATGCAACGGAAGTCTAATAATGATCCAAGCATAAAAACGGCGAAAAAAGTAAAAGTACATTTTTAGGTTATATTGGCACCTTTTTGAAATATGTCAAAATCTCTCATAAAACGTCTTTTTAGGAAATTGATGTGAAAGGGAAAAAGATTCTATATAACATTTCAACATAAGTCACCGAGCAGTAGAACCCCCTAACTTCATTCTATATCAATAAAAGTAGCATCAACAAATTGTGTTATAAATAAAACAATATTCTTTGAATTTTTTGAGGTTAAATTCAAATGTTGCCAACATCTTCAATAATATGGTATTTTAGCCAAATGGTGTCAAGGGAGAAAATGTTCTATACAAAAACTCCTACAGACTTCTGAATAAATCGGAAGTCAAATACGGATCCTAACATAAAAACGGAGTAAAAAGTGAATATTGAGGTTAAATTGGTACCTTTTTGAAATATGACAAAATCTCTCATAAAACATCGCTATAGGCAGATGGTGTGAAAGGGAAAAAGATTCTATATAAAATTTCAACATAAGTCACGGAACAGTAGAAACGCCTAACTTCATTCTATATCAATAAAAATAGCAGCAACAAATTGCGGTTTAAAAAAAGAAATTCTTCTTTGACATTTTTGAGGTTAAACTACAATTTTGCCAAAATCTCCAACAAGATGTCTTTTTAACGAAATGATATCAAAGAGGGAAATGAATGATGTGGGTCCCCAAAAAAAAGAAATCAATAGCTATAATATTTGTCAATAAAATATGGGTAATAAATTGAGCTACAGCAGCAAAGGAATTTCTTATTGTTTTTTGGGGTTAGTTATGGAGTTGGCCAATCTATGACACAATATTTCAAATTCGGTGGATGGTGCCAATGGGAAAAGGTTTCGTAATCAAATTTCACTACAAGTCACCTAACCAAAGAAATCTATAGCTACGAAAGAAATCAATAAAAACACCAATAACAAATTACTCTATACATTTTTAGGTAAATTTCGAATTCCAAAAGAAAGTATCACAACAATTTATATTGGAGGGTTGGTGTCAATGAAGAACAAATTCTACAACTAATTTTACACTTAGCCCCCAAGAGTTTGCTAGTTATAAGACTAATTCCAAAAATATCGGGTAACCAGGTGAAAGCAGCAGTTTTTGAGGTTAATTTGAAATTTTGTCAATATCTCCCACAATACTTCACATTACGGCGTTGATGTCAAAGGAAAAAGTATTCTATATTTAATTTACTATAGGCCGTTGAACAACGTAAACCGATAGCTTAGTCACATATCAATAAAATAGCAGTAACAAATTAGGGTTATATTTTTTAGTTTAAATTGGAATTTTGCCAAACTAACCTGCAACACTGCATTTTAGCTGGATAGTGTTAATGGAAGAAATATTCTACATTAAATTTCATTATAGGTCACCACACAACATATCCCCATAACAATAATAAATAAGTGAAAAAACAGCAATAGCAATTTTTTTCTAAAAATACTTCTATTTTTGGGCTAATTTCAGATTTTGTAAAGGAGAAAATATCCTTCAGCAAATTTCGCCTTCAGTCACTGAACGAAAGAATGCACTAGCTACACTGAAATATAAGCAAAAATTTATTTTTTATATGCAACAACGGGTTTTTGGGTTAATTTGAATTTTTGCAAAATGTGCACGCAATTCCCCAATTTATGGGTTAGGTTCCAATGAAAAAAAGATTCTACACCAGATTTCACCTTGGTACGTTGAAGAATAATAGAAACCGTCTCTTTAATATATACGAATAAAAAGTCAGTAACTCTTAGAGATATACAACCAGAAAAAAAATTAGGTTAAGTTCGAATTTTGCAAATATCTCCCACAAATCTTTAATTTTTAAGGTTGGTGCCAATGGAAAAAAGTTTCTACATCAAATTTTACAACAAGTCACCTAACAAAATAAATCCGTGGTTACAACATGTAACGATTAAAATTAGTAATACTTGGTTATACCAAAACGAACTATTTTTAGAGCTTTTTTAGGTTATTTTCGAATTAGCCAATTTCTCCCGCAAATCTTCAATTTACGAGGTTGGTGTCAATGGAAAAAGGGCTCTAGATCAAATTTTACAAAAAGTCACCTAACAAGAAAAACCTGTGGTTTCAACATATAACGATTAAAAATTAGCAACTAATTTGGTTATACAGAAAAGGAATTATTTTTAGAGCTTTTTTTAGGTTATTTTTGAATTTTGCCAATCTCTCCCACAAATCTTCAATTTACATGGTTGGTGTCAATGGAAAAAATGTTCTACATCGAATTTTAAAATAAGCTACCGACGAAAATAAGACTGCATTTTCAACATAAATTTGTTAAATACTAGCAATCAAATTTGGTTACAAAAACTAAGTATTGAACAGTTTAGGGTTATTTCGGAAATCTGTCAATCTCTCCAACAATACTGAACTAACGATATTAGTGCAAATGAAACAAAGGTTCTAGGTCATAGGCCAAACAAAATCAGTTGATGTAAAAAACACCCATACAAAATGAGTTATCAAAATAGGGGGTTAACAAAAATTATGAAAAAAATACTTATTTTTGGAAAGATGGCATAGAAACCCCTCAGAAAGAATTTAGCGGGTTAAGATGTTCTCCAATTTGGTTGTTGTGTTATTGACAATATTGTTGAATAAACCTGATAACTAAAAACTACAATTCAAGAGGTTTTCTTCCTTTCCATATGACAATTTTGGTATACTTCTCTCCCTTCCTTAATGGGATAAATAGTACAAAGAAAATCCAACTTACATTATAAAGATAGATAATCGATGGTGGCCGAGAGACGATAACGTTGTTGCCACAGCTATCGATTTCATATCTTCAGAGACCCCTAGTGTAATTTAGTGTAGAATATTGACATTATCAAACTAAAATCAAGTTTAAGGTGGATTTTGGTATCAATCAAAAATTAACCCCATTAATTTTTAGGTTAATTTTTCATTTCATCAATCTAACACATAAAATTTAATTTTAAAGAGAATTGAGAATATTTTCTACAACAAAGTTCACAATAAGTTTCTTAAGAAGTAAACTATGAGGATATAAAATGTTAGGTTTAAGACCTTCAATTTGGGAGATCTTCGAATTCTGCTAAAATCTGTACAAGACTTGTTCATGGAGAAGATATGTCAAACGAGAAAATGTTCTATATCAAATTTCACTATTGGTCACAGGATAACACGAATCTATAGATGTTAATAATTCTGCAGAAATAAGGAAAAATAAATTAGATTTTTAATTATTTTTAGTTTAATTTGAAGTTTTTGGAAATCTGTCAAAACATCTCACACAACATCATTTTAGGGAGTTGGTGTTAATAGAAGAAATGTTTAATATCAAAATTCACCCTAGGTCACCAAACAACCTGTAGAGGTAGGAACAATATAACCCATAAAATACCGCTATCACAAAATGGGTTATATGTCTAAGCTGTTATTTTCGGTGAACATCTAAAAGGTTTCCCAATTCTATTGAAACCTGGCAAAAGACTTGATCTTAGCGGGTAAGTGTAAAAGGAGGGAATGTTCCTGATCAAATTTCACTATTAGCTGTCAAACAACACGAATCTGTAGATACATTAGATCACCCCAGAAAAGAGGGAAAGAAAATTGGACTTTACTGAAAATGATTTTTTAGGTTAATTTGTATTTTTTTGTGAATCTGCCAAAATATCCCACACTACTTCATTTCAAGGAGTTGGTGTTAAAGGAAGACATGTTCTGCATCGAATTTCATCACAAGTCACCAAACAACATATAGATGTAGGATCAATATATACTAATAAAATAGCGTTATCATAAAATAAGTTAAGTGCCCGTTGTTTTGGGGGCAAATTTTGAAAGGTTTCCCAATTCTATTGAAATCTTGCAAATTACTTGATCTTAGCGGATAAGTGTAAAAGGAGGAAATGTTCCTGATAAAATTTCACTATGAGTAGCCAAACAACACGAATCTGTAAATGCTTTCAATCCTACAGAAAAATTAGGTTTTTTTATTTTTAATTATTTTTAGTTTAATTTTGCACAATTTGGAAATCTGAGAAGATACCCAACATCACTCCATCATAGGGAGGTGGTGTTAACGAAAAAAATGTACTACATCAAATTTCACCCTAGGTCACCAAACAACTTGTAGAGGTGGGATAAACATATACCATTAAATACCCCTATCAATATGGGTTATGTGTCGAAGCTGTTGTTTTGCCATTTCCAAATTCTAGTAAAATCTGCTCAAGACTTGGTCTTAACGGGTAAGTGTAAAACGAGGAAATGTTCCTCATTACATTTCACTATGAGTAGCCAAACAACACGAATCCTTAGATGTAGTGTATCCCACCGAAAATAGGTAAAACAAATTCCTTTTTGCAGATAATTATTTTTTAGGTTAATTTTTACTTTTTGGAAATGTGTCAAAATGTCGCACACTACTTGATCCTAAGGAGTTAATGTTAATGGAAGAAATGTACTAAATCAAATTTCACTATAAGTCACCAAACAACTTATAGAGGTGGGATAAATATATACCAATAAAATTCCCCCACCAAAATGGGTTATGTGTCTATGCTTTGTTTTGGGTACACTTTAAAAGGTTTCCGAATTCTATTAAAATCTGCCTCAACACTTCATCTTCCTTTTCATATGACAATTTTTGTATACTTCTCTCCCTTCCGTAATGGGGGATAAATAGTACAAAAAAATTCAACTTACATTATAAAGATAATCGATGGTGGCCGAGAGACGATAACGTTGCTGCCACTGAGGCTGGCATGATTTCTCCACAACATTAGTGGCATAAACTAAACCTTCATGTGATTTATACGTGGGATATGGTCCCTCTTCAGCTTGGAATGTTACATAGGTATTGGGTGCCTCATTGGGTGGGAATTTCTTAGAGGCATTCCGTTGTTTGGAACCTTTTTTAGATTTTCCCGCAGGATTCAATGGCAAACCCATGGCTTTTTGAATTTCCAAGGCGAATTTGAAAAGTTTTAAATTTGATTGTTGCAAGGGTCTCAATGCAGTTGTGCTACTAGCAGCAGCAGAAGTTGTTGCTGGTTGTGCAGTAATTATATCAGAAGAAGACGCAGTAGCTGCTGGGGGTGTCATTAAAACTTTGTTCAACATATCCAAAAGATCTGAAGTCTTTTTTAGCTTAGATGCTGCTGCTGTCGTAGTGGATGTTGCGTTTGGTGTTGTTGTGGCAGAGTTTTTGCCCGTGACATTCATTTGTGCCTTCTTTGAAGTGCCTGCTGCAATTTGTAAAGGTTTTAAATCATATAACAGCTTTCGCTCCTGCAAACTTGTAGCCATTTCCGAGTTAAATGTAACACTTAGTCCTCGTGTATCTTTAAGATTTTTGATTTGTTCCTCACTACCCACAGCCAGTAGACATTTGAGTTCACCAATTTTTATGCCACTTTCCCAATTTAGAATAGGTGCCCAAGCATCTATGGAGATGACTGGAAGCTAAAGAAAAATCGATTAAATAAAATGTGAAAAAATATTTTATTTTCTTTTTTACCTTTCCCTTGCACAAATGATTGGTAATGGCTGCATCACGATATGCTATATAAAACTGATGTAATGGTATACGCACCACACCAATGGGCTGAAGTTTCTCTTCACAATTACCATTGCCATCATCCGAACTCATGCGTTGCCACAATTCCAAGTGCAAATATTGTTTGTCAACACGTTGTAGGAATTTGTCGTCATTTATAACGGAGAATTGCTAAAACACGAAGGATAATAGATGTACATACATTATTAACGAGACTTGATTTTGTGGAACGGGAGATTTTTCTTACCTCCTGATAATTGAATTTGTTGCCATCATCAGCCTTGGCTGCCACCGGTTCATCTGACCAAAAACGGCGACATATTAAAAACTTTTGTGGCTGAAGTTGTTGCTCCAGATTACGTGCCTCATTTACATAGATGAAACCCTTGAGCAAACGTATTTTTGTGGTCTCATCATCAAAGTTAGTTTGGGCTATTTGTTGTTTGTTCGAGTTGTTATTTTGTCCTGGAAATGTAATGGAAATTTTAAACAACAAAGTCTTGAGAGATTTTAGAAAAATTTCCATCCAAAAAAGTGAGGTTATGTAGGGACCTTCACACATACCCCCAAGATTTTGTTACTTTATGCCTTTTTTTGTATTCAGTCCAGTCCAGTAAGTGATAAAAATGATACGTTAGTTACATTTCAATGATTTGTTGAGGTTATTATTTCGAAATGTGAGATTATGTGAAATTTGTTTCCCTAACCTCAACAATTTTTGTCGTTAATGATGTTGATTTTTAAACAAATTAGACCGCTGACTGCAGAAAATTTAATTTTCAAAGTTTTGATACATGTATTTCAAGGAATTGGTTTCCCAAACAAATACCATTTCGGAAAGTGAGGTTATGTGAAATTTGTTTTCCTAACCTCAAAATTTTTTTTCGTTAATGATGTTGTTTTTTATCAAATTAGACAGGTGACTGCAGAAAACGAAACTCCCAATGTTTTGATAAATGTATTTCAACGAAATGGTTCCCAAACAAATGACACATTGAATGAAGTTATATGAAAAACTTGAACATAACCTCAAACATCTCAACAGTTATTGCAGATACAGATTTCATTTCTTCAGAGACTAGCATTGAAATTTGATGAACAATATTTTTCCTTTAACACCAAAACCTTAAAATGAGTTATTATGGGACAAATGGCTGTGGATGAAGAAATTACAAAATGTACCAAACAAATTGTACTATTTATATAGCCACATTAAAATCTACATTTTCTTGATAAATATTATAGAAACAGATTTCGTTTCTTTCCAGACTAGTAGTGAAATTTCCTAAAGAATATTTCTTCCATTGATACCTGAACTCAAAAATGAAGTTTAATGGTAGTTTTATGTTTCAAGAGAAATGTTACTATGTCGTGATAACAAAAAAATCAAAGAAATAAGATTGATATGATATTTTCTTTGATTCATATTATAGCTATCGATTTCATAGCTTCAGAGACCCCTAGTGAAATTTAGTGTAGAAATTTTTTTCCATTGACATCATCAAGCTAAAATCAATTTTAAGGTGGATTTTGGTATCAAACAAAAATTAACCTCATTTATTTTTAGGTTAGTTTTTCATTTTATCAACCTGGCACATACAATTACAATTTAAAGACTTGGTAACAATTGAGAATATTTTCTACAACAAATTTCACCATAAGTTCCTTAAGAAGTAAATAATTCGGATATAAAATTTATATCATAAATAAATATTTTTTAAAGTTTTAAGATCTTCAATTTGGGAGATCTTCGAATTCTGCTAAAAATCTGTACAAGACTTGGTCATGGAGAAGATATGTCAAAGGAGAAAATGTCCTACATCAAATTTCACTATTGGTCACAGGACAACACGAATCTATAGATGTTAATAATTCTCCAGAAATAAGGAAAAATAAACTAGATTTTTAATTATTTCTAGATAAATTTGAAGTTTTTGGAAATCTGTCAAAACATCCCACAAAACATCATCTTAGGGAGTTGGTGTTAATAAAAGAAATGTTTAATATCAAAATTCACCCTAGGTCACCAAACAACCTGTAGAGGTAGGAACAATATAACCCATAAAATACCGCTATCACAAATTGGGTTATATGTCTAAGCTGTTATTTTCGGCGAACATTTAAAAGGTTTCCTAATTCTATTGAAATCTGGCAAAAGACTTGATCTTAGCAGGTAAGTATAAAAGGAGGAAATGTTCCTGATCCAATTTCACTACGAGTCACCGAACACACCGAACAACACGAATCTGTAAGTGCTTTCAATCCTACAGAAAAAATAGGGTTTTGGATTTTTAATTATTTTTAGGTTAATTTTGCACAATTTGGAAATCTGAAAAAATAGCCTACACCACTTCATCCTAGGGAGGTGGTGTTAACGAAAGCAATGTTCTACATTAAATTTCACCCTAGATCACCAAACAACTTGTAGAGGTGGGACAACTATATACTATTAAATACACCTATCAAAATGGGTTATGTGTCGAAGCTGTTGTATTGGGTGCAAATTTTGAGAGGTTTCCCAATTCTATTGAAATCTTGCAAAATACTTGATCTTGGCGGATAAGTGTAAAAGGAGAAAAGGTTCTCCATAAAATTTCACTATGAGCTGTCGAACAACATGAATCTGTAGAAACATTGGATCCCCCAGAAAAGAAGGAAAGTAAATTGAACTGTAATGAAAATGATTTTTTAGGTTAATTTGTATTTTTGGGAATCTGCCAAAATGTCCCACATTACTTCAGCCCTGGGAGTTGGTGTTTTATTGGAGATATGCTTTGCATCAAATTTCATCCTAGGTCACCAAACAACTTGTAGATGTGGGATAAATATATACCATTAAATACCTCTATCAAAATGTGTCTAAGCTCTTGTTTTCCGATTTCCAAATTCTAGTAAAATTTGCCTCAAGACTTGGTCTTCACGGGTAAGTGTAAAAGGAGGAAATGTTCCTCATTACATTTCACTATGAGCAGCCAAACAATACGAATCCGTAGAGGTAGTGAATCCCACCGAAAATAGGTAAAACAAATCACATTTTACAGATAATTATTTTTTAGGTTAATTTTTACTTTTTGGAAATGTTGCAAAATGTCGCACACTACCTGATCCTAAGGAGTTGATGTTAATGGAAGAAATGTACTACATCAAATTTCACTATAAGTCACCAAACAATTTGTAGAGATGGGATAAATATATACCAATAAAATTCCCCCACCAAAATGGGTTATGTGTATATGCTTTGTTTTGCGTACACTTTAAAAGGTTTCCGAATTCTATAAAATCTGCCTCAACACTTCATCTTAACGGGTAAGTATCAAAAGAGAAAATGTTCTCCATCGAAATTCACAATGAGCCTCCGAACAACACGGATCTATACATGCATTCACTCTCTCATAAAAATAAAAGTGAGAAAAAAAATTGGATTTTACAGATATTTATTTTTTAGGTTAATCTGCTGTACTGTTTGGAAATCTCACAAAGTAGCCCACACATCTTCATCTTAGGGAGTTGGTGTTAAAGGAAGAAATTTTCTATATCAAATTTCACCATAAGTCACCAAATAACCCGCAGAGGTAGGAACAATATATATCAATAAAATACCACTATTAAAATGTGACATGTGTTTAAGCCGTTGCTTTGGGTGCAAATTTTGAAAGGTTTCCCAATTCTATTGAAATCTTGCAAAATACTTGATCTTAGCGGGTAAGTGTAAAAGGAGAAAAGGTTCTCCATAAAATTTCACTATAAGCTGTCGAACAACACGAATCTATAGATGCATTAGATCCCCCAGAAATGTGGGAAAATAAATTGGAATTTACTGAAAACAATTTTTTAAGTATATTTGAACTTTTTGGAAATCTGTCAAAATGTCCCACAATACTTCAGCCCAGGGAGTTGGTGTTAACGGAAGAAATGTTCTGCATCAAATTTCAGCCTAGGTCACCAAACAATATGTAGATGTAGGATCAATATATACTAATAAAATAGCGCTATCATAAAATGGGTTATGTGCCCGTTGTTTTGGGTGCAAATTTTGAAAGGTTTCCCAATTCTATTGAAATCTTGCAAAATACTTGATCTTGGCGGATAAGTGTAAAAGGAGAAAAGGTTCTCCATAAAATTTCACTATGAGCTGTCGAACAACACGAATCTATAGATACATTAGATCCCCCAGAAAAGTGGAAAAATAAAATGGAATTTACTGAAAATAATTTTTAAGTTAATTTTTACTTTTTGGAAATCTGCCAAAATGTCCAACACTACTTCAGCCTAGGGAGTTGGTGTTAATGGAAGAAATGTTCTGCATCAAATTTCACCCTAGGTCACCAAACAATATGTAGATGTAGGTTCAATATATACTAATAAAATAGGGCTATTATAAAATGGTTTGTGTCGAAGCCGTTCCTTTGGGTGCAAATTTTGAAAGGTTTCCCAATTCTATTGAAATCTTGCAAAATACTTGATCTTAGCGGATAAGTGTAAAAGGAGAAAAGGTTCTCCATAAAATTTCACTATGAGCTGTCGAACAACACGAATCTATAGATACATTGGATCCCCCAGAAAAGAGGGACAAGTGAATTGGACTATACTGAAAATGTTTTTTTAAGGACGTTTTGGTCTACATCAAATTTCACCATATGTCATCAAACAACATGTAGACGTAGGAACAATATATACCAATGAAATCGCACTATCATTATAGATTATTTATCTAAACTGTTCTTTTGGGAATAAATTTAGAAGGTTTCCGAATTCTTTCAAAATCTGTCACAAGCCGTTGTTTTAACAGGTAAGTTGCAAAGGAAAAAAGGCTCTCCATCAAGTTTCAATGGGTGTTGAAAATGAAATAAATTGGATTTTACGGAAAATTATTTTTCTAGGTTAATCTGTACGTTTTGGTACTGTGCCAAAATGTCCCACACTACTTCATCCTAGGGAGTTGGTGTAAATGGAAGAAGTGTTCTACAAGGTCTTTCGAAATTCTTATCATTTTTAGAAACCTCATTTAAAGAAATCTCTTCCACTTTGTAGGGGAAAACCGCCAATATTTTTTTGTTAAATAATAAATAATAAAGAAAAGGAAACAAACGTTTGTTTTTGTGTGTTTTTTTGGTTGTTTTTTGTTGTTGTTATTTTTTCGATTGTTTGCAACATAATTGCAAAGCATAAAATATTTATTTCTAAACATATAATCATAAACCAATCCAATAAATTATTTGCTGAATAATAATAGCATAACCATACAATATTAATCATTGTAATGTCGTCCATGTCGTCCTTTACAATAGCAACATGGGGGAAGGAGAGTCCAGTTTCAGTAGTTGTCATTGTCATACAAATTTTGTTGTTGTTGGGTTTGTTGTGATAAAAATTATTAACATTTGTGGAAGTATACATCTTCTGATCTTGCAACAATCTTAGTCATTGGATTTTGCTGTGTTTTACAAACCAGAAATTTTCACTATAATCACCTTTTTCTGTGGATGATTTATCTGTGGCTAAATTGCATTGATTCGATTGATTCTGTTGTTGTTGCTGCTGGGCAGCAGCATTATTTGACATATTTTGCTTATCAGCAGCCGATGATGATGTGGTTGAGGAGGGTGTTTTTTCATCACCACTATCACAACTGGATTGTTTGGGTAAAAATAATGCACGTTTCCTGGGCGCAGGGAGTTTACCGCCATCACGTTGCAAAGTGATTTTAAAGTACAAACATGCCAAATGACGGCCACGACGTTGTATTTCAATGCGTTTACACTGTTCCAGCAGTGATGCATTGTATAGATCCGACAATTCCAAAGAGCCCATGCCCAACATTTCATTAAGGCAGGTGCCAGGTTCACGCCACCACACAGTAAAATAGATGCGTCCCAAATTGATTTCACTCAATTCATTGCCATTCTCATCTAAATCCAATTTGACAGCTCTCTCATCTTGTTGTCCAAAACGGGTACATTGTGTTAAACTTTGGAATTTTTCCGATTCGAATTGTATAATATGGAACATATCACAGCGTGGCACCTTCTTGATAAGCTCATTGGAGAGTTGACATTCCACCGTGAAAATCGGACGAATTTCACTTGCCATTAAATTCATGGATTTTGTACCCTCCGGTTGTAGGGTAAGAGCTTCCATTTCAAGTTTAATGCCATGTATGGTTTTGAAAATGTTCAATTTTGTAGCGGGCGATAAATCGTCCAAGCGGGTGGTATGGGTATGTTCATCTTGTTGTTCTTCTTCTTCTTGCAAGCTGAGATGATCAACATTATTTTCTACCACCTCGCAATTGGTAGATAACTTAGAGGTGAGTTCAGTTTCACCAGCCAAATAGGCAACTAATTTAGCATCGAGTTTCTTCATGGCCTCAACAATTTCTTCGGATTTAGTTTGTGTTGATAAACGTTTGGATTTGTCACCTGCAAGGAAAGTTGGAAAATAAGGAGAGATTAGTTAAAATGATCTTTATCAAAATTGTAACAGCTATCCCAATTAAATAAACGCCACCAATGTTCTATTTATGGGAAATATTTATAATTTTTGAAGAGAATTAAAAAAATTTTATAAAAATATGAATTAAGAAATTTTGAGGTTATGTTATTAGAATTTTTCACAAAACGAGATCTTCGCTGGTATATAATAATTATTTGATTTATAAGGCTTAATGATACGTCGGACTTCATAATTCCAAGTTAATCTGGTGTATGTGACAACCTATATATTTTTAACTGTTGTTTTGGCGGCAAATTTAGGTTCCGAATTCAATTGAAAAATCTGCCACAATACCTGATCTAAGCTGGTATGGGTCAAAGGAGAAAATGTTCTCCATCAAATTTCAATATGGCCCATTGAAAAAAGGAATCTGTAGATCCATTGTCAGAAAAAATGGATTTTACTGAATTTTTTTAGGTAACCTGTACGTTTTGGAAATCTGACAAAGTAGCCCACACAACTTCATCTTAGGGAGTTGGTGTTAAAGGAAGAAATGTTCTACATCAAATTTCAACATAAGTCACCAAATAACCCGCAGAGGTAGGAACAATATATATCAATAAAATACCATTATTAAAATGTGATATGTGTCTAAGCTGTTGCTTTGGGTGCAAATTTTGAAAGGTTTCCCAGTTCTATTGAAATCTTGGAAAATACTTGATCTTAGCCGATAAGTGTAAAAGGAGAAAATGTTCTCCATAAAATTTCACTATGAGCTGTCGAACAACACGAATCTGTAGATGGATTAGATCCCCGAGAAAAGTGGGAAAATAAAATGGAATTTTCTGAAAATTATTTTTTAAGTTAATTTGTACTTTTTGGAAATCTGCCAAAATGTCCCCCAATACTTCAGCCTAGGGAGTTGGTGTTAATGGAAGAAATGTTCTGCATCAAACTTCACCCTATGTCACCAAACAATTTGTAGATGTAGGATCAATATATTCTAATAAAATAGCGCTATCATAAAATGGTTTATGTGCCCGTTGTTTTCGGTGCAAATTTTGAAAGGTTTCCAAATTCTATTGAAATCTTGTGAAATACTTGATCTTTGCGGATAAGTGTAAAAGGAGAAAAGGATCTCCATTAAACTTCACTATGAGCTGTCGAACAACACGAATCTGTAGATGCATTAGATCCCCCAGAAAAGTGGGAAAATAAAATGGAATTTACTGAAAATAATTTTTTAAGATAATTTGTACTTTTTGGAAATCTGCCAAAATGTCCCACAATACTTCAGCCTAGGGAGTTGGTGTTAATGGAAGAAATGTTCGGCATCAAATTTCAACCTAGGTCACCAAACAACATATAGATGTAGGATCAATATATACCAATAAAATAGCGCTATCATAAAATGGGTTATGTGTCGAAGCTGTTGTTTTGGGTGCAAATTTTGAAAGGTTTCCCAATTCTATTGAAATCTTGGAAAATACTTGATCTTGGGGGGATAAGTGTAAAAGGAGAAAAGGTTCTCCATAAAATTTCACTATGAGCTGTCGAACAACACGAATCTGTAGAAACATTGGATACCCCAGAAAAGTGGAAAAATAAATTGGAATTTACTGAAAATAATTTTTTAAGTTAATTTGAACTTTTTGGAAATCTGCCAAAATGTCCCACAATACTTCAGCCTAGGGAGTTGGTGTTAATAGAAGAAATTTTCTGAATCAAATTTCACCCTAGGTCACCAAACAATATGTAGATGTAGGATCAATATATACTAATAAAATAGCGCTATCATAAAATGGGTTATGTGCCCGTTGTTTTGGGTGCAAATTTTGAAAGGTTTCCCAAATTATTTTGAAATCTTGGAAAATACTTGATCTTAGCGGATAAGTGTAAAAGGGGAGCTGTCGAACAACACGAATCTGTATATACATTGGATCCCCTAGAAAAGAGGGAAAATGTAAAGAAGAAATTTGAGAAATATTTTTTTATCTCAAATTTATTTTCCACTAAGCACGAAATAAATCAAAATATCACTTTTTTAGGTTATGTTAAAGGAAACTGGAAATATTTCCTTTGGAATCTTTAGCCCAACATTGTTTTCAACAAATTTTCCCAACTTTTATTTAATTTTTTCGTTGTTTATAAAAATTTGTTTTGAGGTTATGTCGAATAATTTTTTTCAAAACCTTGAATTTTGTTTTTTTTTAACCCTTTGTTAATTTTCACTCAATATACTTAATTGGCAATCACTTAATAGCACATTATTGTAAATAAAAAAATTAAATTCAAAATATACATAAAAATCTGTAGGAGGGTCCAGCAGGTTTTGCAGCAATCGCTTCCTTAAAAACACTTAACACTCGTTTTCGGTTTATATTTCTTTCTTATTTTTTTAATAAGGATCTCACAAAAACTTTCACACTATTTTTTTATCCTTACCCGCTACAAAATATAAATATGAACGCGCAAGTTTTGCGAAAAAAAACTGTACGCGACCTTTCTTTTGCAAAGTGTTGATTACAATAAGTTCAATTGCAGCAATTGTATGGCAATAAATAGTGAAATTCTCTTATTGGGGGATTGGGAATTGTAGCAAATAATCTAAAACAATTTTATTTTGAATCATCAGCATCGCTTTAATTGATTGTTGTTGATGTTGCCTTCTTAGCTTTTGGTTATCACCGGAATTATACAATTTAAATTGGAAATTTACATATACACAAAACATGTATATAGTGGTGTTAGCTAGCTTCCTATCAAGTCCATGTTTCTCATTATCACTTAGCGAAATTTAGACTTAGCGACTGAGTAGCGAGCTCAGCTTCTTTATAAAACTAAAATGAAAAAGATTGCTAAAAGTGATAAAGAGGTCTAGACAAAAAAATAAAATCACACAAAAGTTCAAACTAGACAATGCCAATTTGAACCTTAGTTGATGATTATAAGATTTTTTTCCAATGCTGCAATATTTTGTTTTTATTTTGAGAGCAAACAAATACGAAAAATTCTTCTTCGTTCTTAAATATTCCAAATAAGTCCACAAGTGTTTTCGAAGAAGATTTGGCATTTATTTTCCTTGATTTCAAAGATGGCACTGCTAAAATTTCCTTTGCCGACCCACCGCAGAAAATTATGAAAAAATTACCTACCATAGGTAGTGCTCTTCATGCCGATTCTAATGATGTGTTTTTTTTTTTTTTTTTTTGGGAAATGTATACTTCCAGAGATATAGGCCTCCACCTCCTAAGGCTCGTGGATTTTTAAAAATATTTTTGGTGCACCTGCAAAGGTTCGTGGATTTTTAAAAATATTTTTGGAGCATATACAAGGGCTCGTGGATTTTTAAAATTTTTTTTAGGGTATCTTCAGAGGCTCGTGGATTTTTAAAAATATTTTTAGACAACCTACAAAGGCTCGTAGATTTTAAAAAAAAATTTTTAGGGCACCTTCAAAGGCTCGTGGATTTTTAAAAATATTTTTAGGGCACCTTTAAAGGCTCGTGGATTTTTAAAAATTTTTAAGTTCACCTACAAAGGCTCGTGGATTTTTAAAAATATTTTTAGGCCACATACAAAGGCTCGTGGATTTTTAAAAATATTTTTAGGGCACCTTCAAAGGCTCGTGGACAGGGGTGCCAAGTTGGTGGTTTTCCCGCTACTTGTGGTGATTTTTGACGTACAAAAACCACTGTTTAAGTAGGAATGTCAACTGTTTTAAGGTAAAAATCGCTACAGACCTATGGTGCGTATGTGGCTGTAGCGATTTTTACCTCGGAACAGTCGGCATCACTGCTCGTGGATTATTAAAAACATTTTTAGAACACCTACAAAGACTCGTCGTTTTTTTAAAAAAATATTTTCAGGGCATCGACAAAGGCTCTTGGATTTTTCAAAATATTTTTAAGGCATCTACAAAGGCTCGTGGATTTTTAAAAATATTTTTAGGGCACCTACAAAGGCTCTTGGATTTTTAAAAATATTTTTAGGCCACATACAAAGGCTCGTGGATTTTTAAAAATATTTTTAGGGCACCTACAAAGGCTCTTGGATTTTTAAAAATATTTTTAGGCCACATACAAAGGCTCGTGGATTTTTAAAAATATTTTTAGGGCAACTACCAAGGCTCGTGGATTTTTAAAAATATTTTTAGGGCAACTACCAAGGCTCGTGGATTTTTAAAAATATTTTTAGGGCAACTACCAAGGCTCGTGGATTTTTAAAAATATTTTTAGGGCAACTACCAAGGCTCGTGGATTTTTAAAAATATTTTTAGGGCAACTACCAAGGCTCGTGGATTTTTAAAAATATTTTTAGGGCAACTACCAAGGCTCGTGGATTTTTAAAAATATTTTTAGGGCAACTACCAAGGCTCGTGGATTTTTAAAAATATTTTTACGGCATCTATAAATGCTAGTGGATTTTTAGAAATATTTTTAGGTCACCTACAAAGGCTCGTGGATTTTTAAAAATTTTTTTAAGGCACCTACAAAGGCTCGTGGATTTTTAAAAATATTTTTAAGGCACCTACAAAGGCTCGTGGATTTTTAAAATTATTTTTGGGGCATCTAAAAAGGCTCGTGGATTTTTAAAAATATTTTTAAGGCACTTACAAAGGCTCGTGGATTTTTAAAATTATTTTTGGGGCACCTAAAAAGGCTCGTGGATTTTTAAAAATATTTTTAAGGCACTTACAAAGGCTCGTGGATTTTTAAAATTATTTTTGGGGCATCTAAAAAGGCTCGTGGATTTTTAAAAATATTTTTAAGGCACTTACAAAGGCTCGTGGATTTTTAAAAATATTTTTGGGGCACCTAAAAAGGCTCGTGGATTTTTAAAAATATTTTTAAGGCACTTACAAAGGCTCGTGGATTTTTAAAATTATTTTTGGGGCACCTAAAAAGGCTCGTGGATTTTTAAAAATATTTTTAAGGCACTTACAAAGGCTCGTGGATTTTTAAAAATATTTTTAGGGCAACTACAAACGCTCGTGGATTTTTAAAAATATTTTTAAGGCACTTACAAAGGCTCGTGGATTTTTAAAAATATTTTTAGGGCAACTACAAAGGCTCGTGGATTTTTTTAAAAATATTTTTAGGACACCTACAAAGGCTCGTGGATTTTTAAAAATATTTTTAGGACACCTACAAAGGCTCGTGGATTTTTAAAAATATTTTTAGGGCACCTACAAAGGTTAGTGGATTTTCAGACATATTTTTAGGAAAACTACAAAGGCTCGTGGATTTTTAATATTATTTTTGGGGCACCTAAAAAGACTAGTGGATCTTTAAAAATATTTTTAGGACACCTACAAAGGCTCGTGGATTTTTAAAAATATTTTTAGGACACCTACAAAGGCTCGTGGATTTTTAAAAATATTTTTAGGGCACCTACAAAGGTTAGTGGATTTTCAGACATATTTTTAGGAAAACTACAAAGGCTCGTGGATTTTTAATATTATTTTTGGGGCACCTAAAAAGGCTAGTGGATCTTTAAAAATATTTTTAGGACACCTACAAAGGCTCGTGGATTTTTAAAAATATTTTTAGGACACCTACAAAGGCTCGTGGATTTTTAAAAATATTTTTAGGGCACCTACAAAGGTTAGTGGATTTTCAGACATATTTTTAGGAAAACTACAAAGGCTCGTGTATTTTTAATATTATTTTTGGGCACCTAAAAAGGCTAGTGGATCTTTAAAAATATGTTTAGGGCACCTTCAAAGGCTCGTGGATATTTAAAAACATTTTTAGGGCAACTACCAAGGCTCGTGGATTTTTAAAAATATTTTTAGGGCAACTACCAAGGCTCGTGGATTTTTAAAAATATTTTTAGGGCATCTACAAAGGCTGGTGGATTTTTAAAAATATTTTTAGGGCATCTACAAAGGCTCGTGGATTTTTAAAAATATTTTTAGGGCATCTACAAAGGCTCGTGGATTTTTAAAAATATTTTTAGGGCATCTACAAGGGCTCGTGGATTTTTAAAAATATTTTTAGGGCATCTACAAAGGCTCGTGGATTTTTAAAAATATTTTTAGGGCATCTACAAACGCTCGTGGATGTTTAAAAATATTTTTAGAGCACCTACAAAGGCTCGAGGATTTTAAAAAAAATTTTTAGGGCATCTACAAGGGCTCGAGGATTTTTAAAAATATTTTTAGGGCATCAAAAAGGGAAGTGAATTTTAAAAATATTTTTAGGTCTCCTACAAAGGCTCGTGGATTTTTAAAAATATTTTTAGGTCTCCTACAAAGGCTCGTGGATTTTTAAAAATATTTTTAGGTCTCCTACAAAGGCTCGTGGATTTTTAAAAATATTTTTAGGTCTCCTACAAAGGCTCGTGGATTTTTAAAAATATTTTTAGGTCTCCTACAAAGGCTCGTGGATTTTTAAAAATATTTTTAGGTCTCCTACAAAGGCTCGTGGATTTTTAAAAATATTTTTAGGTCTCCTACAAAGGCTCGTGGATTTTTAAAAATATTTTTAGGTCTCCAACAAAGGCTTGTGGATTTTTAAAAATATTTTTAGGGCATCTACAAAGGCTCGTGGATTTTTTAAAAATATTTTTAGGGCATCTACAAAGGCTCGTGGATTTTTAAAAATATTTTAAGGGCATCGACAAAGGCTCGTGGATTTTTAAAAATATTTTTAAGGCACCTACAAAGGCCCGTGGATTTTTAAAAATATTTTTAGGTCACATAAAAAGGCTCGTGGATTTTTAAAAATATTTTTAAGGCACCTACAAAGGCTCGTGGATTTTTAAAAATATTTTCTGGGCACCTACAAAGGCTCGATGATTTTTAAAAATATTTTCTGGGCATCTACAAAGGCTCGTGGATTTTTAAAAAATATTTTTAGGGCACCTTCAATGGCTCGTGGATTTTTAAAAATATTTTTAGGGCACCTACAAAGGCTCGTGGATTTTTAGAAATATTTTTAGGGCACCTACAAAGGCTCATGGATTTTTAAAAATATGTTTAGGACATCTACAAAGGCTCGTGGATTTTAAAAAATATTTTTAGGGCATCGACAAAAGCTTGTGGATTTTTAAAAATATTTTTAGGGCACCTTCAAAGGCTCGTGGATTTTTAAAAACATTTTTAGGGCATCGACAAAGGCTCGTGGATTTTTAAAAAATATTTTTAGGGCACCTTCAAAGGCTCGTGGATTTTTAAAATTATTTTTAGGGCGCATTCAAAGGCTCGTGGATTTTTAAAAATATTTTAGGGCACCTTCAAAGGCTCGTGGATTTTTAAAAATATTTTTAGACCACCTAGAAAGGCTCGTGGATTTTTAAAAATATTTTTAGGGCACCTACAAAGGCTCGAGGATTTTTAAAAACATTTTTAGGTCTCCTACAAAGGCTCGTGGATTTTTTAAAAATATTTTAGGGCACTTTTAAAGGCACGTGGATTTTAAAAAATATTTTTAGGGAACCTACAAAGGCTCGAGGTTTTTTAAAAATTTTTTTAGACCACCTACAAAGGCTCGTGGATTTTTAAAAATATTTTTAGGGCATCTACAAAGGCTCGTGGATTTTTAAAAATATTTTTAGGGCACCTTCGAAGGCTCTTGAATTTTTAAAAATATTTTTAGGGCACCTTCGAAGGCTCGTGGATTTTTAAAAATATTTTTAGTGCACCTGCGAAGGCTCGTGGATTTTTAAAAATATTTTTAGACCACCTACAAAGGCTCGTGGATTTTTTAAGAATATTTTTAGGGCATCTACAAAGGTTCGGCTAGGTTGCATCGTTCCATCAAATGTCAATACACTCTACTAATACAATCTACTAATTTTTACTATTTTTTCCGATAACATAAAGAAAAAATCTTATCGTGGTAAAAAGCTACTTGCAGGTTCTGGAACAGGGCAATAGTCTTTCCATTTTTCATGAAATATTTCCCTAAAATGATTGTTAGTTTATCGAAACCTATAGGACATTTCGGTATTTGTGCTTCTACAAAATCTGATTCGGCTAAATTGAATTTCATGTAGTTCTGCGAATAATTATACAGGGGTTTATGCAAGAGTACCATCATTGTAAATACTTTTTGTCTTCTTGAGAGAACATGGTGCAGTTCATACGCCAGAAACGACCTTAGCCCTTTGTAAAGATGAATTATTCATAAATATATATAGCAGCCTGGCAACAAATCATGTTGATCAACGTAAAAACCCCTCCAATCATTTTTATTAGTTTTCTAACATTTCCTTATAATTTCACGTAAGTCATTGTACGAATTTAAATATTGTTTATCAGCAAAACAAAACATCTATTTCAAATGGAAACAAAAAGAATATTTTTTTGTTTAAAAAAAAGCAAATATACCTATTATACAATTAGATTGATGAAACATTTTGCTAATTATGATTGTATTTAGTCATTTTTCATACATACATTCCCATCTATACACAATTGTGACGCTTATACCTTCTTATCGATTAAAATTCTATGACAACTTATGTTTGGCTTATAATATATACCACCATATGAAGAAAGAATGTGTTCCTCCTCTATATTATGACCTTCATATGATGTAGAAATGCTCGAATAAATGATTAGTAGCCAGACACAAGAAATAATTTAATTTCTTTGTTTACTGCTGTTTGGTTCGTACTTAGCAATGTAGCTACAATTTGTGTTTGCATAACACTTCAAGAAATGTCTGGCTGAACATGCCTAAGGATTCTTGAAATAATTACAAATGAAATAATTGCATACAATGGTGACTTTGAAGCAATCTTCTTTGTATCCTCCTTACATTGTCTAATAGCACATTTACATTGCACTGGATAAGTAACTCAGCAAAAACTCTAATGTGAACATGCTACTAATTCATGAGGCCTTAGTCTATAATAGTACGTTTACACATAACCGCAATTATACGTCAAGAATCCGCACAAAGAAAGTTAACCCGACAAAAAGATATAATATAAACAGGCTATAAGGGGGCATTTACATAAATAGCTATTTCATTAATTACCGAATAGCTATTTTCATAATGTCATAGAGTCCAAAACGGCTCTAAGGAAATCTTAAAGTTGCATTATTTTTACATAAAATGCCTTCAGCATTTATGTTTTCACTTCTCTAGCACTCGTTCGCTAAAAGTATTCCCTTAAAATCGCCATAATTTCTTATATTTCTACCATTTAACAATAAAGAAACATCCACTCATTCAAAAAAGACACACAGTCTACAGCACCCCTCATTAAAACGTAACATTGCATTGTTTACATGAGTGTTACGTTACATTTAATCAGGCTTATGTCAAAACCCCCTCCAATAATGAATGAGAGGAAATGGGGAGAACTGAAAAATGAACCAGACAATAAATGCCCCCCCCACCCCTTCACACTTGACTTGCATCACATTAAGCTGGGTTATGTCAACCCACAAGCCACAAGCAATCATGTGGGTCTGAGGAGAAACAGCTGTAGGGAGTAGGAAAAGACAAGACATTCCCAAGTGCAAGCAAAGAATTATGCAAAAACAATCGCATTTCGATTTCCTTTTCTTGTGTGCAAGCAGGCAGGCAGCAACATGTTTTAAAATGAAAACAAAATCCGATAAGCTACAATATAAGTTCCATGGATGAAGATGGGAGGAGGTAGGTAGGTGTTGTAGTCAGAAGATTGTGTGCAAAATTGCTTATTTTGAAGGCCAATGACAAAATGTTTTTCTTTTTCTTTTAGTTCTTTATTATGGATATGTGGGGGGCATGCATGGATGTGTTTGCTTTTATGGTTGGGATGAAGAAGTGCAATTGACGATAATGTAAATAAAAACCCAAAACAAGAGGATGATAGACTAATAAAGAATAGGAGGATTTGCGATTAAAAAATTATGATGAAATTTCTGAATAAGAAGAATTGTTTTGTAAACAGTTTAACACAGAGGCGACAGTTCTAAAACCCAACCTTTACACATGCCAGTGACAGTTCGAAAAATTCAATACATACACAATATTTTACTACCACAATTACATTTTTTGAATTGTCGACTCCACTCGACTTTTTCATGCCAGCAAAATTTTGAGTTGGCTGCCAATGATATGTCGAAAATGAAAAAAGAGTTGCCGAGACTATTTTTTAATCCATGTACATTTTTGTTTCTTTTAAGAATGCAAAGATTTAATGCATATTTTCAAAAAGATTAGGAAACACAAATAATACGTCTTGGTAGCTGCAATATATTAGTGGTTAGTAAAGAAATAATTTTAATGTTTTTCATGCAAATATAGGTTGATACATAATTTCCCCTCTGGGATTATACAATATTGAAAAGGCGGCAATACCAGATTCATTATGTTTATGATTGAAAACAATCTTTTTAAAACGAAATAAAATAAAAATAGTAAAATATGTTGTGAATTGTGTTTTAAATCTGAAATATAATGCAATTTTGTGTGTGATATGCGGCTTAAAATAATTTTGGAATTGAACTTGCACTGGCATGTGTAAACGCACAAGAAAAATACATGCCAGTCGAACACTTTTTCGGCATTTTCGAGTATAATACATGTACTCAATTGGCACCAATTTACTGGCATGTGTAACGGAAGTGTAAGTGAACAAGAACTATAAAATGGAACAAAACTGGCCGAAAATATTGCTATCGACCATCCTATTAATAGAAAATGTATGGTCTGTTCCAGAACTACAAGAATCTACAAATTTTTATTATTCCGATAACATAAAGGAAAATCTGTTATCGTAGTAGAAAATAGTAGCTTCTTGCAGGTTTGGAACAGAGCAGTTATTAGGTGTGTTCGTTTACGCGATAATTTGTACAAATTGTTACGAGATGTTGTTCGTTTACACAATTATCCAGCAAAAGAGAGCGAATTGAGAGAGCACTTTTGACAGTTGTGTGACTGAGAACTTACAAATTCATGCTGGGAAAATTTGTCCAGTAAGAATTCGTAAGTTCGATCAGCTGTTGAATAATCAGTTGTTTTGAGTTGTTTTTTTGTAAACAAAAAGAAACAAGAATTTTTAAAATATAAATTTAAATTTGTTTTTTAGCAGATTGGATAAACTAACGGCTTTGGATCCCAAGTATTTTTGGAAGAACAGCTCTTGGAGCATTTATGTGTACCTCCCACACAGAATCTCATAAGTGCAATTAAAAAACAACTCTCGGAACATCTTGGGGTTATGTCCCACACAAAAATTCAAAGGTGCAAGAAGTTGGATTTTATCGAGACACCCCAAGAGTCTTCAAACATTTTGGATTTGTTTAGGATAGAAGGTAGCACATCGGCCTCTCACACTGAATGTCCTGGTACGATTCTCGGAGCAGACAACATCAAACATTTCCATCGAGAATATACACTTTGTAATCAGTTTCGGACTTTTTGGAGTCGATTTAACCATATCCGCCCATCTGTCTGTCCGGCTGGTTGGAGCGCAGGATAACTCTAGATTTGTTCTAAATTTGGTTCTTGTAATATTTTGTCCAAACTTAGACCAAGTTGAATCTATTCCGAAACATTGTAGGTAATAAAACTTCTTCCAAGCGTACATCTAGTTCCAAGAATGTTTTCATTGGAAACATCTGTCCTGTCCACAGTGATGTAATGTGTTTTGTGGACAAGTCCATGCTTTCTTAATCCAAACTTTAATATTTGTTTCACACTTAAATCAGCTTGGTGTAAAGTTTGAATTTTTTGCGAATGTGTTGTGGTAACAGTATATTTATTATCCAGCTGACGCTCCTCACACCAACACCGGCTCTTTAAAGATGCTCTTGGTTATAGTTCGGCACCATATGTAGTAGCTAGTGCACACGATAACTCTCGAAGGAAGAACCGTTTTGGTCCAAAATTTAGCTTTCGCAATATTTTGTCCAAACTTAGTTTAAGTTCGAAGATGGGTTATGTCGGTCCACTCCTTTCGGTACCTCCCCCCACAAATGTTCGGAAAATTTGTGCGCGCGATAACTATTGAAGGGAGTAACCGATTTGGTCCAAAGTTTGCACATGGTGAAATTTCTACCAAACTTAGATGAGGCCCCAATATGGACTCAATCGGTCCACGCCTTCGGGTACCTCCCACATAAAAATTCGGAAAAGTTCAGTTTAGGACCTGCTCTTGAATCGTTTTGATTTTTGTTGTAGCATCTTGTATTCACGGCCACCCATACGACGGTACAAGCTTCATCAGGAGCAAAACACTACTTCCTGAGAAAATAGTATGAAAGGTTCAAAAAACCAGTTTTCTTTTATTATTCATTTTTTATTGTTCAAATCCTTTTATTTTTCAGTGCTTGAAATTACGATTTATATTTATTAGCGCCAATCTCTTTATTTTTATTGATCAGCTGTTATCTTACAAATGTTTTGTAATGTGCTGTTCGTTTACTTTTTGTAATTTTTTCTCTTGTGAGAGTCAAAATGCTCTTTTTTCTCAGTAACTTCTTGCTGAGTAAATGTTACGGGAAAAGTAAACGAACACACCTATTATGGACACACTTTTCTAAATTGGGGTACACACTAGAGCTGGCAAACCATCGATATTCCCAACATTAGATATTTTTGATATAATGTTTTAAAATATCGATTGCTATCGATATTATCGTTAAGTTGTCATCAACGTTAATTTGGAGATGAAAATGGCGGAAATGTCAATGATTTTCTTGAAATACTGAACAAGTATTTCACAGAAATGTAAAGGAGAATAAACAATTGCTTTTATTTTATTAAAAATAAAAAAATAAATTTTATTTTACCGAATACGGGCTTACTATTTCACACACACAACCGAAAAGCAGCGAAATTTCTATTTATTTGAATGGATTTCAGGTTAGGGGTTTTTATCCGATAATATCGACAGGCAAAACTATCTATCGATATCGAATTTTTAAATAATAATCGATATTATCGATGGTGCCATTGATTTTTTGCCAGGTCTAGTACACACGATCAGTTTTGACTGTCCATTTTTCAGAAATATCGATAAATGACACACTGAAGACTGACACAAAAGAACGGCCACACTGACAAACAACCGATAATTTGAGCAAAACTGATCGTGTGTACCCCGCTTTAAGAAAAGTGTGTTCATAATCAAATTTTCAATAGAAAATGTTATCGAAAACAACATTTCTGTAGAAAATGTTATCTAGAAAAACTTTTCTAAAGAAAATGTTGTTATCGAACTAGCTGTCAAAAGAAAATGTTACTATCGAAAATATTATTACTATACAAAATGTTGTTATCGAACAACATTTCTATACAAGATGTTGTTATCGAACAACTTGTCTATAAAAATGTTGTTATTGTCCAAATTTTCAACAGCAAATGTTGCTATCGAAGAATTTTTCTATAGAAAATGTTGTTATCGACCAGCTTTTCTATAGAAAATTTGTTCGAATACAACATTTTGATAATGTTTTAGATAAACCTTTCCATACAAAATGTTGTTATCGAACAACATTTCTGTAGGAAATGTTCTCATTGAAAAAGTTGTTATCGAACAACTTTTCTATAGAAAAAGTTGTTATCGAACAACTTTTCTATAGAAAAAGTTGTTATAGAACAACTTTTCTATAGAAAAAGTTGTTATCGACCAACTTTTCTATAGAAAAATATGTTATCGACCAACTTTTCTATACATAAAGTTGTTATCGAACAACATTTCTATAGAAAAAGTTGTTATCGACCAACTTTTCTGTAGAAAAAGTTGTTATCGAAAAACTTTTCTATAGAAAAAGTTGTTATCGAACAACTTTTCTATAGAAAAAGTTGTTATCGACCAACTTTTCTATAGAAAAAGTTGCTATCGACCAAGTTTTCTATAGAAAAAGTTGCTATCGACCAAGTTTTCTATAGATAAAGTTGTTATCGAACAACTTTTCTATAGAAAAAGTTGTTATCAAACAATTTTTCTATAGAAAACAGTTTGAACAGTTTTCTATAGAAAACATTGTTATCGAAGAATTTCACTGTAGGAAATGTTGTTATCGAATAATATATGCAAAATGTTTTCGATCAAATTTTTTATAGAAAATGACATCGACAATAAATCTTTTTGTAGAAATTGTTATCGAATCACATTTCTATAGAAAATCGAATCTATCGAAAAGCATGTTGTATCGAAAATGTTGTTATCGAACAACATTTATATAGAAAATATGATAATGGAGTAACTTCTTTATAGAAAATATTTTTGTCGAACAACTTTTCTATTGAAATTGTGGCCATCGGACATTTTTTTCTGTAGAAAAGTGCTGTTATCGACCAACTTTTCAAATAGAATATGTTCTTATCGAACGGATTTACTATAGAAAATGTTGTTATCGAAGTAAGATTCTATAGAAAATGCTGTTATCGAACACCATTTCTACAGAAAATGTTGTTATCGGACAACTTTTCTACAGAAAATGTTGTTATCGGACAACTTTTCTATAGAAAATGATGTTATTAAACTAGCTTTTCTATAGACATTGTTTTTATCTAAAAATTTTCTATATGAAATGTTGTTAACTAACAGCTATTTCTATAAAAAAGGTTGTTATCGGCAACTATTTCTATAGAAAATGTTGTTATCGATAACTGCTTCTATAAAAAAAGTTTAAAAAACTTGTTATCGACAACTATTTCGATAGAAAAAGTTGTTATCGACAAGTATTTCTATAGAAAAAGTTGCTATCGACAACTATTTCTAAAGAAAAACTTGTTATCGACAAATATTTCTATAGAAAAAGTTGTTATCGACAACTATTTCTATAGAAAAAGTTGTTATTGACAACTATTTCTATAGAAAAAGTTGTTATTGACAACTATTTCTATAGAAAAAGTTGTTATCGACAACTATTTCTATAGAAAAAGTTGTTATCGACAACTATTTCTATAGAAAAAGTTGTTATCGACAACTATTTCTATAGAAAAAGTTGTTATCGACAACTATTTCTATAGAAAAAGTTGTTATCGACAACTATTTCTATAGAAAAAGTTGTTATCGACAACTATTTCTATAGAAAAAGTTGTTATCGACAACTATTTCTATAGAAAAAGTTGTTATCGACAACTATTTCTATAGAAAAAGTTGTTATCGACAACTATTTCTATAGAAAAAGTTGTTATCGACAACTATTTCTATAGAAAAAGTTGTTATCGACAACTATTTCTATAGAAAAAGTTGTTATCGACAACTACTTCTATAGAAAAAGTTGTTATCGACAACTACTTCTATAGAAAAAGTTGTTATCGACAACTACTTCTATAGAAAAAGTTGTTATCGACAACTACTTCTATAGAAAAAGTTGTTATCGACAACTATTTCTATAGAAAAAGTTGTTATCGACAACTATTTCTATAGAAAAAGTTGTTATCGACAACTATTTCTATAGAAAAAGTTGTTATCGACAACTATTTCTATAGAAAAAGTTGTTATCGACAACTATTTCTATAGAAAAACTTTGTTGTTGTTTTTAATAACCTTTTTAACAGAATATGTTGTTATCGATCAATTTTTGTTTTTTTTTTTTCAGAAAATGTTTTTATCAGTTATGTGTAATTTTTTATCGATAAATTTTTCTACAGTTAATGTCATGGATCATATAGGTTAGGGCCTATCGAAAGCACCTATAAAGTAAATTATTTAGCTTGAGTTGCGTTTATTTATTTCCTAATTTGATTTCATTTTTTGCAGATTCAGACATACATTTGGTCTGTTCCAGTACTACACATTTCTACACATTTTTACTCCGATAACCGATTTTTCCTTTATGTTATCGAAAAAAATAGTAAAAATGTGTAGAAATATGCAGTACTGGAACAAACCAATTATCAATATTCCTCCATTGGATCAAGATTTGAATGGAGGAATTACACAATAAGTAAGTTTGAGAAAAGATCACAACGCCATTTATGGGACTTATAATGAATGCTGATGATAATATTCAAATTCATAGCTTTCACGTGTTATATGGGTTCTATTCGTGGATGGATGCCTTAGCTAGCCAATCGCACGACCAGCAAACAATACAACAATAGTTTGAGATTAGTTTCTTTGTATTTGTTTTCAATTTTTATTTTGTTCATTCAGACATTGTTTTTCTTTTTGCAAATGAATGGAATTGTTTTGCTACTTGTATATTGTCTGTCAACCGTTTGAAACAGATGACAGGGGAAAAGAAAACACAAAAAAGTGTTCCCGGATGATAGAACGAAGCAAAATAGTTTCTCAACTTGTGACGACGTAAGCTATAGATTATATATGTCGCACTCAATCAATTTGAGTGCTGGGGTTTACACAAATGTCAAATGATCGGACCAGGGAACGACTACTGTTTGATATGTATGTACATAGTTTTGTGGGGTATGTGTGTGTTTATACTATTATTCAAGTACATATTTATTTAGTTGCCAGATAGAGATAAGACAAAATAGAAACAAAAAAAAAGTTCATTAAACTTTGTCATTTTAGTTTTTCTTTTTTTCATTTTGTTTTTGTCGTATATTGTAAAAAATTTTGTTTTGTAAACATATTTTGTAAATTGTATCATATATTTTAAACACAGTTCAATTTGTTCATTTTGTGGGGTAAACATTCTTTATGAGAATTTATTGGACGTATATGCAATGGAATCTCAACATTTGAAACCCAGTGTGTTTATTAAATCTGGTTATATGTAAACGTACTATAATACGATTATATATAACCGGATTTAACAAACCCACTGTCAATTCCATTGCTTAAGCCATGTTTATATTATAGCCTTTTGCAGGGTTAACCTTCTTAATTAGGATTTACTTGACGTATACCTAAAGGAATTGACATTCGAAACCCAGTGGGCTTGTTAAATCCGCTTATATATAAACGTACTATTATATTTCAATTCAAATAAATACTCATAAAAAAGGTTAATAGTATGGTTACACTAGTTTTTTGCCGGGTTAACCCACTTCGAGAGGATTTATTTGACGTTTGCGCTATGGAATTGACATTTGAAATCCAAACCCACTGGATTAATCCGGTTAAGTGTAATCGGGGTATAACCCTGCAAAAGGCTATAATATAAACATGAGCTCTGTTCCAGAACTAAAAAAAAAAATTTTACCACTTTTACACATTTTGCGTTCCCGTACACAAAATTTATATGAAAATCGTTTACGACTTTTACAACTTTTACGACTTTTACCACTTTATAAAGTACGGGAACAGGCCAATGGTCTAACACTCTGTAACTCCATGGTTAGATTTTGCTAAAAGCTCATTTAGACTACCCTGGATTTAGCAATTATCTGGCTTTATTTGACATATGTTGTATGAAAATGACAACTTAAATCCACTGGATTTGCTAAATCCAGCATAGTCTAAATCAGGCATAAGTTAACATTCACTGTGAAGCTTAATACCCAATAGAATTAACCTTATTAAATCTAGTTAGTATATGTAAACGTAACGTACTATTAGTCAGTGCCCCATTAATAATGAGATAACTATTCATTGATCCCATCTTTGTAATACCCTGTTAACAATGCAATACTCTGTTAAACAGATCCACCCACAACATCAGTCTGTTAAACAGAGCCTGTTTACTTTTTTTGCCGGCTTTAAAATGTTTACAAGTCTGGCATCTATGTACCGTAATTCAAGTTTAATTGAGAGGAGAAGTAGGGAGAGCAAACAGAGAGAATAACGAATTCATTATGAAAACACATGACGACAACACGACACACAAACAGCCGAACGAAGTCAACCGTTTCTTTTTCCGCGATAGGTAAATATTTGCAAACAAAAACAAAAAAGTAAACAGAACAAAAATAAAAGGAAAATACTAGATACAATACAATAAAAAAGCAGAATGAAAAAAATGATAATTGACAACAATTATTGCATAATAACACAATGTTAATGTTATAAAAAGAAGAAATAAACTTTGATAAGCCGGTAAAAAAACAACAAATGTAGAAAACATTACTCATTTTCTTCTTTCCTTACAGCCATTAAGTAAATTATTTAAAGTTCAACGGAAAATTGAAAACTGTGCGAGTCTCTCTTTTTACCTACCTTGTTCGGCAAGTTTTGCTTTATGCTGCTGGTGCATGTGGTGGTGGTGGTGATGGTTATCATGAAGGACATGATGTTTGGTGGTCAGGGGCATGGACACGGAAACCGAGGCAGCCGGTGGAGCAAACATCATTTTGAAACGTAATTGTATTTCACCCGATTTCAAAGATGAAGACGAAGTAGTCACCACTGAATGTTGTTGTTGTTCCCGTTCCCTTTGATATAAGGTATAGATTTTACTTTTATGTTCGAAGTTTTTATGACCTTTTGCAATGTTAAATGCAAATTTTCTTAAAAGTATTGATGGCAAAGCTATTGAAGTTTGTCCCAGAACTAGTGTGCCGCCGTTGTTGTTGCTGTTGTTCTGGGAACTGCTGCTGCTGCTAGAGACTATTATTTGAATAGGTTTGCAAGAACGCAAGTAATCTAAGAATAGACCAATAGACGTACGAATACCGTAACGTAGTTTATTGTTGACAGCGGAGGAGACCGATGAGGAGGACACCACAACGAAATACTGGCAGTGTTTATTTTTCTTTTTCCTCAAAAGCTGATTTTGCTGGGTTTTGTTGATTCGTTTTGGCGACAACGACTCACAGCTGACCACAATATTTGCCGCACTCTCTGCACTCTCTGCACCGAACCAAACAATTTCAATTTTCACTTGTACACATTTAATATCGTTTCCCAAAGATTTTCTTGTTGTTTTTCTTTGGTGGGGGATTGCTGCCGTCTCCTCATAAATTTTTCGCCAACTTTTATGAAATTCTTTTTCAATATTATTATTAACACAATAATTATTATTCAACAACAAATTTCGATTATACAAATTCTTGTTTTCATTAGCCTTCTTCGTCGTCGTCTTCTTGTTAATAACACTTCTTCCACTTCCGCAATCTTCTTCTGCTTCAATAATTTTTGTTATAAAACTTATATAGCTCACTTCAATTTCCAAATACCCGTGCAAATCTTTAACACACTCTTCAAATTGTGGTGGTAGGTTATGAACAAAATCGTTCATATTATTTTCTAGCCATTTTTCTTGTTGTTAATAATAAATTCCATTAGAAAAATCAAAATAAACAAAAATATATTTTATGATATCATTAAAAAACTTGATATTTTATTTTATCTTAACACAACGCCCTCCACGCAACAAACGACACTTGATAAGTTTCCTTCCAGAACATTCATTCAGAGACACTAAAATGTGAAAATGAAAATCTTGTATATCTTTGACCGGCGCACTCTCGTTGTTGTTGTTGTCAGAGAAAAAAAACATGAAGACGTTAGCTGTCACAAGAAATGTTGTTGATTTGTTCTTCTCTATTTGTTGACATTTAATTTTGTAAACAATGATGTCACTTATAGTTTGATGTTTAATTTAGCAATTATTTTAATTAGAAACAAAATATATATGTTATTTTTGTTATTTTATTAACAAAATTCAAGAAAACATAACCAATTAAAATTATTTTGGCAAACAACAGCTGTTTTTCAAACAGCTGACTTAAGAGAGTCATCATAACACTGTGAATGATAAATGTACACTAATTGGATATGGTTTAGTGGCTAACGTAATGTAAAGTAGAGGTCTTACGTTACTTTTCTCATTGCGGAGGGTAAATGTAAAAGCCCATTTTCACGGTACGTCGTTCGTTCTTCATTCGTTGTTCGAAT
Source organism: Musca autumnalis (assembly GCF_047663935.1). Taxonomy (NCBI): domain Eukaryota; kingdom Metazoa; phylum Arthropoda; class Insecta; order Diptera; family Muscidae; genus Musca; species Musca autumnalis. The sequence continues at coordinate 228,611,079 of NW_027411977.1, forward strand.
GAGTAGTTATGTCCCAATTTACATTGGGCGAGTTTACTTGCGGCAATTGTCATTTTGTAGGAGAGAGAGATGAGGCATATGGTAACCCTTTGCCTCTCAGCACCCTCTCTCACCTACAAACTGACAATTGCCGCAAGTAAACTCGCCTAATGTAAATTGGGACTAAGTTTCTCCATGGTACAGGTAGCATTATCATGCCAGCTGATGGTAACATAATGTGTCAATTGCATTGAATTGATGTCAAATTTTGACATCTTATGTTGCCAACAATTACCGATGCGACTACCTGTGTATTTGTACCATGTGTTTCTCTTAACTACGAATGGTGTCGTGGAAACGGGTTAATTCGTGTACGTATTTCGAGAGGCGAACAACGTACTTCAAACGCTCGTGTGAACATGACGTAAAAGTGTGAGAAACTAAAGAAAATGAAGAATCAATAGTTTAAAACAAAAAGAAAGAAAAATGGGAACAAACGGAATTGATGAAAACATTTTCGACATCGAATAAAACATCTCTCATTAAATGATTCAACCACATCAGAAATAACTTTCCAGTTGCCCATCAATAGCATAGGATCCGTAAGCAGCACAACAACTGCGCTGAAGGCCATCTCCATCTCCATATTAGCAGAGGACTCACTCAGAGCAAGCCGTGCTCATAATCTAGAAAGAGAAGTCTAACGTTACAAGAGAGAACCTCTAGATCAGACGTGACCAAAAAGAGAACAGCCCAAAATGTGAATGTATTCAAACTATTGGCAACTTATGACTGTGTGTTAGTGTGTTTTTATGCACGCACGCTACAAAACAAAAACAAATCAAAACATTGTCTCTTTTTCGTACGCTCTTTCTATGCATTCGGGTCGTATGTGTGTAAATTGACGAAAAACTTCGGCACCGCTGTGTCAAAGAAGAACACATTTGGTCTATAGATTCAACGATAAGGCTCTATTGTGAATGAGAAATGTTCAATAATGCATTTTAAAACCTGTTGATTAGTGGTAGACGTATCGTAATCTAAACGTAAGATGTAATTTAGGAAAGATGGCAAGTTAGCAAATTATTAAACCGGCTTATAAAATGATTTGAAATGAGAAAGCTTTGTGGGGACCACTGTGTTCGTAAGAAAACTAGGAGGAGCTTATTATTTTCATGATATGGAGGTCATTGTTTTTCTAATAGCAATTAAAGATAGTTTTATCATGAAATAAGATATGTCAAATGAAATCTCATCTGAAATCGATTGGATTTCATTTGACGTTTAAGCAATGGAATTGACAATTGAAATCAAGTGGAGTTCGTACACTTGATTTCAATTGTCAATTCCATTGCATAAACGTCAAATGAAATCCAATCGATTTCAGATGTAAACCTAGCATTAGTAACAATTGCAATTGAGGAGAGTGATGCTAACGGGAACGATTATATAACTCTCAACAGTATCTTCTGTGATAAAAGTCCTCCCTAAGGGGTCTCCTTAGTCGAAGGTCACACTAGAGTATTTCATTGAAACAATTTCATGAAAACAAGGGTTCCTAGGTCGTGTTTCACAGTAGAGCAAAATAGTTTCTGATATCATAAAGGTGCTGTAGTGGGGAACTCGATCTATAAATACCTACAAGTTTCAATCTGTACAATATCACCCAAAAGTTCTTTGTAGACAATATGCGTGTTCGTTTACTCAAAATTTGTACAAATTGTTACTGGATGTTGTTCGTTTACTCTACAGTACAATGCAAAAGACCTTTGCCGATTACAAGAAGTTAATGGACTTGTACAAATTGTTGAGTAAACGAACGCACCTAATACCTCACAAAATATCTTCAATAGAATACTTATATATAACTTCTTATATCTTCTATAGATTAAGATTAGAGTAAAGTAAATATAGAAGAAAGAAAACTTGGTGAAGACTCTGGTTTTCTTAAGAAAGTTTGGTGGATACCCTGGTTTACTTAACAAAACATGGTGGAGGCGTCGTTTTTCTTAAGAAAACTTAGTGGAGACCTCGTTTTTCTTAAGAAAACTTGGTGGAGACCTCGTTCTTCTTAAGAAAACTTTGAGACCTCGATTTTCGGTCTTGGTGGATACCCAAGTAAGGGGTCTCCTATCTGAAGACCTAGTAAAGGGCCTATAGAAGGCCCTTTTGAATATATAAAACATATACATATTTTCTGTTCTTTCCATATGTGACTTATAACAGGTCTTCTCTTAACAAATTACTTATGATGGTACTTCATTTTTAGAATATCTACAAAGCGTCCCCTTTAAAACAAACCACCTGGTAAATACCTTTTCTCTCCAGATTTTATTCCAAAACAAATGTTATAATAACAATATAGTGTGATTCTCATTCATCTAACTTTCATTCTATTGACAACTACTGCTTAGCTCTTAACTCTTCTTAGAAGATTCTATTTTCATTTATGGGACGCGGTGATGGCTTATCCACTTGTTGTTTGACTTCAATTGAATTAATGCGAATCATGGTGTGGGGGGAACGTTGGAAATTAATACGTAAATATTGCTTTCTCCTTTTCTTTTTGAAATGGGTTTTAGTGTGCGACAGAGTTTTCTCAATTATGGTTGCTTTAACATCCACCAAACCCGGCTCTAGCAGGGGAGCACCAATCAATGTAAAATCTTTGGCTCCAGCCAACATAACCTTCTCCAAACGTATTTCATCGCCAATTGTTGGTGGCCAATAACCTTCGACAAGGATAATGTCACCGGCTGTAATTTTAAACTGTTTACCACACAAATGAACTACAGCAAACAGGCGTCCTTCTTCGTTTTGGGCCAACTGTTGATTGACTTTATCGAAAATTTTCTGGCATTCTGTTTGTTCTTCTTTGGAAATTTCCTGTTGAAGAGACTGGGTTGTGGGCAATTCCAATTTCGGCTGTTGACAAAGTCGTGGCGTAACACTTAAACATCTCATTGTATCTGCAAAGAAGAGGGATTGGACACATGTTAATGTCTTTTTATAATTGTTTTTAATAGAACTTTATAGTTACGAGTTAAATTATCCAAGAGCCTTGCTTGCCGTGTTATGGCCAACAAATTTCGGGCCAAAAAAGCCATGTTTTGTGTTAATTTTAAGTTATTTGTTATAAATTTACAAAATTTTCTTTTTTTAGGTTGTGTTGGTCAGCGGTGAGAATTGGTTCAATTAACCTATTCACTGAAATGAACTTTTGGGTTCAATTGTGTGAAAGTCAGCTGAGAGAATTACAGCTGTTTATCTTGTGGTGAGTAAATAAATCACAATTGCAATTGCAGTAAGCAATTCACAATGGGAGGTTATGTTGAATAAATCATATTAACGGAAATAATTTTTACAGTTAGATTGGCTATTGATTAAAAAATAAATAATAAATTTTATTTTTGCAATGAGAGCGAAGACGATAAAGGGGGAAACTGATATACAGAGATAAATGACAAAAATACTGTATAGTTAAATCACAATATCAGTTTTGTGGTAGATAAGTAATTCACAATGGCAGAAGATTAACTACTAATGATGACTCTATGAAAAGACTGCTTGTGTTGACGGAGACCAGTATTTTCTATAGAAAGCATAGAGACTGTATTTTTAATAGATAGTTTTCTTTAGAAAACTTGGTGGAGACAACGGTTTTCTATAGAAAACTTGGTGGAGACAACGGTTTTCTATAGAAAACTTGGTGGAGACAACGGTTTTCTATAGAAAACTTGGTGGAGACCACGGTTTTCTATAGAAAACTTGGTGGAGACCACGGTTTTCTATAGAAAACTTGGTGGAGACCACGGTTTTCTATAGAAAACTTGGTGGAGACCACGGTTTTCTATAGAAAACTTGGTGGAGACCACGGTTTTCTATAGAAAACTTGGTGGAGACCACGGTTTTCTATAGAAAACTTGGTGGAGACCACGGTTTTCTATAGAAAACTTGGTGGAGACCACGGTTTTCTATAGAAAACTTGGTGGAGACCACGGTTTTCTATAGAAAACTTGGTGGAGACCACGGTTTTCTATAGAAAACTTGGTGGAGACCACGGTTTTCTATAGAAAACTTGGTGGAGACCACGGTTTTCTATAGAAAACTTGGTGGAGACCACGGTTTTCTATAGAAAACTTGGTGGAGACCACGGTTTTCTATAGAAAACTTGGCGGAGACCACGGTTTTCTATAGACAACTTGGTGGAGACCACGGTTTTCTATAGAAAACTTGGTGGAGACCACGGTTTTCTATAGAAAACTTGGTGGAGACCACGGTTTTCTATAGAAAACTTGGTGGAGACCACGGTTTTCTATAGAAAACTTGGTGGAGACCACGGTTTTCTATTGAAAACTTGGTGGAGACCACGATTTTCTATAGAAAACTTGGTGGAGACCACGGTTTTCAATAGAAAACTTGGTGGAGACCACGGTTTTCTATAGAAAACTTGGTGGAGACCACGGTTTTCTATAGAAAACTTGGTGGAGACCACGGTTTTCTATAGAAAACTTGGTGGAGACCACGGTTTTCTATAGAAAACTTGGTGGAGACCACGGTTTTCTATAGAAAACTTGGTGGAGACCACGGTTTTCTATAGAAAACTTGGTGGAGACCACGGTTTTCTATAGAAAACTTGGTGGAGACCACGGTTTTCTATAGAAAACTTGGTGGAGACCACGGTTTTCTATAGAAAACTTGGTGGAGACCACGGTTTTCTATAGAAAACTTGGTGGAGACCACGGTTTTCTATAGAAAACTTGGTGGAGACCACGGTTTTCTATAGAAAACTTGGTGGAGACCACGGTTTTCTATAGAAAACTTGGTGGAGACCACGGTTTTCTATAGAAAACTTGGTGGAGACCACGGTTTTCTATAGAAAACTTGGTGGAGACCACGGTTTTCTATAGAAAACTTGGTGGAGACCACGGTTTTCTATAGAAAACTTGGTGGAGACCACGGTTTTCTATAGAAAACTTGGTGGAGACCACGGTTTTCTATAGAAAACTTGGTGGAGACCACGGTTTTCTATAGAAAACTTGGTGGAGACCACGGTTTTCTATAGAAAACTTGGTGGAGACCACGGTTTTCTATAGAAAACTTGGTGGAGACCACGGTTTTCTATAGAAAACTTGGTGGAGACCACGGTTTTCTATAGAAAACTTGGTGGAGACCACGGTTTTCTATAGAAAACTTGGTGGAGACCACGGTTTTCTATAGAAAACTTGGTGGAGACCACGGTTTTCTATAGAAAACTTGGTGGAGACCACGGTTTTCTATAGAAAACTTGGTGGAGACCACGGTTTTCTATAGAAAACTTGGTGGAGACCACGGTTTTCTATAGAAAACTTTTTGGTGGAGACCACGGTTTTCTATAGAAAACTTGGTGGAGACCACGGTTTTCTATAGAAAACTTGGTGGAGACCACGGTTTTCTATAGAAAACTTGGTGGAGACCACGGTTTTCTATAGAAAACTTGGTGGAGACCACGGTTTTCTATAGAAAACTTGGTGGAGACCACGGTTTTCTATAGAAAACTTGGTGGAGACCACGGTTTTCTATAGAAAACTTGGTGGAGACCACGGTTTTCTATAGAAAACTTGGTGGAGACCACGGTTTTCTATAGAAAACTTGGTGGAGACCACGGTTTTCTATAGAAAACTTGGTGGAGACCACGGTTTTCTATAGAAAACTTGGTGGAGACCACGGTTTTCTATAGAAAACTTGGTGGAGACCACGGTTTTCTATAGAAAACTTGGTGGAGACCACGGTTTTCTATAGAAAACTTGGTGGAGACCACGGTTTTCTATAGAAAACTTGGTGGAGACCACGGTTTTCTATAGAAAACTTGGTGGAGACCACGGTTTTCTATAGAAAACTTGGTGGAGACCACGGTTTTCTATAGAAAACTTGGTGGAGACCACGATTTTCTATAGAAAACTTGGTGGAGACCACGGTTTTCTATAGAAAACTTGGTGGAGACCACGGTTTTCTATAGAAAACTTGGTGGAGACCACGGTTTTCTATAGAAAACTTGGTGGAGACCACGGTTTTCTATAGAAAACTTGGTGGAGACCACCGTTTTCTATAGAAAACTTGGTGGAGACCACCGTTTTCTATAGAAAACTTGGTGGAGACCACCGTTTTCTATAGAAAACTTGGTGGAGACCACCGTTTTCTATAGAAAACTTGGTGGAGACCACCGTTTTCTATAGAAAACTTGGTGGAGACCACCGTTTTCTATAGAAAACTTGGTGGAGACCACCGTTTTCTATAGAAAACTTGGTGGAGACCACCGTTTTCTATAGAAAACTTGGTGGAGACCACCGTTTTCTATAGAAAACTTGGTGGAGACCACCGTTTTCTATAGAAAACTTGGTGGAGACCACCGTTTTCTATAGAAAACTTGGTGGAGACCACCGTTTTCTATAGAAAAGTTGGTGGAGAACACCGTTTTCTATAGAAAAGTTGGTGGAGACCACCGTTTTCTATAGAAAACTTGGTGGAGACCACCGTTTTCTATAGAAAACTTGGTGGAGACCACCGTTTTCCACGGGTTTCTTTAGAAAACTTGGTGGAGACCGCGGTTTTCTATAGAAAACTTGGTGGAGACCACCGTTTTCTATAGAAAACTTGGTGGAGACCACCGTTTTCTATAGAAAACTTGGTGGAGACCACCGTTTTCTATAGAAAACTTGGTGGAGACCACCGTTTTCTATAGAAAACTTGGTGGAGACCACCGTTTTCTATAGAAAACTTGGTGGAGACCACCGTTTTCTATAGAAAACTTGGTGGAGACCACCGTTTTCTATAGAAAACTTGGTGGAGACCACCGTTTTCTATAGAAAACTTGGTGGAGACCACCGTTTTCTATAGAAAACTTGGTGGAGACCACCGTTTTCTATAGAAAACTTGGTGTAGACCACCGTTTTCTATAGAAAACTTGGTGGAGACCACCGTTTTCTATAGAAAACTTGGTGGAGACCACCGTTTTCTATAGAAAACTTGGTGGAGACCACCGTTTTCTATAGAAAACTTGGTGGAGACCACCGTTTTCTATAGAAAACTTGGTGGAGACCACCGTTTTCTATAGAAAACTTGGTGGAGACCACCGTTTTCTATAGAAAACTTGGTGGAGACCACCGTTTTCTATAGAAAACTTGGTGGAGACCACCGTTTTCTATAGAAAACTTGGTGGAGACCACCGTTTTCTATAGAAAACTTGGTGGAGACCACCGTTTTCTATAGAAAACTTGGTGGAGACCACCGTTTTCTATAGAAAACTTGGTGGAGACCACCGTTTTCTATAGAAAACTTGGTGGAGACCACCGTTTTCTATAGAAAACTTGGTGGAGACCACCGTTTTCTATAGAAAACTTGGTGGAGACCACGGTTTTCTATAGAAAACTTGGTGGAGACCACGGTTTTCTATAGAAAACTTGGTGGAGACCACGGTTTTCTATAGAAAACTTGGTGGAGACCACGGTTTTCTATAGAAAACTTGGTCGAGACCATGGTTTTCTATAGAAAACTTGGTCGAGACCATGGTTTTCTATAGAAAACTTGGTGGAGACCATGGTTTTCTATAGAAAACTTGGTGGAGACCATGGTTTTCTATAGAAAACTTGGTGGAGACCATGGTTTTCTATAGAAAACTTGGTGGAGACCATGGTTTTCTATAGAAAACTTGGTGGAGACCATGGTTTTCTATAGAAAACTTGGTGGGGACCACGGTTTTCTATAGAAAACTTGGTGAATACCACGGTGTTCTATAGAAAACTTGGTGGAGACCACGGTTTTCTATAGAAAACTTGGTGGAGACCACGGTTTTCTATAGAAAACTTGGTGGAGACCACGGTTTTCTATAGAAAACTTGGTGGAGACCATGGTTTTCTATAGAAAACTTGGTGGAGACCATGGTTTTCTATAGAAAACTTGGTGGAGACCATGGTTTTCTATAGAAAACTTGGTGGAGACCATGGTTTTCTATAGAAAACTTGGTGGGGACCACGGTTTTCTATAGAAAACTTGGTGAATACCACGGTGTTCTATAGAAAACTTGGTGGAGACCACGGTTTTCTATAGAAAACTTGGTGGAGACCACGGTTTTCTATAGAAAACTTGGTGGAGACCACGGTTTTCTATAGAAAACTTGGTGGAGACCACGGTTTTCTATAGAAAACTTGGTGGAGACCACGGTTTTCTATAGAAAACTTGGTGGAGACCACGGTTTTCTATAGAAAACTTGGTGGAGACCACGGTTTTCTATAGAAAACTTGGTGGAGACCACGGTTTTCTATAGAAAACTTGGTGGAGACCACGGTTTTCTATAGAAAACTTGGTGGAGACCACGGTTTTCTATAGAAAACTTGGTGGAGACCACGGTTTTCTATAGAAAACTTGGTGGAGACCACGGTTTTCTATAGAAAACTTGGTGGAGACCACGGTTTTCTATAGAAAACTTGGTGGAGACCACGGTTTTCTATAGAAAACTTGGTGGAGACCACGGTTTTCTATAGAAAACTTGGTGGAGACCACGGTTTTCTATAGAAAACTTGGTGGAGACCACGGTTTTCTATAGAAAACTTGGTGGAGACCACGGTTTTCTATAGAAAACTTGGTGGAGACCACGGTTTTCTATAGAAAACTTGGTGGAGACCACGGTTTTCTATAGAAAACTTGGTGGAGCCCACGGTTTTCTATAGAAAACTTGGTGGAGACCACGGTTTTCTATAGAAAACTTGGTGGAGACCACGGTTTTCTATAGAAAACTTGGTGGAGACCACGGTTTTCTATAGAAAACTTGGTGGAGACCACGGTTTTCTATAGAAAACTTGGTGGAGACCACGGTTTTCTATAGAAAACTTGGTGGAGACCACGGTTTTCTATAGAAAACTTGGTGGAGACCGCTGCTTTCTTACGAAAAATACACGGAGACTGCAGTTTCTTATCATAAACACAAGAATGACATAATTCTAAGATAATATCTTCATAGTCTCTGTTTTGTACTCCTAAGGTCTAGCATCATTAGTCTTTGTTTGTTTATGTTTCATATCACCTCTAGAACTGTTCCAGATTTATCTTTTTATCATGAAATTTGGGTCAAGGAACTTTCATTATATCTTTTGAAATCTTGCTAATGATACCTTCTAGACTTTTATAATTGCAAACAATCTCTCCATGTGTGTTCACCTCATGAAATACCATGTAGCTAGTTGTCATATTAATAAACATTCATTATAATAACATTATCTTAATATATCAACACACAGCGATTTGCTTACTCTATTTGTAATTTGAGGAAAATATGACAGTAAACGAAAAATGATTACAGAACAGAGATAGATAAGTTTGTTTACCTACCTACCTTACCTGATGTGGTAAAACAGATGAGATATGAGAAGATAATTGTGAAGTTGATCCTTATACAATCCGAGTTTTCTTTTTCCAAGATAACAGATGATGGTTACGAGCATGGTTGATGTAATTAAACAAGGATTAATGGGAAGCCAAAGGTCGATAACCTCACATTTTTTGATACTTAACGATCATAATGGAAATTTTTAAATGATTTCTACCATTGCAATGGAACATTTCCGTTTCCGCAATATACCCAACTTTATTTATAATAATTATTAAACAATTAACACTTTCACATTCAATTTGGCGTTTAAAAATGATATGCCATAATTTCCATAATTTTAATATAAAAAACGAAAATGTTTATAGGTTAGAACATCTGTGTCAAAAATATGTAAACAAAAAACAAGTGGACACTCCACTGTGATGATAGAACAAAAAAAACACATTACCATAATTCAATTGTTTATTTAAGTAAATGGATGGGTAAATAGTACAAACAATAGGTTCGGGTCAGCCACCCACAACTTACTGTCAATGAGCTCCAGCATCACAATACGCTCCACATGTAGAATCAACAAATAAACGAGAGCACACCATTATTTGATAATTGATTATGGAAGAGAATAACTGTACTTTATTATATTTTCTAAGTAAACGTTGAATAAGTTAAAGAAAATATGTCAACAGACTCTCTTATAATGGGGATTTTAGATTCCGATGCGATATTTGTTGTTGTATTTCTCTATAAACTACTTGAAATTGTTGTAAGAAGATTCACAAATGTAAATCTGGAGATGCCAATTGATGCACAGTGGGACACAGTAGATGTTTCATGATGGTATAACGCAAACACCACCAAGTTTTCCATGGAAAACCGAGGTCTCCACCAAGTTTTCCATGGAAAACCGAGGTCTCCACCAAGTTTTCCATGGAAAACCTCCACCGAACTCTCCACCAAGTTTTCCATAGAAAACCGAGGTCTCCACCAAGTTTTCCATGGAAAACCGAGGTCTCAACCAAGTTTTCCATTGAAAACTGATGTCTCCACCAAGTTTTCCATGGAAAACCGAGATCTCCACCAAGTTTTCCATGGAAAACCGATGTCTTCACCAAGTTTTCCATGGAAAACCGAGGTCTCCACCAAGTTTTCCATGGAAAACAGAGGTCTCCACCAAGTTTTCCATGAAAAACCGAGGTCTCCGCCAAGTTTTCCATGGAAAACCGAGGTCTCCACCAAGTTTTCCATGGAAAACCGAGGTCTCCACCAAGTTTTCCATGAAAAACCGAGGTCTCCACCAAGTTTTCCATGGAAAAACGAGTTCTCCACCACGTTTTCCATGGAAAACCTAGGTCTCCACCAAGTTTTCCATGAAAAACCGAGGTCTCCGCCAAGTTTTCCATGAAAAACCGAGGTCTCCGCCAAGTTTTCCATGGAAAACCGAGGTCTCCACCAAGTTTTCCATGGAAAACCGAGGTCTCCACCAAGTTTTCCATGGAAAACCGAGGTCTCCACCAAGTTTTCCATGGAAAACCGAGGTCTCCACCAAGTTTTCCATGGAAAACCTCCACCGAACTCTCCACCAAGTTTTCCATAGAAAACCGAGGTCTCCACCAAGTTTTCCATGGAAAACCGAGGTCTCAACCAAGTTTTCCATTGAAAACTGATGTCTCCACCAAGTTTTCCATGGAAAACCGAGATCTCCACCAAGTTTTCCATGGAAAACCGAGGTCTCCACCAAGTTTTCCATGGAAAACCGAGGTCTCCACCAAGTTTTCCATGGAAAACAGAGGTCTCCACCAAGTTTTCTATAGAAAACCGTGGTCTCCACCAAGTTTTCTATAGAAAACCGTGGTCTCCACCAAGTTTTCTATAGAAAACCGTGGTCTCCACCAAGTTTTCTATAGAAAACCGTGGTCTCCACCAAGTTTTCTATAGAAAACCGTGGTCTCCACCAAGTTTTCTATAGAAAACCGTGGTCTCCACCAAGTTTTCTATAGAAAACCGTGGTCTCCACCAAGTTTTCTATAGAAAACCGTGGTCTCCACCAAGTTTTCTATAGAAAACCGTGGTCTCCACCAAGTTTTCTATAGAAAACCGTGGTCTCCACCAAGTTTTCTATAGAAAACCGTGGTCTCCACCAAGTTTTCTATAGAAAACCGTGGTCTCCACCAAGTTTTCTATAGAAAACCGTGGTCTCCACCAAGTTTTCTATAGAAAACCGTGGTCTCCACCAAGTTTTCTATAGAAAACCGTGGTCTCCACCAAGTTTTCTATAGAAAACCGTGGTCTCCACCAAGTTTTCTATAGAAAACCGTGGTCTCCACCAAGTTTTCTATAGAAAACCGTGGTCTCCACCAAGTTTTCTATAGAACACCGTGGTCTCCACCAAGTTTTCTATAGAAAACCGTGGTCTCCACCAAGTTTTCTATAGAAAACCGTGGTCTCCACCAAGTTTTCTATAGAAAACCGTGGTCTCCACCAAGTTTTCTATAGAAAACCGTGGTCTCCACCAAGTTTTCTATAGAAAACCGTGGTCTCCACCAAGTTTTCTATAGAAAACCGTGGTCTCCACCAAGTTTTCTATAGAAAACCGTGGTCTCCACCAAGTTTTCTATAGAAAACCGTGGTCTCCACCAAGTTTTCTATAGAAAACCGTGGTCTCCACCAAGTTTTCTATAGAAAACCGTGGTCTCCACCAAGTTTTCTATAGAAAACCGTGGTCTCCACCAAGTTTTCTATAGAAAACCGTGGTCTCCACCAAGTTTTCTATAGAAAACCGTGGTCTCCACCAAGTTTTCTATAGAAAACCGTGGTCTCCACCAAGTTTTCTATAGAAAACCGTGGTCTCCACCAAGTTTTCTATAGAAAACCGTGGTCTCCACCAAGTTTTCTATAGAAAACCGTGGTCTCCACCTAGTTTTCTATAGAAAACCGTGGCCTCCACCAAGTTTTCTATAGAAAACCGTGGTCTCCACCAAGTTTTCTATAGAAAACCGTGGTCTCCACCAAGTTTTCTATAGAAAACCGTGGTCTCCACCAAGTTTTCTATAGAAAACCGTGGTCTCCACCAAGTTTTCTATAGAAAACCGTGGTCTCCACCAAGTTTTCTATAGAAAACCGTGGTCTCCACCAAGTTTTCTATAGAAAACCGTGGTCTCCACCAAGTTTTCTATAGAAAACCGTGGTCTCCACCAAGTTTTCTATAGAAAACCGTGGTCTCCACCAAGTTTTCTATAGAAAACCGTGGTCTCCACCAAGTTTTCTATAGAAAACCGTGGTCTCCACCAAGTTTTCTATAGAAAACCGTGGTCTCCACCAAGTTTTCTATAGAAAACCGTGGTCTCCACCAAGTTTTCTATAGAAAACCGTGGTCTCCACCAAGTTTTCTATAGAAAACCGTGGTCTCCACCAAGTTTTCTATAGAAAACCGTGGTCTCCACCAAGTTTTCTATAGAAAACCGTGGTCTCCACCAAGTTTTCTATAGAAAACCGTGGTCTCCACCAAGTTTTCTATAGAAAACCGTGGTTTCCACCAAGTTTTCTAGAGAAAACCGTGGTCTCCACCACGTTTTCCATGGAAAACCGAGGTCTCTACCAAGTTTTCCATGGAAAACCGATGTCTCCACCAAGTTTTCCATGGAAAACCGATGTCTCCACCAAGTTTTCCATGGAAAACCGATGTCTCCACCAAGTTTTTCATGGAAAATCGAGGTCTCCACCAAGTTTTCCATGGAAAACCGAGGTCTTCAACAAGTTTTCCAAGGAAAACTGAGGTCTCCATCAAGTTTTTCATGGAAAACATAGGTCTTCACTAAGTTTTCCAAGGAAAACTGAGGTCTCCATCAAGTTTTTCATGGAAAACCGAGGTATTCACCAAGTTTTCCATGGAAAACTGAGGTCTCCATCAAGTTTTTCATGAAAAACCGAGGTTCCACCAAGTTTTCCATGGAACACCGAGGTCTCCATCAAGTTTTTCATGGAAAACCAAGGTCTCCACCAAGTTTTCCATGGAAAACCAAGGTCTCCACCAAGTTTTCCATGGAAAACCGAGGTCTCCACCAAGTTTTCCATGGAACACCGAGGTCTCCACCAAGTTTTCCATGGAAAACCGAGGTCGTCAAAAAGTTTTCCATGGAAAACCGAGGTCGCCACTAAGTTTTCCATGGGAAAACCGAGGTCTCCACCAATTTTTCCATAGAAAACCGAGGTCTCCACCAAGTTTTCCATGGAAAACCGAGGTATCCACCAAGTTTTTTATAGAAAACCGTGGTCTCCACCAAGTTTTCCATGGAAAACCGAGGTCTCCACCAAGTTTTCCACGGAAAACCAAGATCTCCACCAAGTTTTCTGTAGAAAACCGGGGTCTCCACCAAGTTTTCTATAAAAAACCGTGGTCTCCACCAAGTTTTCCATGGAAAACCGACTTTGTTTTCTATGGAAAACGTTGGTCTCCACAATTAATAAGAATGCATGGAGTAAAAAATGAATTATTTGTTCCTGCATAGTCTGTATGGACCACTGTGCCGTATAGCATTGCTATTGTTGTTATTTCAATTGGTCATTTTTTTGAGTTTTGCCGGTAGTTAATTTGTATTACTAGAGCGACAATCGTACATTAGGTTTACTTGCATCCAATCCATACTCTACGTATGTACATACATACATATGAATGTATTGGATTGTCTCATGGTGGCCCAGCAAACCAATCGTACCGACTTCGTAACGAAATCGGAACAAAATGTCGGACGTATCGTCCGAAATCGTAACGATATCTTAACGAAAGTTGTATGAAGTGGTTGACATAATTTCGGAACAAAATGTCGCAGCGACATCGGATCGATTTCGGTCCGATTTCGTAACGAAATCTGAAGAAAATCCTTAAGAAATTCGGAAAGGAAATTTCTATCCGACATTCGTTCCGAAATCTGAACGAAATCGGTACAAAATCTGAACTATTTCCTCTCCGAAAAATCGTTTAGAAATCGGAACGAAATCTGAACGACTTTGCTTCCGAAATTGTTCAGACGTGTCGGACATCAGACATTTGGTTTGCTGGGGGAATAAGAAGGTGTTACATGACATCAGACTAAACATCGAATTTGATCACATAATGCATTACTGTGAATTGCATGTTTACATTTTGTATGTAATTTTATTCACAATAAATGGTCTGTTCCTTTACTTCTGAAAATGGTAAAACCGGCAAAAGTAGTAAAAGTTGAAACCTGCTCCCGTATGAATTGTATTGTGTCTGAAGTAAAGGAACGCTTTTCGAGTAAAAAGTTGTAAAACTTGAAGATTCTTGAACGTAAAGGAACAGGGCTAAAGCATTTTGACAACTAATATGATGATCAGCTGTTTTTGGCGTTACACCTTAAGGGCTGTTTACACCATCTATCAATGTCATATGAGCTGCCATTTCTTTCACCCATTCGACATTCTCTATGTTTGTCAAAATTGACGTCATCCATACAACTTTCAATTTGTGCGTTCATACCTGCAAGTGTCATTTTCGTATGACATAACCTAAAAATATAAAAACAGCTGTTTTTGTCATTATTTACATTTAATAGGGGTGTCTTTTTACTTACTAAATGTTGCTGAAACATTTTTTCCGCAACTTTTCCTTTATACAACTGTCAAAATCTGCAACATTAGTAATAATTATTACAAATTATCACGTAAAAAGACACAGCTATTGTTAAGTTGCAATTTTGCGCAAATTTTAATTTTGGTTGAAGGAAACTGAATTGGTAGAATTGGTGTTTGGAGTTATAGAGGCATTCATGTTTTTGCCACCAAACAATCATTTCAATGACTGCTTCTTTCGACCAATCGATCTGAAAATAACATTATAAACGCCATTTATTTACTTTACTGAATATTTAAATATACATACCTTTCCATTTTCTTTTTTAAAAGATTTTGTTTTTCATTTTTTGTTTGAGAATGTCAGAAAACAGCTGATAAATTTATGTTTACATACGAGAATGCCGTATCAAATAGAGCGCTCCCTAAATGAAAAATTTACATATGAGTTGCCAAATCATTTTGATAGATGAAAATTTTCATAGTGGTTACACTATGTGTTCAACATTCGCAGGTAGAAAATTTGGCATCTCATACGACATTGATAGATGGTGTAAACAACCCTTTATTATCCCCACCATGGATTGTACTTATCAAAGACACTTGACACAGTCACCGCTATGTCAATTATGACGGTCGTAACTATTTATTGACATAATGTTTTGTTATTATATGGCGTTTTTTTAGTTGATGTGTGGCCAGACAGCCTAACAATGTAGCCCATAAAAATAATACAATTGTCAGGTGTAAATGTAGTTATAGATAAATTATAACATATAAATGCAAGTTTATTTGGTAATAATAGTTAAAAGACTTGGGCCGATCATGTGATTGTGTTTATTTTTTTTTTTTAATTTAAATAATTTTTACATTTATCTACCTGTTGACACAATTCAGACTGGCGATCCCCTAAAAACATATGTTTTTTAGTTATGAGCAGGGATGCCAAGTTGGGTTTCCCGTTACATTTGGTGATTTTTGGCGTACAAAAACCACTGATTAATGGCTACATTACACCATATGCTCTTTCACATGTATGTAGTCACTTTGAGTATACTAATATTCAGACCAGCTGATGTCATACATGTGAAAAAGCATATGGTGTAATATAGCCATTAGGCGGCCATCGGATACTCTGCTGTTTCATATGTACGTTGTCACTTTGGGTATACTAATATACAGAACAGCTGATGTCATACATGTGAAAAAGCAGATGGTCTGATGACGGTCTTAATGGCTATATCACACCATATGCTTTTTCACATGTATGTTGTCACTTTGGGTATACTAATATACAGAACAGCTGATGTCATACATGTGAAAAAGCATATGGTGTGATACAAGCATAAGCAGAAATGTCAACTGTTTTAAGATAAAAATCGCTATAAACCTATGGTGCGTATGTAGCGATTTTTACATCAGAACAATTGGCATCCCTGGTTATGAGTGATTAACAACATTATTTAAACGTGCATTTACATAATACATTTATATGATGATATAGTACATTATGTCGAAATATCTGACGTTAAATGTATTAAAACATTTGTCAATAGCGATAAAGCGCTCGGCACATACGGCACATACACGTTGGGGCATGCGTTGTCCCAAAAAAGTTAAATTATGTTTAACTTTAATGCGTCACCCATGTTGTTGTTTTTCAAAAAACTTGGCTTCACTTACACATTTTTCATGTGGTTGTTGTAGCGCGACGCTCAACTCACCGTATGTGCCGAGCGCTTAGTCGATGGTCAGACTAGCAAGGTTTCATGAAACCAATTTCGTTAAAGTTTCTTTTTAAATTTCGTTAATTTCCACACACGTTAACGTGAAATTTAAGATCTTTGCGTGTCCTCTTTATTTTACCATTCGCGTTTGTTTCGCGTGTTTCTCATACCAATAAAAACAAAAAAAGACATAAATAAACCAAAAAACAACACAAAATAATTAACATTAATAATTAAATTAATATTAATAGTTAAATTTTCACTATTTCATTTATTGAATGTTTTTATTAAATATATTTATATTTGTTTTGTTGTTAACGTTTGCTTGAGAAAATAAAAATGAAAGAAAATTGAAGAAAAAATCTTGCAACGAAGAACAAGAAGAGGCAACACAACAAACACAGAAAACCATGTACATGGGTTTCACTACTTCATACCCCTCGCCTATAAACTTGACGTCGCCATGTTGAAATCGTGCTAGTCTGACCATCGACTTAATAAATACTTCAATTATGCCTAGTAATCAGACAAGTGATGCCTTGAAAAGGGAAATCATTTGCCATGGCACAATAATACAGGTACAACCACAGTTTATACAGTTGGCCATTCAGCCCAAACTAGTTAGCCCTGACTATTAAGTTTGCTGTCAAATACATAAAATACAAAGGAAATCAAATCACAATAATGAACAATCTATTATGTTTGTTGTCAAATGTTGTTAACAGAACTCTGAATGGCCAACTGTATAAACTGTGGGTACAACGGTAAAACAGCTGATTATCACACTAGTTGTCAAAATGCATTATTGTGAATAAAATCATGGTACAATAAGAAGGTACAGCGCCAAAAACAGCTGATTTTCAGACTAGTTGTCAAAATGCATTATTGTGAATAAAATCTCATACAACATGTAAACAAGCAATTCGCAGCACTGCATTATTGTGATCAAATTTGACGTTTGGTATGATTTGATGTAACACCTTCTTATTCCACCATGAATAAAATCACATACAGAAGGTAAACAAGCAATTCACAGTAATGTGTTATTGTGAACAATTTTGACGTTTCGTATGATTTGATGTAATACTATGTTTACATTAACGAAATCCACTCGATTTCAACTGCCAATTCCATTGCTCAAACGTAAAATGAAATCCATTCCACTTCAGATGAGTTTTCATTTGATGTACATATATACAAATGAATTGACAGATGAAATCGAGTGGATTTCGTAAATGTAAATATAGTATAGAACCCTCTTATTCCACTATGTCATTTGCATAGAGCTAACAGGTAACTGATAAATTTAACATTTTAACGTTTATCAATTATTTTCCAGGTAACTCTACCAAACATCCCTTCCCAATTTAATGGTCAGACACCGTATTTGTTTCTGTCTACCTATTTCTCACTATCAGAGTGATGAGAATGTGTCCACTACATTTTTTGTTATTATTATGGTTGGTTTTCGTCATTGTTGTTGTTGCTATTATTGCTGAATAAAAAGCAGCAACAAACGATCGCAGCAGTAACAACAATAACAATTATAAGCAAACAAAAAATACACAACAAAAGCCAACAATAACAGTTAAGTGGATTTTTATAAAGAGACGCGATGTGCGATTTTTTTTGGCTTAGGGAAGGAATGTCATTCGTGTTTCAGAGCGCTTCTAAAGCAGTCCGACCTAGTCCGCAAGCCGTTGCGGTTCTGCGATTTTTTGTTTGTTTTTTTGGTTTTCGAATAATTTGAAAGTAAAAACGTATATTTTTTGTGTTTTTTATTTCGAAAAAAAAAGTAGACAACAAAAAAAGAAATTGTAAAAAATTGTATTTGAAATTAAATACCCAACCAAAATAAATTGAAATTGGAATTTGAAAATAGCTGTGATTATTTTATAAGTGGCTAGGTTTAGTTTAAAACAAGAAGACGAAAGAAAGTCTAGTGATTAATCTAGAAAATGAATATTAAAATTGTTGATGCCATATGAATGTTATTTAATAAAAAAAAAAAAACAAATAAATATTAAATAGTAAATCCTACGGAAACAAGTGCAATTTATAATAAATAAATGATTTAATCCCAGTAATAATAAACATGTAAGAAAGAGATTTGTTTGAAATTGAACAAATAACAAAGGCTGTGTTTTAAACAATCCCAAACTACCCAAATATCCAATAACGGAGAATTTCTTCATTCATCTTGCAAAAGGTAAATAAACAATGACATACTGTGTGCATGGAAATATTAATCATAAAATATACCATCAAAAAAAAAGAAAAAAAAACTTCTATAAACAAAATTTAGATCACTTTTTTTAATTGAATCACAAGCAAAATATTAATTTTCCCATCATCGTCATCCGTCAATTTTTTGTTCGTGTGTACGTACGGCTTGTTTGGATAATTTATTTGTTGCTAGAAGTTCACCGGATGTGCAATGTAGTCAATTGAGTGATTTTTTTGTTTGTTTTGTTATTATGTCGGTCGGACTACATAAAAGATGTATAGAAATATGATTTTTTTTTAAAAAAACTATTTTTTTCGGCTTTATGCTAGGATCGCGACAAAATTTTTCCCAGAGATAGGTTTTGCCACCCTGATCTCAAATATGTATAACATTTATTGTGAAAATCCATACTTCCCGAGATGTGGTCATCTGAATTTTGTCCCGATCCGAACATAGTGCGTTAACTCAACTTGCTCCATTTTTTCCACAGAAATCCCTGATTCAACTACTCTATGGTCAAATAAAAGTGAAACATTTTCAATATTGTCAATTAAGAGCTCTGTTCCTTTACGTGCAAGAATCTTCAAGTTTTACCACTTTTTACTCGAAAAGCGTTCCTTTACTTCGGACACCATACAATTCATATGGGAGTAGTTTTCCACTTTTACTACTTTTGCCGGTTTTACCATTTCCAAAAGTATAGGAACAGACCAAAGGTAATCATCTTACCTTAATACTTACTGGAGCTCTTTACGTCATGTTTACATTCGTTTTTTACCGTGTGAACCCTCTTTTATGAGGATTTATTTGGCATATACTCAAAAAGTTTGACACTTGAAGGAACGAGGAACATTTTTGTAGTGTGTTCATTTAAGGATGCTTATAGTAAGTTTACATTTACGAAATCCACTCGATTTCAACTGTCAATTCCATTGATTAAATGTCAAATAAAATCCAATGGATTTCAGATGAGTTTTCATTTGACATATACGCAAAGGAAATGACAGTTGAAATCGAGTGGATTTCGTAAATGTAAACTAACCATTATGGGCATTTTTTTAACTTATATTTTTTTATTTAATCTAGTTACAGACTTTATGTGTTCTGCGACTAATAGTATGTTTACATTAGAGCCTTTTGTCAGGTTAACCATCTTAAAAAATATACGATAGAATTGACCATTTAAATCGACTAAATTTATTAAATCAAGGTAGTGTAGACGTACTATAACAATGAAATTAAATGAAAAATATTTTTCTGACACCAACCTTCGGAAGTGTGATGATATTGGGCGAGAACTTATAACATTTCGAATAAGAAACAAATTCGACCAAAAAAATTTTATAAATCAACTTTGGGGCCATGGCACAATTACCAAGGTAGTAGCATCGTAAAATTTTGAATATGTTATGTCAAAATTTTCTTTATGTTGTTGGGGAAAATACAACAAAAATATTTTTTTTTTTATAAATGGATTTGACTTTTCATATTCGAACAGCTGGTGTGATAACACTACCTGGGTAATTGTGCCATGTTTGGGGCCGACTTTTAATACTTACAGATTTCTTGTGGGGAAAATTTTACACATTTAGGAAAATTTTACACATTTAGGAAAAAGTACAAAATTGACCAAAATAGTATTTTTAGTATGTCCAAATTGCTACAATCACTTTTAGGATTTATGTTATAACTACAGATTTCTTGCATTGGGAGACCTATTGTGAAATTCTATAAGGCTGATTTTATCCTTTAACACCCATAATCAAAAACGAGGAATTGTGGGAAAATTTTACACATTTTGGATAAAGACCAAAAATTTTATTTTAATATGTCCTATTTGGAACCCTTATCATTAGGATGTATTGTAGCTTAAGATTTATTGTATTAGGTGACCCATAGTAGAATTTAACTAGCACTAATTTATCCCTTACAACCCACCATCGAACACGGAGAATTGTGGGAAAATTTTAGACATTTTGGAAAAAGGACAAAATAGACCAAAACTAGTATTTTATTATGTCATATTTGGGACCCTTATTATTAGGATATCTATTGTAGGTAGAAATTTGTTTTTTAATGGACCTATAATGAAATTTGATGAGGAATATTTCTTCCTTTGTCACCAACTTTGCGTCATCAATTGTGACGGGAGAAATCGTCACTTTTTTGGATAATTGCTAATTAGACCAAAAAATATTTTTAAATATACAAAAATTTGTGTACAATTTTAATTAAACAAACTTCTAGATGCAGGTATAATCTGTTTAGTGATCTATAGTGAAATTTGATTAGGATTAATTTATCCTTCAACACCCGCCATCGAACACGGAGAATTGTGGGAAAATTTTAGACATTTTGGAAAAAGAAGAAAATATACCAAAAATTGTATTTTAATATGTCCTATTTGGGACCCTTATTATTAGGATATATATTATAGCTAGAGATTTCGTGTTTTAGTAGACCTATAATGAAATTTTATGAGGAATATTTCATTCTTTGTCATTAACTTTGCGTCATCAATTGTGATGGGAGAAATCGGCTCTTTTTGGTATAATTGCTAATTAGACCAAAAATATTTTGTAAAATATATAAAAATTTGTATACAACTGTTATTGATTCAACTTCTGTTCAGTGACCTATAGTGAAATTTGATTAGGATTAATTTATCCTTCAACACCCGCCATCGAACACGGAGAATTGGGAAAATTTTAGACATTTTGGAAAAAGAAGAAAATAGACCAAAAATTGTATTTTAATATGTCCTATTTGGAACCCGTATTATTAGGATATCTATTGTAGCTAGAGATTTCTTGTTTTAGAGGACCTATAATAAAGTTTGATGAGGAATATTTCATTCTTTGTCATTAACTTTGCGTCATCAATTGTGATGGGAGAAATCGGCTCTTTTTGGTATAATTGCTAATTAGACCAAAAATATTTTGTAAAATATATAAAAATTTGTATACATCTGTTATTGATTCAACTTATGTTCAGTGACCTATAGTGAAATTTGATTAGGATTACTTTATCATTTAACACCCACCATCGAACAAGGACAATTGTGGGAAATTTTTAGATATTTTGGAAAAAGAAGAAAATAGACCAAAAATAGTATTTTAATATGTTATTATAGATTCAAGTATCTTATGTTCAGTGACCTATAGTGAAATTTAATGAAGAATATTTTTTCCTCTAACATCAAGTATGGATTATGAAGTGTTACTGGAGAAATTTGACTTTTTTGAATAATTGCAAATAAGACCAAAAATTCTCTTATACCAAATTGGTACCCAATGTTTAATGACATATCTGATATATACAAGAATCATGTGTTCAGTGACCTATAGTAAAATTTAATGAAGAATATTTCTCCCTTTATCACCAACATTCTATCAGGAAGTGTTAAGGGATTAATTGACACTTTTTGGAATGAGTCCAAAAATTCTCTTTTATTATACCCAAATTAACCCAATTATTGTGATATTACTTATATATATCGTATGTTTAGTGACATATAGGGAAATTTGATGATGAAAATTTCTTTCTTTGACATCAACTTTGGATCACAAAATATTACGGGATAAATGACACTTTTGGCATAATTGCAATTTGGACCAAAAATTCTCTTATAACAGTCCCAAATTGATGCCAAAATTTTGGTTATATATCTTATCGATACATGTAAGTATTGTATGTTTAGTCCCGGTCCACACTAGAGCAATTTCATTTAAATTATGTCATGAAATTAGGTGATCTTATATCTAGTTCCCCACTACATCAATTTCAGCTGTGTTCCTTAACTTACCTGAGGTTACCATTTTTACCATTTGTTACCATTTTTAACCTGCAAAGCGTTCCTTAACCCCAAAAAGTGGTAAAACTGGAAGCAATTTTCAAGAGAGTGAGAGAGAAGAGAGAGAGCAAAAATTCCTTTCTCTTCTACCACAGGCTACTCGACAAATTTCTGCAGGTAAAAAATGGTAGAACTGATTTTGCGACTTTTGTTTGACGATTATTTCACAATGAAGATAAAAATAGACCAAAAACAGAAGAAAAAGTCGAATGCTGACAAAACTAAATTAAAAACTGTGAAATAAAAGACGAAAATTGATTTTTTATGTTTCTTTTTGACATTGCTACCAGATCTACCATTTTTCCGTTCCTTTATTTTTCTGGTAAAAATGTTCATGAGAGAGCAATTTTGACACTTTTCTCTTTTACCATTAAAAAAGTAAAGGAACAAAGCTTTCATGATATCACTTTACTATGCAACTCGATCTAGAGACGCATAATTTCATGAAATTTTTTCAATGAAACCACTCTAGTGTGGACCGGGACTTACTGACCTATACTGAAATTTGTTGATGAACATTTTGATGAGGTCGACTCCTTAACCTCATCACTAAAAATGCAGCCCAAGAAAAACTAAGGGAAAAAACCCAAGAATAGAAAACACGCGGGCTGATGTTGTCCGTTCTATGGATCGAAAGAAACTCAAATTTTATTTACTATTCTACAAAATATTTACAACTCTTAAAACTAACACACACAGACAATACATTTAGTAATGTACGCTGTCTACATAAATACATCATGCACACCACGCACACACTGCGTTGCGGGTGATAAGAAACATACACTATTTTATTACCGACCCTTTCTATTTATGGCCGACATCTGTTATGTGTAAAGATAGCACATTGGTGCGTTGACTAAAATCTACCTGACACCATTAAAAACAATTCTATAAAATTGTCCACATTTCTTTCTTTAACAACAGCCTTGGATCACCAAACATTACGACAGAAATTTAAATTTTTTGGCATAGTTGCAAATTAGACCAAAAAAATATCATTTAATATGCCCAAATTTGTACCTATATCTTATAGATACATATATAATCTGTTGAGAGCCCTATAGTGAAGTTTGATGGTGAATATTTCTTCTTTTGTCACCAAACAAGTATCAAGAAATATTAGGGATAAATTGAATCTTTTTGGAATATATGCAAAAATGACCAAATTTGTATATTTTAATATTCAAATTATTACTGATATTTTAATGATATATTTCATAGACACAAGTATCTTCTCTTAAATGACTCATATGAAATTTGATGAGGATTATTTGATTCTTTATCATCAACTTTGTACCACGAAATATTTAGTGAGAAATATGCACTTTTTGGGATGATTAAAAATTAGACCAAAAATTATCTTTTAATATAGCCAAATTAATAACCATATTTTAATGGCATATCTTATAGATACAGGTGTCATTAGGTTAGTTTACGTCACTGAACACCTATAGCAAAATTAAATGAAGATTATTTTTCCCATTGTCACCAAACATCGAAAACGAAGAGTTGTGAAAAAATTTTACATTTTATGGAAGATTACAAAAAAGATCAAAATTCTTCGACTTATTGTGAAATTTGAGGCAGATCATTGTTTCAAGATGAATTTGTCACCTTGTGGAAATTGTACAAAAATGACCAAAAAAATATCTCCCTTGGGGCCGATGTTTTAATGCCATATAGTATAGTCACATATTTGGGACCGATATTTCAATGCCATATACTATATAGTCACATATCTGTTTATTAGGCGACCTTTTGCAAAATTTAATAAAGAATATTTTTACTTTGTCACCAGTATTCGATCATGAAGTATTACAGGAGAATTTGACACATTTTGAAATAAATGGAAAATTGACCAAAATAATATTTTTTTAAATGCCCAAATTGTTATTGATATGTTAATGATATATCCAAGGCCTACAGAAGGTCAGCCATTCAGAGTACTGTTAACAACATTTGACAACAAACATAATAGATTGTTCATTATTGTGATTTGATTTCCTTTGTATTATATGTCACAATAATGTATTTGACAGCAAACTAAATAGTCAGGGCTAACTAGTTTGGGCTGAGTGTCCGACTGTATAGACTGTGGATATATCTTTTAGAAGCAAATACTTTTTTCTTTGACTTATAGTAGCAGTTAATGAAGAATATTTTCCCCATTAAAGTCAAAGTTTTGCTTGGTTTACATTTACGAAATCCACTCGATTTCAACTGTCAAATCCATAGGATAAACGTCAAATGAAATCCAGATGAGATTTCATTTGACGTTTGAGCTTTGGAATTGACAGTTGAAATCGAGTGGATTTCGTAAATGTAAACTTTCCAAAGAATTTCATATGTGGCCTATGGAAAATGTTTACATCAATATTGCTGTATATTGCAAAAAGTGTAGACGCTTGTAAATGTTGTGCCATATCTCTGCTATGTACTGAGCTATATGAATAATATTCGTGTCGACTTTAACGTCAGAAATGGTTTGTTTAATAAAATAAAGTGTAAACACTGTAAAATATGTGAATTATTTCAAAAGTAATGGCCTCAAGAAAATTTCGAGAGAATTTAAAACTAACGTGATGTCTCCAATATTTTCTTAAATACCTCAACAAAATTGTTCTTTCAAAAACAAGTGATATGTTTAAGACTATGATCAGATTTATCATCCGTTATCAATATCCGTTTCCATGACCCTCCTCCTAACTACGTCCCTAATTGTAGTGCTTTATCTGTAGCAGTGGAAAACTTCTTTCCATATATTTTTGTTTAACATATGTTTTGCTAATTAGTAATAATTTGAAACAAAATGCGACAAATTTCTAATTAGCTGCTTTGGAACCGGTTTCGCAATTGGATATTATTGGTTATTACGGTGTGAATTACTTGTATAAATAAATCTCTCTTGCGAAAATGTATAGAACAATTATTCGAGCCGTTATTGTTAGACAAATTAGCAATTTTGTAAACAAAGTCATTGTAATTTCGCTTTTTTTGCGTGAATTCTAATTACAAAGGAACTTTTTTTATTACTTTTTTTTTCAATGTAAACAAAGAAAATAATTTGTGATGAGATTTTTTTTGGGAGAGTTGTCGTGTGGCCAGTCCACTACAACTGGATTTATTTAATCCATCCATAAGGTAAGACCCAATTTACATTAGGCGAGTTTACTTGCGGCAATTGTCAGTTTGTAGGTGAGAGAGGGTGCTGAGAGCAAAGGGTTACCATATGCCTCACCTCTCTCTCCTACAAAATGACAATTTCCGCAAGTAAACTCGCCCAATGTAAATTGGGACTAAGCATATTATTATTATTCATCCACGTTTTATGTAGCTGAGAGTTGCCATGGGGCCAGACAACATAAAAACACATCTTATTTGTTTTTTCTTTCTCAATAAAATAAAAAGTAACGTAGTGCCACTTTAATCCTCTTAATGGTACATGTAAACGGCAAAGATTGACCCACTGGATCTATTAAATCTAGTAGGTTGATTTTCTATAATGTAAACGTACATTATTATTTCTTCTCCAATATGTATTTATTAAGCTGATATTTGACATGTGACCAGACCACATGAAAATTCATTTAACTAATTGACATGTGGCCTGGTGGTTTAATGACATTCATGAGATGCTGCAATTACAGGGCGATTCATACGTTTGTCTTATTATTTTAAGGGTGCATGGTCACACATCAAGCCAATCATGCAAAAGATTGAGGGAAATTCCACATTATATATTATTGTATTAAATAAAAATCGTATTATACAGGTTTAAAAAAAAATCACAGATACTTTTAGGATGAATTTGTTTAACGATAGATAGGCTAAAAGATTCAAAGATTCCCTGTGTTTCAGAAAGGGTCTATAGAAGCGTCCTTTGTTTCAGAAAGGATCTATAGAAGCACCCTTTGTTTCAGAGAGGGTCTATAGAAGCACCCTTTGTTTCAGAGAGGGTCTATAGAAGCACCCTTTGTTTCAGAAAGGTTCTATAGAAGCACCCTTTGTTTCAGAAAGGGTCTATAGAAGCACTCTTTGTTTCAGCAAGGGTCTATAGAAGTACCCTTTGTTTCAGAAAGGTTCTATAGAAGCACCCTGTGTTTCAGAAAGGGTCTATGGAAGCACCATTTATCTCAGAAAGTGTCTACAAAAGCACCCTGTGTTTCAGAAAGGTTCTATAGAAGCACCCTTTATTTCACAAAGGGTCTATAGAAGCACCCTTTGTTTCAGAAAGGGTCTATAGAAGCACCCTTTGTTTCAGAAAGCGTCTATAGAAGCACCCTTTGTTTCAGAAAGGGTCTATAGAAGCACCCTTTGTTTCAGAAAGCGTCTATAGAAGCACCCTTTGTTTCAGAAAGCGTCTATAGAAGCACCCTTTGTTTCAGAAAGGGTCTATAGAAACACCCTTTGTTTCAGAAAGGGTCTATGGAAGCAACCTGTGTTTCAGAAAGGGTCTATAGAAGCACCCTTTGTTTCAGAAAGGGTGTGTAGAAGCACCCTCTGTTTCAGAAAGGGTCTATAGAAGCACCCTTTGTTTCATAAAGGGTCTATAGAAGCACCCTTTGTTTCAGAAAGGGTCTATAGAAGCACCCTGTGTTTCAGAAAGGGTCTATAGAAGCACCCTGTGTTTCAGAAGAACCTATAGAGCACCCTTTGTTTCAGAAACGGTCTATAGAAGCACCCTGTGCTTCAGAAAGGGTCTATAGAAGCACCCTTTGTTTCAGAAAGGGTTTAAAGAAACACCCTTTCTTACAGAAAAGGTATATAGAAGCACCCTGTGTTTCAGAAAGGGTCTATAGAAGCACCCTTTGTTTCAGAAAGGGTCTATAGAAGCACCCTTTGTTTCAGAAAGGGTCTATAGAAGCACCCTTTGTTTCAGAAAGGGTCTATAGAAGCACCCTTTGTTTCAGAAAGGGTCTATAGAAGCACCCTTTGTTTCAGAAAGGGTCTATAGAAGCACCCTTTGTTTCAGAAAGCGTCTATAAAAGCACACTTTGTTTGAGAAAGGTCTATAGAAGCACCCTTTGTTTCAGAAAGGGTATATAGAATCACACTTTGTCTCAGAAAGCGTCTATAGAAGCACGCTTTGTTTCAGAAAGGGTCTATAGAAGCACCCTTTGTTTCAGAAAGGGTCTATAGAAGCACCCTTTGTTTCAGAGAGGGTCTATAGAAGCACCCTTTGTTTCAGAAAGCGTCTATAAAAGCACACTTTGTTTGAGAAAGGTCTATAGAAGCACCCTTTGTTTCAGAAAGGGTATATAGAATCACACTTTGTTTCAGAAAGGGTCTATAGAAGCACCCTTTTTCAGAAAGGGTCTATAGAAGCACCCTTTGTTTCAGAAAGGGTCTATAGAAGCACCCTTTGTTTCAGAAAGGGTCTATAGAAGCACCCTTTGTTTCAGAAAGGGTCTATAGAAGCACCCTTTGTTTCAGAAAGGGTCTATAGAAGCACCCTTTGTTTCAGAAAGGGTCTATAGAAGCACCCTTTGTTTCAGAAAGCGTCTATAAAAGCACACTTTGTTTGAGAAAGGTCTATAGAAGCACCCTTTGTTTCAGAAAGGGTATATAGAATCACACTTTGTCTCAGAAAGCGTCTATAGAAGCACGCTTTGTTTCAGAAAGGGTCTATAGAAGCAACCTTTGTTTCAGAAAGTGTCTATATAAGCACCCTTTGTTTCAGAAAGGGTCTATAGAAGCACCCTTTGTTTCAGAAAGGGTCTATAGAAGCACCCTTCGTTTCAGAAAGGGTCTATAGAAGCACCCTTTGTTTCAGAAAGGGTATACAGAAGCGCCCTTTGTTTCAGAAAGGGTCTACAGAAGCACCCTTCGTTTCCGAAAGGGTTTATAGAACCACCCTGTGTTTCAGAAAGGGTCTAGAGAAGCACTCCTTGTTTCAGAAAGGGTCTATAGAAGCACCCTGTGTTTCAGAAAAGTTATATAGAAACACCCTGTGTTTCAAAAAGGGTCAATAGAAGCACCCTTTGTTTCAAAAAGTGTCAATAGAAGCAACCTTTGTTTAAAAAAGTGTCAATAGAACCACCCTTTTTTCAGAAAGGGTGTATAGAAGCACCCTGTGTTTCAGAATGGGTCTATAGAAGCACCCCTTTGTTTCAGAAAGGGTCTATAGAAGCACCCCTTGTTTCAGAAAGGGTCTATAGAAGCACTCTTTGTTTCAGAAAGGGTCTATAGAAGCACTCTTTGTTTCAGAAAGGGTCTATAGAAGCACCCTGTGTTTCAGAATGGGTCTATAGAAGCACCCCTTTGTTTCAGAAAGGGTCTATAGAAGCACATCAAATGTTTCAGAAAGTGTCTATAGAAGCACCCTTTGTTTCAGAAAGATTCTATAGAAGCACCCCTTGTTTCAGAAAGGGTCTATAGCAGCGACGACCACAGAAATACAACCAAAGCGAAGACATGTATGAACGTATGAGTGAAAAAAGCAACAACCACATTATGTTTTTGTTTGTTTTCATTCATTTACACTGTACGTGAGAGAGAGAAGCAAATGCAAAAAACAACTCAGTGGGCGCCCCCACTATACGATCTAAGCAAAGAAGCTCGTCCCTGGTCTATAGAAGCACCCTTTGTTTCAGAAAGGTTCTATAGAAGCACCCTTTGTTTCAGATAGATGGGATAAAATCGAGTTTCTTAGGGGCCACTGTAAATTAGAATTTATGTTTCAACAGGAAACCCAAAAAACCAAATCTCCATATTAGTCATCAATACCTGCCTGTCTGTCTGCATCACCAAAAGACTACTCAAAATTCTATATGGAAATATCACATAAAAAAAGTGCAACTGATTTCAAAACGTCAGCAATATAATGTCGAGAAAAAAACAATCTCACACATCAAATGATGAATTGTGGTAGCTGCCTTCAAAGAATATTAAATGTATCCGCTTCCCTTTAGGCAGTCTTAAAATACGGCTCACGACAGCATTGCTGTCATTGACAATGAAAGTCGTTAACACATAACGTTTTCAAAAAGTCGAAATAAAAAACGAAAGTTGAATGTCCTTTTTCTGGAATTAAAATTTTTGGCAAAATAATAAAAAATATGGCCATAACTTATTTTTACGTACTAAAATTTTTGTAGCAAAGAGATTTGTTATTGCTATTTTTTGTAAAAGATAATCTTTATTTTAAGCAATCTTGGTTTCTTAGTTCAATTCATTTTTTTTTTAATATCCAACTAATTACGAAATTAATTTGTCGCTGTTGTTGTTGGTTTTTTTCAAATTTTGCATTTGACCAGTTAAGAATTTGTGTTTTGCATATTAAAATATTTGTTGAAAAATGTTTAAAATTTGCCATGCGTTCGTTCGTTGGTTGGTCTGTGATTAAAACGTTTTTTTGATTCATTTTAGCATTTTTACTGTTGTTGTTGTCGTTGATTATGTTTTGAATTACCTTGCATTTAATGTACATTGATTTGTGTTTTAAACAAATCTAAGGTCCCTGGCCCGTTTAGTTTGGCCACAGCGAAAAAAACCCAAAAACGCTTTAATTTTGTAAATGTGTGAAATACGTTAATTTTAACTGTTTTTGGAATTGTTTTATTTTGTTAGTTCATTGGCTTTTTACTCTGCTTATTCTTCTTCTGTTGTTTTCTGGACAACTATTTTAATGGACATATATGATTTGCCATAAATGTTCAAGGTCACTTGGAAGGTTATTGGCTTTGATGTACATTTTTATTACATTGTAGGCTGGCAGGCACGCACGCCCACCCACCCCACTCATTCTTGTCCAAGACAACGAATGTCGATCATGATTGGAATATTTAATTTATGTTATCATTTTTATTTTAATTCGTTTATTTCAATATGACAAGCTACACCTGAGGTATGCAAGGTATGCACATCACTGTAAAGGGCACGCACTATACTACACTTTCAAGCCCATAACATTTTTTGTTAAGATGCAACAAATACTTTAAAAGTTGTAACCTTTAAAAAAATGTTCGCGAAAAATAGCCAACAATTTGGAAAGTGTAAACACAGTGAAATGTTTCAAAACCAGAGTAATTCGTTTCCATTTAATCTGATAAATATCAGTCGCTGAAACAATTTATACTCCTGACATGTGGCCAGAACACATTAAAAAGACATGTTGCCAGGCCACATTAAAAAAATATATAATAATTGACATGTGACCTGGTCGTTTAATGATATTAATGAGATGCTGCAATTACAGGGCGATTCACATAATCTTGTCATTTTAAGGGTGTATGGTCACATTTCAAACTAACCATATAAACCCTGTCAGTAACAAACGGTTGCTTTTATATACCCTTTCTAAAAGAAAGCTGGTTTCGGTAGACCCTTTCTAACAGAAAGGGTGCTTCTTTAGACTCTTTATGAAACAAAGGGTGCTTCTTTAGACCCTCTATGAAACAAAGGGTGCT
The DNA here is from genome assembly GCF_047663935.1 of Musca autumnalis. Lineage (NCBI taxonomy): Eukaryota > Metazoa > Arthropoda > Insecta > Diptera > Muscidae > Musca > Musca autumnalis. The sequence goes on from NW_027411977.1 coordinate 228,642,229, forward strand.
TCTCTAGACCCTTTATGAAACAACGGGTGCTTTTTAGACCCTTTATGAAACAAAGGGTGCTTCTTTAGACCCTTTATGAAAAAAAGGGTGCTTCTTTAGACCCTTTATGAAACAAAGGGTGCTTCTTTAGACCCTTTATGAAACAAAGGGTGCTTCTTTAAACTCTTTATGAAACAAAGGGTGCTTCTTTAGACCCTTTATGAAACAAAGGGCGCTTCTTTAGACCCTTTATGAAACAAAGGGTGCTTTTCTAGACCCTTTATGAAACAAAGGGTGCTTTTCTAGACCCTTTATGAAAAAAGGGTGCTTCTTTAGACCCTTTATGAAACAAAGGGCGCTTCTTTAGACCCTTTATGAAACAAAGGGTGCTTCTTTAAACTCTTTATGAAACAAAGGGTGCTTCTTTAGACCCTTTATGAAACAAAGGGTGCTTCTTTAGACCCTTTATGAAACAAAGGGTGCTTTTCTAGACCCTTTATGAAACAAAGGGTGCTTTTCTAGACCCTTTATGAAAAAAAGGGTGCTTCTTTAGACCCTTTATGAAACAAAGGGTGCTTCTTTAGACCCTTTATGAAACAAAGGGTGCTTCTTTAAACTCTTTATGAAACAAAGGGTGCTTCTTTAGACCCTTTCTGAAACAAAGGGTGCTTCTTTAGACTCTTTATGAAACAAATGGTGCTTCTTTAGACCCTTTCTGAAACAAAGGGTGCTTCTTTAGACCCTTTCTGAAACAAAGGGTGCTTCTTTAGACCCTTTATGAAACAAAGGATGCTTCTTTAGACCCTTTCTGAAACAGAGGGTGTTTCTGTATACCCTTTTTAAAACCAAAGGTGCTTCTATAGACCTTTTTGGGAACAAAGGGTGCTTCTATAGACCCTTACTAAACCAAAGTGCGCTTCTATAGACCCTTACTAAACCAAAGTGCGCTTCTATAGACCCTTTCTGAAACAAAGGGAGCTTCTATAGACCCTTTATGAAACAAAGGATGCTTCTTTAGACCCTTTATGAAACAAATGGTGTTTCTGTATACCCTTTTTAAAACCAAAGGTGCTTCTATAGACCCTTTTGGAAACAAAGGGCGCTTCTAGAGACTCTTTCTGAAAGAAAGGTGCTTCTATAGACCCTTTCTGAAACAAAGGTGCTTCTTTATACCCTTTTTAAAACCAAAGGTGCTTCTATAGACCCTTTTGGAAACAAAGGGCACTTCTACAGACCCTTTCTGAAAGAAAGGTCCTTCTTTATACCCTCTATGAAACAAAGGGTGCTTCTTTAGACCCTTTCTGAAACAAAGGGTGCTTCTATAGACCCTTTATGGAACAAAGGGTGCTTCTTTAGACCCTTTATGAAACAAAGGATGCTTCTTTAGACCCTTTCTGAAACAAAGGGTGATTCTATATACCCTTTCTAAAATAAAGGGTGCTTCTATAGACCCTTTCTGAAACAAACGGTGCTTCTATAGACCCTTTCTGAAATTAACGGTGCTTCTATATACCCTTTCTAAAGCAAAAGGTGCTTCTATATACCCTTTCTAAAACAAAGGGTGCTTCTGTAGACCCTTTCTGAAACAAAAGGTGCTTCTATAGACCCTTTATGAAACAAAGGGTACTTCTTTAGACCCTTTATGAAACAAAGGGTGCTTCTTTAGACCCTTTATGAAACAAAGGGTGCTTCTTTAGACCCTTTATGAAACAAAGGATGCTTCTTTAGACCCTTTCTGAAACAAAGGGTGTTTCTATATACCCCTTCTAAAACAAAAGGTGCTTCTATATACCCTTTCTAAAATACAGGGTGCTTCTATAGACCCTTTCTGAAACAAACGGTACTTCAATATACCCTTTCTGAAACAAACGGTGCCTCAATAGACCCTTTCTGAAACAAAGGGTGCTTCTATAGACCCTTTCTGAAATAAACGGTACTTCAATATACCCTTTCTGAAACAAACGGTGCCTCAATAGACCCTTTCTGAAACAAAGGGTGCTTCTATATACCCTTTTTGCACTTAAATCGTTTCAATAGTGTATGTAAACGGCAAAGACTTGATCTATTAAATTTAGTGGGTTAGTTTTCAATAATGTAAATATCCTATTATTATAACTCCATGGTTTAATTAGCTGAGATTTGACATGTGGCCAGACCTCATTAAAAACATAACTAATTGACATGTGGCCTGGTGTTTTAAGGATATTCTCATGAGATGCTCAATTACAGGGCAATTCATCGCTTTTCTTTTTATTTTAAGGGTATATGGTCACACATCAAGCTAACTATACACTAGATTGGGGGGAAATCATATAAATAATGGGTTGTTATTATTTCTTGACAATTTTATAAAGGAAAATATTGTCAAAAATAGTAGACTCCTGGTTCTCGAACAAAGGAATATTAAAGAAAATCTTAAATCGGTAAAGTGGTAGAGATTCATTTAAGTTGCCAATTCCTTTGACTAACTGTCAAATAAATGAAGTATTTTCCAAAACTTGCTGTTTAGATGCCACAGAATCAATTATTTAACAGATTTAAATAAGTGTCCGCATTATTATTAATAAATTAATTTAAAAATAGTGTTGTGTAAACAAATTTATCATTGTTTGTTTTTTTATCAGTTTGACAACAATTTACCGTCTATGTATGTAGGTGTCAGTTTAATTAAACATATTGATATTTGTAATTTATTTAGTTTCGTGTTATTTTTTGCCTCTTTTGGGAGAAATCTCCCAACAAAAAGGTCGATTGTTTGGGGCACAAACATCTTGTTTGGCTTAAAAACAACAAAAGATTATTACGATAAGTACTTTTTGTTTTTACATAAATTTAAATATCAAAAACAGCAACAAAATAATTATAAAAAAATAAAGAATAGTAGGTAGCTGTTTCTGCTGCTGGGTAAGGCTCTATAATTTATTTATAGCAAGAGAGATTTTGTATTGACATGATGCGGCATGGGATAATTGAAATTCATTCATTCACCTCAATCAACTACCTTAAACAGAATAGTTTGTGTTGCGTTTACGTTAATAGGTTAACGTGTCGTTAATAAAATTAAATAACAAAACAAAAACTTAACAATGAACGTTTATTGTTAATTTATTTATTTTCTTTTTTATAAAAAAAAAAACAATGTAATAATTTTCTTATTTTGTTGATAATTATATAATTAGCCATTTAAGGCGAAGCGCTGTTGTAATGGATAATCAATTTAATTTGTTTTATTGGTTGGTTTCTCTTTTCAATCACTTGGGATTTCATTTTAAATAAATTGTATTAGAATAAAAAATCATTCTATTCAACAAATTTTGTCCAAATGCTTACTACGTGTCAAGATAAGATTTGTGGTTTACTGAAAATTTGTAACCAGTAACCTCAATTATAAAGTAATTTGAAAACAAACGAACGTACATAGAATGATAAGATAATAAGTATACCAAATATTGTAGTTTTATGGCTGGTTTCAACATTGTTTTGGGGTGGTAAGACCCCTCAAATTTAAGACCAACCATCAATCTAAATTACATTGTATGTACATGCAACTTTTTTACTGTAAATTTCTTTGTTCTAAAACAAGAAATCTACAATAACCTTTAATTTTGATTTATAATTGTTTCACGATAAAACCTCCCACCAATTGATAAGTGCCAAAGTGGACTACCTTATCATTGTAACTGAAGAAAAAATATGCGCTCTTTATCTTTTGTTACAATTTGCAAAGTTTTATCAACTATATTTTAGATGAGATTTAAATTTCCTTTGTTAAAAAGAAGCAGAAAGGCCATGTTTACCTCAAAGATTTTTGGCGGTTCAACCTGCCTTATGTGGTTTTATTTAATGTAATAATCCATAATGTTGAATTTTCCTCAATCTTTTGTATTGTTAGCTTGTATTGTGGCCATACACCCTTAAAAAGAAAGAAGATCATATGAAGCGCCCTGTAATGGCAGCATCTCTCAATATCCTTTAACCACTAGGCCACATTAGTTATATGTATGTTTAAGTGGTCTAGCCACATGTCAAACCTAATCTAATTAAATGATGAAACAATAATTGAAGCATGTTTACATTATTGAAAACTAACAACCCGGATTAAATAGATTCAGTGGGATAATGTGTACCGTTTACATCTTCTATTGAGGATATTTAAGTGACTGTATCAATAACTGTAGATTTTAAGTTTTCCCAAAATTTTGTAAATGTAATAGAATTGGTATTTACGGCGGGTTTAACCGGCAATATAGCATAACGCATACTCCCATGGCATATTTTTATGAAATTACTCTGGTGTGGACTTCGATTAACAAAATTTGTCTCTGAGTTATCACATCTTTACACTGTTCCGGATTTAGTAAATCCAGTGGATATAAAGTGGCTATAAAAGTACCCTTTTTTCAAAAAGGTGCTATAGAAACACTCTTTCCTTCAAAAATGTGATATAGAAGCCCACTTTCTTTCAGGAAAAGTCTATAGAAGCCCACAATCCTTCAAAAGGGTCTATAGAAGGTCGCTTTCTTTCAAAAAAATGTGTTTAGAAGCATACTTTCTTTCAGAAAGGGTCTCTATAAGCCAACTTTCTTTCAGAAAGGGTCCATATAAGCCCACTTTCTTTCAAAAAGGGTCTATGCAAGCACCCTTTGTTTCAAAAAGGGTTTATGGAAGCACCCTATGTTTCAAAAAGGGTCTATGGAAGCACCCTTTGTTTCAAAAAGGGTCTATGGGAGCACCCTTTATTTCAAAAAGGGTCTATGGAAGCACCCTTTGTTTCAAAAAGGGTCTATGGAAGCACCCTATGTTTCAAAAAGGGTCTACGGAAGCACCCTTTGTTTCAAAAAGGGTCTATGGGAGCACCTTTTATTTCAAAAAGGGTCTATGAAGCACCCTTTGTTTCAAAAAGGGTCTATGAAGCACCCTTTGTTTCAAAAAGGGTCTACGAAAGCACCCTTTGTTTCAAAAAGGGTCTATGGAAGCAACCTTTGTTTCAAAAAGGGTCTACGGAAGCACCCTTTGTTTGAAAAAGGATCTATAGAAGCTCCCTTTGTTTGAAAAAGGGTCTATGGAAGCACCCATTGTTTCAAAGAGGGTCTATGGAAGCACCCTTTGTTTGAAAAAGGATCTATAGAAGCTCCCTTTGTTTGAAAAAGGGTCTATGGAAGCACCCATTGTTTCAAAGAGGGTCTATGGAAGCACCCTTTGTTTCAAAAAGAGTCTATGGAAGCACCCTTTGTTTCTAAAATGGTCTATGGAAGCACTCTATTTCAAAAAGGGTCTATGGAAGCACCCTTTGTTTCAAAAAGGGTCTATGGAAGCACCCTTTGTTTCAAAAAGGGTGTATACAAGCACCATTTGTTTCAAGAAGGGTCTATAGAAGCACTCTTTGTTTCAAAAAGGGTCTATAGAAGCACCCTTTGTTTCAAAAAGGGTCTATACAAGCACTTTTTACTTACCTTACACTGCGTTTATACATGACAGGACAGTTGAGTACATGTATTGATTGTCAAAAGCCCGAAACTTGCCTGTGTGACGTAGGCGTCCAATTCTAAAATTATGAATGAAATAAAATTATGAAATAATTCTAAAACTATGAATGAAAATCGTCGATTTCTTTTTGTTTTTCGTTCACATATTTTGTTTTTGTTCATGTTCTTTTGTTTTCAACACATTTCAATTATTACTTACTTACTTAGTTGGCCCATTACAGAACATTTGTTCCATAGACCGAACTAAGAAAAGATCTCCATTCCTCTCTGTTTTTCGCTTGGCTTTTTGGAATACCGCGCCTTTCCATTTCTTCATCCACTTGTGTGCTCCATCGAAGCTTAGGCCTGCCGATTCTGCGTGCACCGCCATGTGGCATGTATTCATACGCCTTTTTAGCGGGTTCATCATCGCTCATTCTCATGATATGGCCTAGCCAACGCAATCGTTGCATCTCGATACGTTTAACTATATGCATGTCTTTGTATAGTTTATATAGCTCGTGGTTCATACGACGTCGATATTCACCGTCAACGCAAATCGGCCCGTAGATCTTTCGAAGAATTTTCCTCTCAAACACACCAAGCACTGCCTTATCTGCTTGCGCAAGTACCCATGCTTTGGAGCCATACATTAGCACGGGTAGTATCAGCGTTTTGTATAGTGTTATTTTTGTTTGACGAGATGTGGCTTTGTTTTTAAATTGCTTACTTAATCCATAGTAGCATCTGTTGGCCAATACAATTCTTCTTCTTATTTCACAACTGATGTTGTTTGTTGTGTTTATGGCAGTGCCGAGGTAGACGAAGTCTTTAACTACCTCAAAATTGTAGGTACCAACTTCTACGGTTGGTCCGAGCTCTATGGACGCTTTGCGCGTCGACACCATCAATTTGGTCTTTTCGCCGTTTACCGCCAGACCCACTTTCGCAGATTCTGCTTCGACCTTCCTAAAGGTATCAGTTACTTCCTTTACTGATCGTCCCATGATGTCTATGTCATCAGCATAGGCAAGTAACATGTGGCTATTGGTGTAAATTGTGCCATTTCTTTTGACATTTGCATCTCGTATTACCTTTTCCAGCAAAATGTTGAATAGGTCACACGAAAGGCTGTCTCCTTGTCTGAAACCTCTTTTGGTACAAAATTCTTCAATTATTATCTCACTTATTTTTACAAAAAATGTCAACAATTTGTTAACCCGACTGTCTGTGAAAAAATGATGGACAGCTGGGAGACAGCCGACATAAATATGTATGTGTTAGTGAATCAGAGTTGTATTTGAAGACAAACTGTCGGGTGTAAACGCCTAGAAATGAGTATCCTTAAAGCACCAAGCCACACGGCAATTAGTTATATATCTTTTAAATGTGGCCTGGCCACATGTCAAATCGCAGATTAATAAATCATGGAGCTTTAGTAATAACATGTTTACATTATTAAAAAACTAACCCACTTTAAGCCCAGGGTAAACTTGCATCTACTATTGAGAGGATAAAAAAACAATTTCTTTCATAAATGGCCTACATAAGCAAAATATCCACACATTATGGAATTCTTGTGCTTTGAAGTCAAATAGGGTTCAATGAACAAAACAGTAATGTAATGTTTACACTCCAATACCCCACAACACCAACTCTGTTACGCATGACTGACTGAGTGTAACCAGCAAAATTGAAATCAATCGATTAAAGTTCATTACCTTCAATAAAAAGGCCGGTATTTTAAATGAATACTAAATAACCACAACGACAACAACAAACATAACCGGCTGTAATTATTTGTGTCTTTTTTTTTTTTTTTTGTGGGACAATATTTGAACTTGACACAATTCCCCTTATAGGGCAGGCAGAACCATTTCTTTAGCCCATAAAACAAAACGACAACAGCAAAAACGCACAAAACGTGCGTGTGCCCGCCTAAATGGCTAAAATATTCAAACACAATATAAATAACAATGAAGGTTTGTAAGGGGGCTGCGGTAGTCATAGCTTCATTCATCATGGATTATGGAAAACCATCAATAACGCCGAGCCATAATTCTGGTATTATAAAGTGAAGCTAAATACGAATTTAAATGCGAATATACAAATATGTTGAGTCTTTTTGCCTAGGCTATAAATAAATTTCCAATACAGGGTGGACAACAATCATATAAACAAATAAACAAACAAAGAGGGGAACGGATTTTCTGTCATACGCAAAAATTTTTATCTCCATTATGATGATGCTCTCCATCACAATAAAACAACAAATTACCGAAGACCTGTTAAATGATTTTGCAAATTTTTTGATTGATCTTCTTCATTGGCATGCATATTCATTGTTTATTTTTAGTTTATTTATTTATTTCTTTGTAAATTCCTACGCTAAATCACGGCAATTTGTTAACCAAGTTTTGATTCAATTAAATTTGTCTCCGAAAAGAAAATTAGCATAAATTATGGCGTTTTATTTTTAGCCTCCGCCACGAGACCGAGAGAGGGAGAAAGAGAAACCGTAAAATCTATAACGGTTGCCTTTGATTCAATTGAAAGTGGCGGGATGTCCAATTTAATAAAAAATGGTACAATCATGTGTTTTCTGTCTGCTTAAGACATGATAAATGACAGTTGAAACTGGACTTCATAGTGTCTAAAATGTCATAAGATTTTTAAATGTGTTAATTATTGAGATGTGAGACGTGCTGCCAAAAACGTTATATTTGCTTGAATCTATTTAAAAAAAAATATTTTTAGAAAATTCACATGTTTTTTGAAAAATAAAAATGTTAAGTAGATAAAATTTCAGTACCTTTTTCATAGTGAAACTAGTAAAAGAGCAAAATATCAAAATTGCTTTCTCAGACAAAGCTGTTCAAAGCTTAAGGCGAAGCGAAATAATCCATTTGGTGATATGCTCTTATATCTTCTGTATAACAATACATACACCCTTAAAATGACAAGAAAAACATGTCCATCGCCCTTTGATTGCATCATCTTTTGATTATCATTAAATCACCGAAGGACGCTTTTTCTTAATTTTATGCAAACTTAATTCTTCTTTAAAAATGGAATAAAAATATCTTATTGTAAAATTTTTGTTCTGGAGTATGTAAGCGTTGTCATCAAGAGAACGATTCTTATTCGAATCATTGAACTGGATAGTGAACTATGAACTATATTACTGAACTAGTTCAGTTAAAAGAACTGAACAATTGAACTAGATCATTAAAATGAACTAGATTGTACAACTCTACAGGGCGGTTTATATGTTTTTCTTGTCATTTTAAGGGTGTATGGCCACACTACAAGCTAACCATACAAAAGATGGAGGAAAATTCAACATTATGGATTATTACATTAAATAAAACCTCATAAGGCAAGTTGAACCGCCAAAAATCTTTGGTTTAAACATGGCCTTTCTGCTCCTTTTTAACAAAGGAAATTTAATTTATTGTTAAGATTTTGTTTTGTTATTTAATTTTATTTACGACACGTTAACCTATTAACAAAAAAACACACAAACTATTCTGTTTAATGTAGTTGATAGAGATGAATGAATGAATTTCAATTATCCCATGCCCTATCATGTCAATACAAAATCTCTCTTGCTATAAATATATTATAGAGCCTTACCCAGCAGCAGAAACAGCTACCTACTATTCGCTTATTTTTTTTTATAACTATTTTGTTGCTGTTTTGATATTTAAATTTATGTAAAACAAAAAGTACTTATCGTAATAATCTTTTGTTGTTTTTAAGCCAAACAAGATGTTTGTGCCCCAAACAATCGACCTTTTTGTTGGGAGATTTCATTTATTCGACAGATAGTCAAAGGAATTGGCAACTTAAGGTTTTCATTAATATTCCTCTGTTCGAGAACCTGCAAGAGTCTACTATTTTCGACAATATTTTCCTTTATAAAATTGTCAAAAAATAATAACAACCCATTATATGTATGACTTTCCCCCAATCTAGTGTATAGTTAGCTTGATGTGTGACCTATACACCCTTAAAATAAAAAGAAAAGCGATGAATTGCCCTGTAATTGAGCATCTCATGAGAATATCCTTAAAACACCAGGCCACATGTCAATTAGTTATGCTTTTTTTGATGAGGTCTGGCCACATGTCAAATCACAGCTAATTAAACCATGGAGTAATAATAATAGCATATTAACATTATTGAAAACTAACCCACTAAATTTAATAGATCCAGTCTTTGCCGTCTTTGCAGTCTTAGGGTGTATAGATACACCCTTTGTTTCAGAAAGTTTATATAGTAGCACCCTTTGTTTCAGGTAGGGTCTATTGAAGCACCGTTTGTTTCCCAAAGGGTCTATTGAATTACCGTTTGTTTCAGAAAGGGTCTATAGAATCACCCTTTGTTTTAGAAAGGGTATATAGAATAGCCCTTTGTGTCAGAAAGGGTCTAAAGAAGCACCCTTTGTTTCAAAAATGGTCTATAGAAGCACCCTTTGTTTCAAAAATGGTCTATAGAAGCACCCTTTGTTTCAAAAATGGTCTATAGAAGCACCATTTGTTTCAAAAATGGTCTATAGAAGCACCCTTTGTTTCAAAAATGGTCTATAGAAGCACCCTTTGTTTCAAAAATGGTCTATAGAAGCACCCTTTGTTTCAAAAATGGTCTATAGAAGCACCCTTTGTTTCAAAAATGGTCTATAGAAGCACCCTTTGTTTCACAAATGGTCTATAGAAGCACCCTTTGTTTCAAAAATGGTCTATAGAATCACCCTTTGTTTCAAAAATTGATTATAGATGCACCCTTTGTTTCAAAAAGGGTCTATGGAAGCACCCATTGTTTCAAAAAGGGTCTACAAAAGCACCATTTGTTTCAAAAAGGGTCTGTACAAGCACCCTTTGTTTCTAAAATGGTCCATAAAAGCATCATTTTTTTCAAAAAGGGTGTATGAAAGCACCCTCTATTTCAAAAAGGGTCTATAAAAGCACCCTTTGTTTCAAAAAGGGTCAATAGAAGCACCCTTTATTTCAAAAAGGGTCTATAGAAGCAACCTTTGTTTCAAAAAGGGTCTATAGAAGCACCCTTTGTTTCAAAAAGGGTCTATAGAAGCACCCTTTGTTTCAAAAAGGGTCTATAGAAGCACCCTTTGTTTCAAAAAGGGTGTATAGAAGCACCCTTTGTTTCAAAAAGGGTCTATAGAAGCACCCTTTGTTTCAAAAAGGGTCTATAGAAGCACCCTTTGTTTCAAAAAGGGTCTATAGAAGCACCTTTGGTTTCAAAAAGGGTCAACAGAAGCACCCATTGTTTCAAAAAGGGTCTATAGAAGCACCCTTTGTTTAAAAAAGGGTCAATAGAAGCACCCTTTGTTTCAAAAAGGGTCTATAGGATCACCCTTTATTTAAAAAAGGGTCTATAGAAGCACCCTGTGTTTCAAAAAGGGTCTATAGAAGCACCCTTTGTTTCAAAAAGGGTCAATAGAAGCACCCTTAGTTTCAAAAAGGGTCAATAGAAGCACCCTTTGTTTTAAAAAGGGTCAATAGAAGCACCCTTAGTTTCAAAAAGGGTCAATAGAAGCACCCTTTGTTTCAAAAAGGGTCAATAGAAGCACCCTTTGTTTTAAAAAGGGTCAATAGAAGCACCCTTAGTTTCAAAAAGGGTCAATAGAAGCACCTTTTGTTTCAAAAAGGCTCTATTGAAGCAACCTTTGTATCAGAAAGGGTCTACAGAAGCCCACTTTCTTTCAGAAAGGGTCTATAGAAGCCGGCTTTCTTTCCGATTTTTCTTAGTTCTTATGTATACTATACGTTAATGTAAATAGCTCTGTAAAGTGGGGTTGTTTGTATAGGAAACAGTTAGAAATTATCCGACGTCATTGATTTAAAATTGGATTTTATTTGATTGGACATTAAAACGGTCAATCTATTCGCCGATGCAAAAATAATCATGATCATCATACTTATTGATGGATAATTGAATTAAATTGATTTGTGATTTTAATCACGAATGCGGCGCGAAGCACTTTGTGTGAAGGATAGTTAGACAGATGGGTAGGCATGCAAATAATTTTCTTTCCCGTTGCAATTGATACTTTGTTTGATGTATTGACAACAAGGTTACATGATTTATATTATTTTAATATTTACAAGTACATATTAATACTTTAATTTCGAAATTTTTGTAGGCCTAAAATGTGCTGTAGAGGTTATCAACGCCCTTCAATATTTCTTCCTAGTGGTATTATGAACATATTTTCAAAATTTTTCGAAGAAAAATTTAACATTAAACGATGTCTACATTAAAGTTTTTAACCTGCTTAACTTTTTATGAAGTCTCTTTCAGAAAGCGTCTATAAAAGCCCATTTTTTCAGAAATGGTTTATAGAAGACCGCTTTCTTTCAGAAAGGGTATATGGAAACCTTTTGTTTCAGAAATGTGCTATAGAAGCAATCTTTTTTCAGAAAGGGTTTATAAAAGCAGCCTTTCTTTCAGAAAGGGGCTTTAGAAGCACCTTTTCTTTAAGGAATGTGCTATAGAAACCTTTCTTGGTAAAGGGCATAAAGAAGCACCCTTTCTTTCTGAAAGGGTCTAAAGAAGCAAACGTTTTTTCAGATTTTTCTTTAATATAAAAATTCTTGTGAAATTTTCTCAATCTATTGTATGGTTGACTTGAAGTGTGGCCATACACCATTTAATTAACAACAGCAAAAAAATAACATGTGAATCGCCCTGTAATGATATCCCTTAAACCACCAGGCCACACGGCAATTAGTTATACATATGTCTTTTCAATGTGGTCGGGCCACATGCCAAATCTCAGATAATTAAATCATGGAGCAAAAATTTTAATAATTTTTAGTTTTTTTTTTTAATTATGTGAACGTGCATAATAAAAAAACTTAAAATGACGCCCAACTTTACTGAAACTTTGGATGTGTTTTCGGCTTTACCTTTTTTGCGGGGACTTGTAGCTAGTTTAGATTGTACGGGAATTAGTGAATTGTCAATTTCAGTTTCAATTTTCAATAATAAATAAAAAAACTTTAAAAAACATATTATCATTCACTGAATCCACTGCATTATAAACGTGCTATTATATAACAAATGTTCATAATCTCATTAAATACCTTCAAATAACTAATTATTCTTTCTTCCTTCTTTAATTTCAGCATTCTCCACCCATCGACCCCTGAATCTTTAACTTCATCGACATCTCAATCACCAACAAATACCACAAAAGCGCTCCAATCGACATAAGGCACCAACCACAACATGCCCAATATAAATTTCCTTAATCGGTTTCAACCGGCACCCCTGTACATTGTCTTATTCCTATCGATATGTTACTTCAGTGTTCAATTGATTTTGAGCCATTTGACGCATGCCTTAACACTGCTAATGGCCTCATATCATATGTTATGCAATATTCTTGCATTGGCTGGCAGTATTGTGACCATAAAGGTAAGTTGTAAGAAAAACAAGCCCCCAACCAATGATGACTTTGGACCAAATATTTAAACTTAAGCGTACGTACAGAGTATGGCAAAGATCGATGATTGATCTCATTGGCCAAACAAAGAATTCAGTAGTTGACAAATTGATTTCTTTTGTAGAATGTAGTAAATAAGGAAATGACAACAACAAAAAAGTGGTTTTGTGTTGTAATGATCCTTGAAAACATAAGCCGAAAACACAACCAACGTTTCACTACATTTTTTGTGTAATTTCTGATAAAATAATTAAGACAAATTCGATCTATGTCATCCTTGCTCTTTCATTCATTTTAGAAATGACGCAAAACTTTACACAAACGTTAAACGCCTGCTATGCTTGGTTTACATTTACGAAATCCACTCGATTTCAACTGTCAATTCCTTTGCGTATACGTCAAATACAAACTCATCCGAAATCCATTGGATTTCATTTGACGTTTAAGCAATGGAATTGACAGTTGAAATCAAGTGGATTTCGTAAATGTAAACCAAGCATTATACTATGAAATTATACTATGATTTAAACTGTCAACCCCATACAATAAACGTCAAATAAAATCCAGTGGATTTAGAACTACGATTTATTTGACGTATATACTATGGAATTGACATTTGAAATCGAGTGGATTTATAAGTCTAAACGTACTATGAGATGTGTTTTCGGTTTTATTCTTAAGAAAATCCTCCATAATCAATAAAACCTCATTTACATCATGCGGGTTCAAACGCATCTACATCAAAGGAGTTTTCACTGCAGTCCAAACGGAATCGTAAAAAATCACTCCCGTCAATAAATTTTATTAGCAGTTGTTTAGAGATCCCTTCAAGCAATCCAACAAAATGTTTGCATTCAAGAATACAGTTTAATCACTAGTAAACTGATATAGGCAGTGAAATCAATACTCTACATTACAGGATTTCCAATTTTTTTTTCAATAGCACAACTATCTTTTCTTTAACTTCCCATTTTATTCTCCAAAATCCACTTAAAAATTAAGTGTATTTGAAAGAAAAAAAATCATGTAGGCCAAGGTACATTTATAGAAGGTAGAAGTGACAATCAGCTGTATTCCTACTTTTTTTGTAAATTTAGTTTTCAAAATGTAATAGGGTCTACTCATGAAATTTGAAACTTCGAAATTTGCCTCCATAAAATACTGTTTTTCTTCCTAAACTTGTAGCAAAAATGACCTACCACAGTCTTGAATGCTTTATATTTACATTGTCATTCAAATTTGTTCTATTTTGGAGGATTTTCAAAATGTATTTATGTTTTTCCTCATGGTAGAACAAATACAAGGTAAAGTTAATACTACAACAAATACAACTCGAACAACAACCACAAAGGAATTTGTTTTTGTTTGTAAACCTTAGTGTCAACGTAAATGTAAACAAAACAAGGAAATGTCTATAAATTATTGGAATTTAAAAAACTAATAATTTTTCACATTTGATTGAATATTTTGGAAAACATGAATGAAAACTCGTTAGATTTTCAATTTGAATGTTTCCATATCATTCCACTAAATGCATAATTTCTCGCAGAAAGTAGAATACTTGCAAAAATGTTTCGGGTCGCTGGTAATTCATTGAAAAAAGAGAAGATGTTTCAATCATTTGCTTTTGAAAACAAAAAAACACATGTTTATTAGGGCTTCATTCTTTTCAAGTTTAAGACAATACCACACATATTTACAAATATTGTACCGCCTCTATAAGCGGTGTTTTAGTGTGCGGCATGTCGTTCGGACCTGGAGGAGGTTACATGTCAATGATATGAAGCCGTCTTTATGGGAAATAGTTTTTTTTCTGATGAATAATTTTTTTCTTCAAAAAATATATGTCCCTAATATACATCGAACATAGAAATAAATATATAAAATGTCGTATGGAATTTGACACTAACACTACAGCCCAGTTCATTCAGCTGGGTATTGCTGCTACCTTTTCTTGTTCTACCATGGTTTTTCCTGAGGAAATTTTTGGAACGACCCTATTATTCAATATTTTCTTTGACAATTAATTTTCGATACCAACAATGTTGTTTTTGTAAATTTGTTAGTTGTTGTAATTCATGCACATACCTTCTATAAATTTACCTTGATGTAGGCGACTTAGAGGTCATTGACTTTTTGTTATACAAAAAAATAACAGAAATATTAACTGTATTTATTATTGTTGTTTTTGTTTTTTATTCATTTTACCCATATTTATTTTCAAGGTTAATTCAACAGTAAAACAAATCAAAAACCAATAGGCAAAAATGCAAAATATTATCAGAAAAAAAAAACATTCAATGAATTTTGTTAATATTAGATGGAATTTATTGTTCTTCATATGCAAATTTGTATAAATTGTGTGCAAATAACATGAATATTTTAACAATTTTTAAAAATGAACTTTTTCCATTTATATTTTGTTGTTTTGTGTATAGATTTATTAAAATATTTTAGGGTACTTAACACTTTTGTGGGTCAAAAAACCTTCAGATAAATCTATGAAACAAAAAAGTAAGCAACGATAAATCAATAATTTATTTATTGTTGATATAAGCAATTTTGATACCGATATTTTAGTAATTTATATTAGGAATGCAGATTTTTTTATTCATTGGATTAGAGTAGTTTGACGTAATATATTTGTTTCATTGACATCTCCTATTCTAAAACAGAGTAAGGCAGTGTGTCTCACGTGAGCGAAAATTTACTCTCGCTAACAACTTGTATACACTCAAACTGGTGCTGAGCGAGAGAAAAATTTACGCTCACGTGAATCACATTACCTTAGGCCATGTTTATATTATAGCCTTTTGCAGGGTTAACCTTCTTTATGAGGATTTATTTGAAATATAATCAAAGGAATTGACATTTGAAACGTTTGTTA
Source organism: Musca autumnalis (assembly GCF_047663935.1). Classification (NCBI taxonomy): domain Eukaryota; kingdom Metazoa; phylum Arthropoda; class Insecta; order Diptera; family Muscidae; genus Musca; species Musca autumnalis. The sequence goes on from NW_027411977.1 coordinate 228,658,028, forward strand.
ATTACGGTTATATATAAACGTACTATTTACTCTGTTCTAAAATGACGTGTAAAGGATATAATCACAAAACTTCCAAATAAGTACTTAAAACATTAAAAATTTTGGTCAAGAGTGTCATCAAATTGATAAGTAGGCAATATAATTGACAATTGGTCTGTCTTTTTTACTTACTAAACTTTACTGAGCAAATTTCTCTCAAGAACAAGTTTTTAATGACACATCTGTCAAAATATGTGTCAAAAGAAAACATTCAGTAACATTTCGTAACAATTATTGTAAATTATGACGTAATAAGACACATCTAATGCTTGGATTACATTTACGAAATCCATTCGATTTCAACTGTCAATTCCATTGATTAAACGTCAAACGAAATCCAATGGATTTCAGATGAGTTTTCATTTGACATATAGGCAAAGGAATTGACAGTTGAAATCGAGATGATTTCGTAATGTAAACCAAGCATAAGATAAATGAAGCATCTTATTAAAATCTCTTTGGTGTAAATGCAACATTAGGTCGGTTCGATAACATAAAATGCAGTTCGATAATAAACTTGTTCAGTAAACGACAAATGAGAAGTAGTTGCAAGTACTTGCAAGAACTTACAAGTACTTGAGAAGTTATCGAACAGAACTATTAACTAAACCTTTACTTGGCGTTTACACAAGACAGACTGTCTGCAAATACAACTCTGATTTACTAACACATACATACATTTGTCGTTTGTCTCCCAGCTGTCCATCATTTTTTTAGAGACAGTAGGCTTATCAAATTTTTGATGTTTTTGTAAAAAAGAAATGAAACGATAATTGAAATGTTTTGAAAATAAAAGAATATGAACAAAAACAAAATATGTGAACGGAAAACAAAAAGAAATCGACGATTTTCATTCATAATTTTACAACTGTTTTTGCAGTTGTCTGGACGCCTACGTCACACAGGCAAGATTTGGGTTTTTGACAATCAATACATGTACTCAACTGTCCTGTCATGTGTAAACGCAGGGTTACTTACATAAGCAAATTTATAACAAGTTTACATTAGAGTTTCTTGACGGTACAATCTTCTTATAAAGACAGCAAAAACAGATTAGAAGTTGTGCAATGTTGAGTCGGGATGTCACTGCCTGCTTCGATGCAATACACATGAAGTCGTGAAAAAGGCACTCCGGTCGCTACATTTTATTAGCATTCTTTAATTTAGAGATCCCTACAAGCAAGTCAGTTTGTAGACCCCAACGAACAGCAACATCATTTCCCAGCAAAAAAGTTGGAAATCATGCAATGTAGAGTCCTATCACATGAACCGTTCGTACAAAAACGTATACGTTCAAAATTTGGTTCTTGTAAAATTTTACGAACCATTCGTCTTTATCTAAAAGCTTTCGTCTATTTCGGAAAAGCTTTCATATTTCAGGGTTTGCATAATACTTATTTTGTGAATTTTGCAGCCGTACGTAGTATGTGTTGCTTGATGGCAAGCTCGATAAACAGATGACAAACAAAAATGTAAACAAATTTGTCAAAAAAATAATTCACGTAATATGAAGAATCGGCGGTACTTCTTCCGTGCTTCTGTGAAAATAAATAAAATGACATTTTCGTACCGGTTTCATGTTTTTTTTTTGCCATTAATTACTCCAATAATTCAGTTTTCATTCCAAATATTCCAAATGCTGGGTCTTTTCATTCGTCTATTTCTGACATATTCGTTCACCTGATATTAGCTGTGTTCCTTTACTTACCTGAGGTTACCATTTTTACCATTTGTTACCATTTTTAGCCTGCAAAGCGTTCCTTAACCCCGAAAAGTGGCAAAACTGGAAGAAATTTTTAAGAGAGTGAGAGAGAAGGGAGAGCGGAAATGGCTTTCTTTTCTACCACAGGCTACCAGTCAAATTTCTGCAGGTAAAACATGGCAGAACTGATTTTTCGACTTTTGTTTGACGATTATTTCACAATGAAAAAGAAAATGGACGAAAAACAGAAGAAAATGTCGAACGCTGACAAAACAAAACTAAAAACAGTGAAATAAAAGACGAAAATCATGATGAAATTATAAGGTGGCGTAAAACGGCCAGCTGATTGGTTTCAATCTGTCAAATATTTTGTTATTGTGAATAAATTGTATGAAAACGTAAACAAACATTTTGACATATTGAAGAATTTTCGGCCAAAATAGAGTTGTTGTTGTGCTACTTACGTGACCTGTTAAATAGATCTTGACGAAAATTGATTTTTTATGTTTCTTTTTGACATTGCTGCCAGATCTACCATTTTTCCGTTCCTTTACTTTTCTGGTAAAAATGTTCATGAGAGAGCAATTTTGAACAATTTTGACACTTTTCTCTTTTACCACTCTTACCATTAAAAAAGTAAAGGAACAAAGCTATTGTTGTGAAAATTAAAAGCTTTCATTTGTTTGTCACTCGAATACAAACGTCAATCGCAATGAAAACCAACTTGTTTCTTCGTTCAAGAAATCGACGAAAGAATGGGCAAAAACTTTTTACAAAAACAGGCTGTTAACTTCATGTTTCGATGCAGTCCAAATGAAGTCGTGAAAAATCCACTTCCCTCATATTTTATAAGCAGCTGTTTAGAGAAAACTACAAGCAGCGGTTATTCATGAGACGGAAATTATTAATGGAACGGAGTTTCGAAAACTGAAAGATGTTTTGGAATATGAAGCAAAAACAGTTGCGGTTGTATTAAATGCATCAAAGAGAGGGAAATAAACTCCGTTGCCGTTGAATTTATTGGAGACTTTTTATAATTTATTTAAAGGTCTTAAGGGCAAAACTTAAGGCCTCGACACATAAGAAGCATTGCATTCTTGCTGAAGTCATATCTGATAAAAGACTAAAAACCAAGTTCGACCTAATAAAAAGATTTCAGAATCACATTTGAATTACCAGATATGACTTACTAGGCGTTTACACTAGACAGTTTGTCTTCAAATACAACCCTGATTTACTAACACATACATAAATTTGTCGTTTGTCTCCCAGCTGTCCATCATTTTTTCACAGACAGAAGGGAAGACAATTTTTTGCCATTTTTGTAAAAATAGGTGATATAATAATTGAAATGTGTTGCAAACAAAAGGACATGAACAAAAACAAAATATGTGAACGGAAAACAAAAAGAAATCGATGATTTTCATTCAAAATGTTACAACTGTTTTTGCAGTTGTCGGGACGCCTACGTCACACAGGCAAGTTGTGGGATTTTGACAATCAATAGATATACTCAACTGTCCTGTCATTTGTAAACGCAGGGTTAAGCAAGAATGCCATGCTTCTTATGTGTCGTGACCTTTAGGACGTCGGTATATAATCAGCACCCCGGCTGGCTTATTTTACAAGAAATGACGCAAGCAAAGCGAACAATGCAAGCGACGAGCTGATTTAAGGCCTCGGTACATAAGTATAAAAAGAAAAGGACAATCTACTTCAATTAATGACAGAAATTGAGACTTTCATAAGCATGAATTTTGAATTATGTTCCAACTTTAAGGATTTGGTATATAGGAGCCTAAAGTCATTAGTGGTAAAAGAATAAAGAACGGCCGGGCCAAATTCGAGCTAGGTTAACCTTTCGCCTTTCAGTACTTTGCCAAAAATAACATAAGCAAAAAAGCTAGCCGCTAAGGCCGTCATCAGACCATCTGCTTTTTCACATGTATGTTGTCACCTTGGGTATACTAATATACAGAACAGCTGATGTCATACATGTGAAAAAGCAGATGGTCTTTTGACGGCCTAAGCATTTATGGATACTTTACACGATATGTTTTTTACATATGAGTTGTCACTTTTTGTATACAAAATGTATATGGAGAGTGACAACACATATGTAAAATAACATATCGTGTAAAGTACCCATTAGACTTTACACATCTCTAGGGAAAAAGTGACTCAATCTATCAAAACGTGAAATGATCTGCTCAATAAATCCATAGAATGATACCATAGCTTCATTCCAGGGGCTGGATTCTTGTTCTATGAAAATTTGAAATGAAAAATATTTCCTTTATAATTTTTTCCATTTGACAGTTTTCTCCTTTATAAAAGTTTTCATTTCACATTTTCATTGAAACAGAATTGAGCTCCAGTACTTTTTTAATGATAAAATGTCAAAAGAGCAAACTGTCGAAAATGAGTCCAACGTACAAAATGGCAGAAACGTCAAAAATCTGGAACAAATGTCAAAGTCGGCGTATCAGCCAATCAGAAGCCGGCAAACATGTTGCACATTTTTGCTCGCTCAAATTTGTCTTGTAAAAAGTTTTCAAAGAGAATGGCTATCATGGTACAAATACACAGGTAGCCGCATCGGCAATTGTTGGCAACATAAGATGTCAAAATTTGACATCAATTCAGCTGGCATGATAATGCTACCTGTATTATTGTACCATGATGGCTATTCAGCGCAATTTTTGTTCAAAGAGAAGTGAACATTTTGCAACTTTTTTGGTGTACGGGAATGCATTTCGGGGAAAATGTGTTAAATGTGTTCTGGAACGAAGCTCATGTGTGTCGGCTACGTTCTCACAGACATAATTTTTGAAGAAATATGGACCGATGATTCCACCGGCCCAAAAACTTCACAAGTCACGCGTTATAGCTATTGAATAAAGAAGGTCTACTTGGATCAGCTGTTACGAGTGATTAAGCTACATCAATGGGTACAAACAATTTGCTGGGTTATTTGACAGTTCGTTAAAGGAATTGAAAATTTGGTGGCGCATCTTACTAGACACCAGACAATTTGTCACAGTCGGGTTAACAAATTGACATTTTCGTAAAAATAAGAGAGCTAATAATTGAAATGTGTTGAAAACAAAATAACATGACCAAAAACAAAATATGTGAATGAAAAACAAAAAGAAATAGATAATTTTCATTCATAATTTTACAACTGTTTTGCAGTTGCAGGATGCCTACGTCACTCAGAAGTTTTGTCTTGTGCCAGACTATGAAAATATTTTGAGTTTATGGATAAGAAAGGAGAAAGGGAGCGCTTTCGCTTCCGCTCTCTCTCTCGAAAAACCTAGAAAATTTGCATGTGTTATTTTCAGTGTGTGGCACAAGACTTTGGGTTTTTGACCATCAGTACATGTCCTGGTGGAGTAAGAAGGTGTTACATCAAATCATGTCAAACGTCAAATTTGCTCACAATAATGCATTACTGTGAATTGCTTGTTTACATTTTGTATGTGATTTTATTCACAATAACGCATTTTGACAACTGGTATGAAGATCAGCTGTTTTTGGCGCTACACCTTATTATTCCACCATGGTATATGTACTCAACTGTCCTGTCATTTGTAAACGCAGTGAAAGCCCCTGCCACACGACGAAATAAATTTCATGAAATTATGCGCTCTTGGGTCGAGTTCCATACTAGAGTAATTTTATTAAATTGCTATAGTGTGTAACTCGATTTAAGAACTCCTAAGACTTAGTTTAACCGTTAGACGTTTGGTGTAAATGTCCGTTCTTTTTTATACCCTCCACCATAGGATGGGGGTACATTAAGTTTGTCACTACGTTTGTAACTACTCGAAATAATCATTGTAGACCCCACAAAGTATATATATTCTTGATCAGCGTGCAATTCTACATCGATATAGCCATGTCCGTCCGTCTGTCTGTCCGTCTGTGGAAATCACTCTAGCGTCCGAACGGATTGACGTAGGTTGATGAAATTTTGGGAAAATATGTTATATTTACGTAGGACTTTTGGTATTGAAAGCGGGCTATGTAGGTCCACGCTTTCGTATAGCCCTCATACAAAATGACGCGTGACGCGCCATCGTTTTAAGGAATTTTTAAGATATTTGGCCCATTTTACCACCGAATTGGTTGTAATTTGGTACTTTGTGTCTCCAGAGGCCAAAAAATATTCCTACCAAAGTTGGGTTATATAGGTCCACGTTTTGGTATAGCCTCCATATAAGGCCCCATATAAAGTACGCGTCATTTTAATATATTTTGACCCATTTGACCAAAGAATCGGTTGTAACTTTGTATTTTGTGTTTCCAGAGGCTAAGAAACATTTCTACCATAAAATGTTTATATAGGTCCACGTGTTGATATAGCCCCCATAATGCAATATCTCCCGATTTTCGATATTTTGAACGTTTTAGCCTCATTATCACACCGATATGGCTGAAATTTAGTATTTAGTCTTCTTTAGACGTATAAAACTTTCCCCCAGAAATTTGTAGGTATAAGTCCACGCCATCATATAGCCCCCACAGAACGGTAACTTCCGAATTTCGGTATTTTGAAGGTAGTGGCCATATTAATCCACCGAAATGGCTGAAATTTGTGGTGGAGGGTATAAAAAGTTCGGCCCGACCGAACTTAACGCTTTTCTTACTTGTTAATGGTAAAGCCAGTAATTAATTATGTCTGTACATTTTAATCGGTCGGAGGCTTTTAGTGACATTTCATGCACAATGACAAATTTCCCCATATAAAAAATATTGATGTAAACCTAACCTAACCGTAAACTTATACTCTGTTCCAGAACATGCAAGAATATACTATTATTGAATATTAAACATATTAAAAAAACTAGAAAAATTCCCACGCCCTTTAAACATACCTGATGTTGAATGGCGATGTTGATGAAAGGTTAATTTTAAAATTCTTTTTTACATTTCTGCTACTTTTATACCCTTACTTCTTGAACATACTTGTATGTGGAGGCAATATTAATACTGAAGCGGTGCTTTAATTGTCCGCTCTCATAGGGTACATATACATTAAAGAGATTTTAGTAAAACGGTTTTTATACGAATTTTAGTAAAAATTTTAGTAAAACAGTTTTTATACCAATGGAAATGTAAATTGGCATTTCCTTTGAATATACGTCATGTTTTCCTAAAGGAACTGCTTTATTAACATCCCTTTGATGTAAACATGGTCTTAGAATACTTAACCAAAATCATAAAATATTTCGAATATTGTACTATTTTGCTCTTCCTTGTTATGAAACACTTTCAGTTTTACAAGAGCCCTCTTATATAACCTGTTGTAAGTGCAAAATACAAAGAGTTTTGATTTAGTTGTTTGTTTTTGGCTCGTGCTTTGAAAATATCACGTTTTTTTACTACTACAGCCTATTGTTTTTATTTGGCACAGTGAAGTGTTTTTTCAATTTTAGTTCAGCCAGTTTTATTGACATTTTGTGTGTTTCTGAGTCAGAAAATAATTGTTGTTGTTGCTGGCACCTAATTATGTGTATTACGCACATTTGATGGGACTTTGTAATATTTTTATTCATATACAAACAAATTAACCTGTTTTGGGAGAATGAAAAAAACTACTATTTCCAAGGAATATTTTAGAAGGGACAGGAGCTACGTCTCTGTCGTCTATATTATTGGGGTTATTCCGAACGGAAATTTCTGGTGAATTTTTTCACTTTTTCCCTTAAGTTGAAACGGCGGAAAGACAAAAACTCACTGGGAATTTTCGTTCAGAATAACCCCTATACGAAACTTCCTTCCCAGTGCCGAGTCCTCACAGAAAAGTTTAATTTTTAATGGCTGAAATATTGCCAAGATAAAGCGGCATTAACGCAGGGCTTATGATCAGGATAAACATGCGTGTAAACTGAGATCTATATATTCCACGAAATACAACATTAGTGGGATTCTCAAGTGCATTTTTTGGACAAAAATCGGTAAAATTAAAATGCTTATAATTTCAGAAAATAACGAATTTTGTCGGAAATTTAGCAACCAAAATAAAGTTGTCACTATGTCCTAACGGTAGCAACAGTGTTGCCAACTTCTATTCGAACTTTTCATTCATAATTTTGCTTTTTAATTTGATCGATTTTTGTCGGTAACCAAAAAATGCACTTCAGAATCCCACTAATGGCTTTTTAAAGAAATATGTTATCAAGGATAATCTACTAAAGCTTCGTTTACATTAAACGAATTCTGGTAGAATGCCTCACTGAAGTTGTCAAATCCATTTAAAATTTTTAGTCATTTAAAACTTTTATGATTCTTTTTTTAAAAATATTAGGCCTTCAAAGGGTTAACTAGTTTAACACACTTCCAAACAATTTTGTTACTCTTTTGTTTTTTTGGAATCAATCTAGGCTTTATTTCTAATTGTAATACATCACACAAAGCTTCCGTAATGAAGTCGGGGTATGTCGTCAGTCGTTTTTATTTTGCTTTTGTTTTATAAAGTGTTGCTGAACTGTTGAAATTTGTAGTGTTTGTGAGGGTGGAGTGCAACTGGTGAAGCGTAAACCAAAACAAAAACGAACTCTTTGTAAAGCTAATTTGTTTCTAATAAAGCGAATCAAATATAAAACCACAATGAAAATTTAATTACACGGGGTAACAATTATGTTAAACCTTTTTCAATTGCTAGACTCAATTTCAACCGAAATTAAAACAAAAAAAAATTTAGTTTATTTAAACAATAGTTCTGTAAGAGCCTGTTTATATTATAGTTTTTTGTCGGTTTAGCCTACTTTATGAGTATTTATTTGACGTATACGCAATGGAATTGATATTTGAAAACCAGTGGCTTTATTAAATCCGGTGATATGTAAACGTACTATAAGTTTGGTTATTGTTCCACAATTCCACCAAATATTCACAATTTTTCATTTAAATTTGCATTACTATTATTTTTAATTAAAGCAACATTTTTGACAGCTCAATGTACCATCAGCTGTGTTCCTTCATATATATTTTTGTCCTTCCTTAGCCATGTTTACATTAGAGCTGTTTGCCGGTATAACCTTCTTTATGATGATTTATTTGACGTATACATAATGGGATAGACAATTGAAGTACCGCAGTTAAGGCCTGGGTACATAAGCTGCCTCGCCTGATTACCTTGCTTGGTTCTGATAAAAGAATAAATAAAGAAAAGGGTAACCCAGTTCGAAATTTGCTCGGCCTTCTTTATTCTTTTATTTTTATTATGTCAGAAATGAAGCAGGAAAGCAAGGCAACCAGGCGAGGCAGCTTATGTAGCCAGGCCTTAAAATCCTGTTATATGTAGACATATTATTATATTTAGTTCACATATACGAAATCGAGTGGATTTCAACTGTCAATTCCTTTGCGTATACATCAAATGAAATCTCATCTGAAATCCATTGGATTTAATTTGACGTTTAAGCAATGGAATTGACAGTTGAAATCGAGTGGATTTCATAAATGTAAACCTAGCATTAGTTCCCGTTTACAGAAGTAACTTTCATGGTACAAATACACAGGTAGCCGCATCGGCAATTGTTGGCAACATAATATGTCAAAAGTTGACATCAATTCAACGGAGTTGACACATTATGTTACCATCAGCTGGCATGATAATGCTACCTGTATTATTGTACCATGGTCACTTTGCATTACATAGTTCAAACAAAGACATAAATGCTCTGTTCCAGAACTTGCAAGAAGCTACTATTTTTTACTACGATAGCATTTTTCCCTTTATGTTATCGGAAAAAATAGTACAAATTATTAGATTCTTGCAGTTCTGGAACAAACCAAAAATATAACAAGATGGGACATTTACATTGCTACTATACATCGGCAGATGGCGCTGTAGGTCTAACCAAAGACATATAACTGTAAAGATTGGACATAGTGCATAATGCAGTTCAATTTTACTATTAAACCATAGAGGGTGTTTGTGTATAACAGACAACTAACAGAACACGAAGGCAACAAAAACAAGTATAACATAAATTTATGTCACCATATTGGAACATAACATTATGTTAGACCTCCAGCACCATCTGCCGATGTATAGTAGCAATGCAAATGTCCCATCTTGTTATATTTTATGTCTTTGCAAAGCTCTTATGTTACATGGCCACATGCCAATTTCACAACAGTTATTGCCCTGTTTTATTAATTTCAGTCATTTTTTCAAAATCTCATCTTTACTCATGAAATATTCTAAGCAGAGCCTAGACATTTATATATGGGATTAGTAAAACCGAGTTGTATTTCCCATATTATCCCCTGAAAATTGTCGTTCGTATTTCAACGTGCGATCTAACTCTCTATTAATACGTTTACATTGTAATGGAGTTGGTTCAGTAGATTTAAATTGTCAATTCCATTGCATTTACCTCAACTAAGTACTCATAAAGGGAGTTTACCCGGTAAAAATTTTCTAATATGTGTATGCTATTGTAGGCCGACTTCCGTATTGTCAGTTGCTTTGTATTCGTGCATGAAACTAAGGGTTCTTAAATCGATTTCCCAACTCTGCAATTTCATAAAATTACTCTAGTATGGAACTCGATTTAAGAACCCCTAGTTTCATGGACGAATACAAAGCAACTGATAATACGGATGTCAGCCGTACTGTTTGTATATGTATTTGTTTTGTATTTGTAATTTTTGTATACCAAAAAATTGAAAAATCAAAAAGTTTTTTATTCACCACATCAACTAAAACAAAACATTGATATTAATTTATGCTTTACCCACTTCTTTCAAACTTGAAATATTGCCAAGTTTGTGGTCACAGGGACACATGCAGCAATGTAGATAAATTGTCAGTGTAAACAAACTTGAATTGTGGTTAATAAAATATAAGTTATTTTCTGTTTATAAACTACACTGATAGTACAGGTCTCTGTAAGTCCTGGTCCACCCTAGAGTGATTTTATTGAATAAAATGCATGAAATTATGCGTCTCTAGATCGAGTCCCTAGCTGTAGTGGGCAACTCGATCTAAGAATGCCTAATTTCATGAAATTCGGATCGGACTCGGTGAGAGAGGGTGTTGAGAGGCAAAGGGTTACCATATGCCCCACCTCTCTCTCCTACAAACTGACATTTGCCGCAAGGAAAATTGCCGAATATAAATATGGACTTACACCATATGTTGTTCACATGTATGACATCAGCTGGTCTATACATATTAGTATACCCAAAGTGACAACATACATTTGAAAAAGCACATGGTGTAATATAGCCATAAGCAACATGGCTTAAGCCATTTCTGATAAATTCTAGTCGAATTCGAACTAGGTTACCCTTTGCCTTTTAGTCTTTCACCAAAAATAACTCAATAGTACGGTAACATTCGAGTTTTTTGCCGGGTTAACCCACTTCATGAGGATTTATTTGACGTTTGCGCTATGGAATTGACATTTGAAACCCAAACCCACTGGGTTAATCCTGTTAAGTGTAACCGGGGAATAAGCAAGCTTATGTACAAAAATCTTAAGTCATATAACTTTAAATGGACTTTCTGGATCAAAAATCCTGAAGTCAAGGACGTAGTCATATTCCGTGGCATACTTTCGCGAAGGACCCCAAAATCCATAGGTATACTTCGGGAAGGTGGTATATGCGCCAACTCTGGTCTAGAGACTCAGGATATCCTAGCTAATACTCCTTTCTTTATGGAAGGGTCCATAGAAGCACCTTTTCTTTCAGAAAGGGTCCATGGAGGCACCTCTTCTTTCAGAAAGAGTTTCTTTCGGAAAGAGTCTCCAGAAGCACCCTTTCTTTCTGAAAGAGTCTCTAGAAGCACTATGGATGCAGCCTTTGTTTTAGAAAGGGTCAATAGAACCGCACTTTGTTTTATAAAGGGTCTATAGAAGCACACCTACTTTCAAAAAGGGTTCGGGTCTACCGAAGCACCTTTTATGAAAGAAAGGGCGTATAAAAGCACACATACTTTCAGAAAAAGGCTATGGAAATACATTTACTTTCAGAAAAAGTCAATGGAAACACATCTACTTTCAGAAAGGGTCTAAAGAAGCACTACTACTTTCAGAAAAGGTCTATAGAAGCACTACTACTTTCAGAAAAGGTCTATAGAAGCACTACTACTTTCAGAAAAGGTCTATAGAAGCACCCTTTCTTTCAGAAAAGGCCTATAGAAGCACCCTTTCATTCAGAAAAGGTCTATAGAAGCACCCTTTTTTCATAAAATACCTATAGAAGTACCCTTTCTTTCATAAAGGCCCTATAGAAGCACCCATTCTTTCATAGAGGACCTACAGAAGCACCCTTTCTTTCATAAAGGACCTATAGAAGCACCCTTTCATTCATAAAGAACCTGTAGAAGCACCCTTTCTTTCATAAAGCACATATGCAAACACCCTTTGCTTCAGAAAGGCTCTACAGAAGCACCCTGTGTTTCAGAAATGGTCTATAGAAGAACTCATTGTTTCAGAATAGGTCTATAGTGGCACCGTTTCGTTCAGAAAGGGTCTATAGAAGAACACTTTTTTTGAAATTGGCTATGGAGGCTCTTTTTCTTTCAGAAATGGTCTATAGAATCATTCTTTCTTTCCATTTGTTTCAGAACGACCCTTTCTTTCAGGAATGGTCTATCGAAGCACCCTTTGTTTCAGAAATCACCCTGTTATTGCAGCGTCTCATGAATATCATTAAACCACCAGGCCACATGTCAATTAGTTATATGTAGTTTTATGTGGTTCGGCCATTAGAGCTGGCAAAAAATCGATGGCACTATCGATAAAATCGATTGTTTTTTTAAAAATTAAATATCGATAGATAGTTTTGCCTATCGATATTATCGGAACAAAAATCCCCAACCTAAAATTCATTGAAATAAATAGAAATTTTTGTGCTTTTCGTTTTTTTAATATTTTTTATAAAATAAAAGCAATTGCTTATTCTCCTTTACATTTCTGTGAAGTACTTGTGCAAAATGTCAAGAAAAGCATTGATATTTCCGCCATTTTCATCTCCAAAGTAATGGTGTTGACAACTTAACGATAATATCGATAGCAATCCATATTTTAAAACATTATATCGAAAATATCTAATGTTGGGAATATTGATGGTTTGCCAGCTCTATCGGTCATATGGCAATATATTATAGCTTTGTTCCAGAACTAAAAAGTTTTTACAACTTTTACACATTTTACACATTTTACCCGAAAAACCGTTCCCGTACACAAAAAAGTTGTTAAATGTTCACTTCTCTTTAAACAAAAATGGCGCTGAATGGCGCTCTGTTTAAAAACATTTTACTCGACAAATTTGAGTGTGTATAAAATAGTAACATGGTTGCCGGCGTCTGATTGGCTGATACGCCGACTTTGACATTTGTTTCAGTTTTTTTGACGTGTTTTCCATTTTTCCGTTCCCGAACTATTTCAAAAAAACTTTTGTGTGAGAAAACATTTTTACAGTACTCTCTTTTACGAGTTTTACTATTAAAAAGTACGGGAACGAAGCTAATATGTTTTTTAATGTGGTCTGGCCACGTGACAAATACCAGGAGCAATAAATTGTTTCAGCCCCTGAGAACAAATTTTGTTCGTTTTTCGTGAATTCAATCAAAATAATGTAATTTGATAACTAATACAATGACGGTAATCGAATAGGCCGACAACTTCTCTTTAAAGCTGAGTACACATTGCCAGTTTTGAATGACAGCTTTGTTGGTGCTTGCTAGTGTGGCCGTTCATATTTGTCATTAATCATGCAACCATAAAATGTTTTGTGGTTGCTACACGGATAACTGCGAAATATCGACATTCAAAACTGACAATGTGTACTGCTCTTTACTGAATAACTTTGTTATCGAACAGCATTTTGTAAAAGTTTGTACAAATTTGCACAAATTTTTGGATTATTGAACAGACCTGTTGTCTTCGAATTTATAGGCAATATTGTAATTAATGGTCTGTTCCGGTACTGCAAGAATCTACTAATTTTTACTATTTTTTTTTCGATAACATAAAGGAAAAATGTTATCGTATTAAAAAATAGTAGCTTCTTGCAGGTTCTGGAACAGAGCATAAGCTATACAAATTAGGTCATGCTTACATTAGAGCTTTTGTCGATTTTTTATGAGGATTTATTTGACGTATACCCAATGGAATTTACATTTGAAACCCAGTGGTTTTATTAAATCCGGTTATATGTAAACGTACTATTATTTTATTTTTATGACTTTGTAAATAGGTTAGGGAGCATGGCCACATGGCAAATTAGTTTGTGACAATCACCGGAAATACACTGGTTTACAAAATGACAACTTTCTTTTCACAATTTGGGAAATTTTGTTATCCAATAATGGGCTGTTTATCATTTTTCAACTAATTTCTCTATCATTTTATTGATTTAAGAATATTTATTTCTATCTTGTTTTTGTTTTAATAATAAATTTGTTTCTTCTTCCCCTCTTACAGCACAACGAATTACACAATAGTGACGAGGAAAAACGTTATTCCGAAACAAATTTAGCCAAAAAATTTGGAGAAAATACTGACAATGACACTAAACAATTGTCAGCAACTGATGGTGGCGGTGGTATTGTTGCTGTCGTTCAAGTGGCAGTGGAAAGTGAAACCCAATTAAGAGAGAGAAAACGCCGTGAACAAAAAACTCGCAACACTTTTGGTTGGGCACGCATAGAAATTCTAACCATGTTAATTATTTGCATTACCTTGGCCTCGTTATCCTTCTCCCTACTCGTTGAAGCTTTACAAACTTTGGTGCATATTGATCATCAGGACTCCATGCATCTGCCTGTACATGTAATGATCCTTGGTGTGGTGGGTTTACTGCTAAATGGTTTCACATACATCCTCATTGGTGGTTATACCCTGCATCAGGGTAATTTCTTACATATTAATCCAATGGGTAAGGTAATTACCGTGGAGTCATCAAATATTACCGTAGAAACGAATGGCTTAACAAAGTCACCAGGAGCAGCAGCAGTGGGGGCGACCGCAATAAGCAGTGATCATCAACTGAGAGATGATTTAAAGGCAGAATTGGGTAAGGTGCATTATCATACACGTCGTGAGGGACCGTCGGAGTTGTTGCGTGATGTTTCCAGTACGATTTTTGTTATTGTCTGTGCCGTAATTGTCCACTTTGCCAAAGATAAGGAACATACGGCGAAATTCATTGATCCGGTACTGTCGATCTTTTCCTGTTTCCTTGTGGTGGCTTTAAGTTATCCTTACAGTAAGTATATGTTCTTTGGGACTTCTTTAAGAAACCATCTTGGATTCCTATGAAAAACTCTTGGATCTTCCATAATAACATAACCTCACTATCTTTAACATAACCCCACTTTCTGTAACATAACCTCACTTTCTGTAACATAACCCTACTTTCCGTAGACTTTTGGATCTTCTTCAGCAACACAATCTCTCTTTCTGTAACATAACCTCACTTTGTTTAAACAAATGTCTTATCATTTTTCTCTCTCCCCCTTTCCAGTGAAAGAAGCCTGCATGATTCTCCTGCAAACAGTTCCCGGAACAATAGATATGGACAATTTCGAACGCAACTTGGTCACCAAATTCCCACAAATTGTTAGCTATCATGATCTGCATATTTGGCAGTTATCATCCCATAGCTATATTGCCACAATACACATTATTTTCAAGACGCCCAAACTCTATGAGAAAACCATCGATGATTTACGATCACATTTCCATGAACACAGAATAGCCCATGTTACCATACAACCAGAATTTCAAGCTGAAGGTGCTGCAGCAGCAATTGAGGCAGGAACTGTCGCCAAAAACTCTATGGAATGTTTAATGCAATGTCAAAATCCTGACTGTGCCGATAAAATGTGCTGTAAAGATTCTCACACAGATTTGAGGGAAGTTAGTGTTTGTGATGGTCATGGTAAAAAATCCAAGAAACATCATCATCATGGGCATAGTCATGGTGGTGGTCATGGACATAGTCATGCGCATGGTCATAGTCATAAGACCAAGCCAGCCAGCCATAAACATGGTAAAAAGTGTGGCAATTCCAAAGAGAATAACATTGCGCCAATGCAAATGGAAAATCAGGAAGTTCCAGAAGAGGCGGCATCACCAACTTGTCCAGTGCAGCAAGTTACTTGTGCAGAAGAAAACCATCAACCACCTTCCAGTGCCAGCACCACTTCCACAGCTATCGCAAAGACTGAGATTTCTTCGGTAGTTTGTGAAAATACCGAGGCTAGTAATGGAACAATGTCATCATCATCACCATCATCGCCACCGGACAGTAATGCTGATAATGACGACAGCACCACCACCATCACTAAATGTTAAGCTAATGTTTTTCGTTATTGTTAATTTTTTGTTTACAAAATGTTGGAAACCAAAGAATAAAATTCTGATTTTTCTTTTGGAGTTTTGGGAATTGATTTCCATTTTGTATTTATTTTTTTTTTATTGTGTTAAGTGTGCGACCTCGGTTTTCGATTAGGCTGTCCTCCCGACCATAGAGACTCCCAGGGCTAGGGTACTCAACCCGCCAATCGAACCCAACACACTAACATTGAATTGAGGGTGTATTCTATTGCCTACTTTCACTATATTTCAACAACACAGCAAAGGGAAACGTCATGCAGGGATCTTGGTGGAAGGATCCCGTACTTGCCCACCCTTCCTGGATCCAGTACCTCCATAACTTACTTTTCTCTGGACCCCCGTGCACCACACATTTGTCTCACACACTTACTTCATTGCAAATTCCCCCCAGGTTACAAAAATCAACACAACATATTAATTATGATCATACGAACATTAAAACATATTAATTTATTGAATTATAATTAATTATTTATACGGATGAATCTCTCAAAACTTGACAACTTATACAATAGAAAAAATGACAATAATTGAAATTCAAGAATAATACCTGGATTCTCTTACTAATATTAATGGCTTCAATCGTCAGTGGACAAAAGCATTAATCTATTTACCTTGTCTTTTCGCGCTCAATGTCGCGCCCTTTTGACCTTTTCTCAACCACCTAAAAGAGCTCTCTTAACTGGGTATTTTGCCGCCAAAACCTGTGGGCACCAAAAATCAAATTAACAAGGATACTAGATAATCCTATTGAAAACACTTAGCCTTTTGTCAAAACCTCCGGGTATTTTTCCCTTACAATGTGACAATTTACTTACAAAGCTAGGCAAATTTAAATAGAAAGACAAAAAAATGTAATTTATATAAAAATTATATCGAATTTTATGATTTTCAGGACTCTCTGATTAACTAAGTTCCTATTCACTTTCTTTCCAGATATCAGCAGCCTCTACTGCGTGTTAACTTCCTTTGCAGACGTTACGTTGAAACTTAACAAAATGCACAAAATAAGGCACATACAAAAATGCATACAAAACACATAAAGACAACACAACGGTAAGACACCTTTTACCTGGTATTTTACGTTCAAACAATTGATTGGCTTATTATCTTGTTTCTTACAGATCACACCATACGTGTTTAACAGGCGAAATTTTAAACGCCACAATTATCATAAAGATGGGTGTCTTGAATTAAGGGCAACAGCAGCGGTTTGGGATGAAACGGAGACGCACCAGATTATGGATGATGACCAGCCCAGTCCGGCTCTATAACCAGTAATGTATTTGACCTCACGTCCAAGGAAAGTAGCCGTTTCATCCACCAAATTATTTCCACAACTACAGGAATTCTTGTACCAGCACCGCCGCTTTATCTTCTGCCAATCGCACACCGAGGAAAAGTTGACTTCCTGCCGTTGTGTATAACAAATACGTCCAGCCTGCAGTCACTTCTTGGACAACCAATATACAGCCGGAAAATATCTATTAAACACAGACATATACCAATTTACCATATTTGTCACTACATCACCACTACTTCTACTCACAATAGTTCACAATAAAAGTAACGAACTCAAGATTATAACTTTTTTTTTTTTAACTGCTCTCTGGGCTTTAAAATCACCACGGTAACGTCTTTAACCAAACTATGGGTTTTCCTTGGCGCACGGCCTTATATAGCCCTCCACTCAGCAAATCCCGCCAGATGCTAATTTTCCATGAAACACCATTTTTCTTGACCATTCATTTTCTATTTTCTTCTTTTGTTGTAATTATCCGTCAATTTTCCATCTATTCACTCGGAGTTGATGACTCCCTATTGTGACTGTATTATCAGCTGGTAACCAATTCAATATTAATATGTAACGACAATTCAACCGGCTGTCCAACTTTCAAATATTATACCCCAATACGGAGAATTTTGCTCTCAATCTCATGTGAATATTACATCGCACTACTCTTCATCACCTACCCTGCCTAATTTTATTTTATTTACTTGTTTCTACACATTTTATCGTATCTGGAAGAATATTTTCAACCATTTACACGGTCATTTGATTTTTCCTACTGACATAGCGCATTTACACCACCCTTAATCAAGTGGAACGCTTATCATTCCTACTGCATAGTAAATTTACCATGCTTCCTACTACCTTTTATACAACCCTGCTAGTGGTTATTTTTCAACGTAGCGATCCCTATTTCACCATATCCACATTTCCAAACACACCACCAACTAGAACTCACACAATAATTGACAGCAATATTGCAAAACATAAAATCTTCGAAATCTTCGGGTTTTGTTGACATCCTCATTCAATTTTTTATTATAATTTGACTGAACAAATTATAAGCTATACGGGAAGGACGGAAAGCAGTGGAAATTAAACAATATCCTCACAAAAATTTCACCCCCCCACCCCCATTAGCACTGCCAAGCATGAGGCCGGCCCATTATTGTTGTTGTTGTCCGCCGTTGGTATGTGTGGCCTGCAACAAAACTTCAAATTCGGCAAGGAAAACGAGACGAAGTTGATGTGCATGGCCGTGTAGGTCTTTGCACGTGGGGAACTCCCACTCCCTGATTGTCTCATGCCGGGCATATGGTATGTATTTGCGGAAAATGGTAGGGTAAGCATAATGTTTTCGTTCTTTTTTTATATTGCCTGATTAAATTTTCTTTTTCGCAGGTGGGGTGTACATATATTTCTGATCGGATTGCTGTCGTGATGCGTTGGATGGCCTGATATAGAATCATAAGTGTTATTTATGGTCCATTTAACTACCCCTTTGTATGGAGTTGTGATGACAAAAGCAGACGTGCTGTATGCAGCATATGTCGGTATTATGGACAGGTACACACAATCAGTAGCCGTGGTGTCAGTATTAAATGTGTGTGTGTGTGTGTTTACATTGGCGTATGTTATCAGTGACGACATAAACAAATGGAAATTGTGATTATGATTGGTGTTGCACGTTCTTTAGGGCAAATGTAATCACTATAGGCGTCAGCGACTCTCGTGAATGTGAATTCTATATTGCTAATGAATTGTTCGCATTAGTAATCACTCTTAATGGCCCATCCTGACAGTGCAAAATATGACCTTAAAGGAATGTGTGGAGAACATTGACGTGTAAAAAGATTCTTATTGTCTCTTGATATTTATGGCATTGTGCCATATGAAAATAAGATTTCATTCAAGGCAGGTCAACCCTTGCGGTCGGTCTCAAACCATGCATATTTATATAAGGTAGATGCATTATTGCAACACCTAACAAATTTACAATGTCCTCAGGAAAACCTAAAAACATTTTGAAACTCCTTTAAAATATAACAAATTTGAATCCAAGTGTAATTATAAAACATTCAGAACTGTCGTAGGTCATTTTTATTACACGTTCAGGATGAAAAGAAGTATTTTGTGATAGCAAATTTCGAAGTTTCACATTTTATGATTAGACCCTATTACCTTTCGAAAACCAAGTTTAAATAAATGCGCATTGGTTTTAACATACACTGATTTAAATGGTTTTTGGATTAAAGGGAAACAATCTACTGACCTAATGGTTGCTGATTTACAGTGTTGGTCACATAATTAGCACACCTTAAAAGAATCCTAATATTGTGAATAGTTTCAATATTTTCGTCCATATTCAATTTTAAATCCCTTTCGTTTGGGAATAAGTTCCAGTCTGCTAGTTATACTCTCCACCAGTCCCGAAATTTCAGTGTCAGAAGGGTATTATATGGGGTACACCATGGGTCCCAAGGACTGATGGGAATTCTAGTTTTTCCGATTTTTTTTTTATGTAAACAAATTCATGGAGGCAAGTAGTTCATAGAAACATCATATTCTTGTTCATCTTTGTAAATTTGCGAATAGTGGGATGTACCCACCAGCAGTGTGCCTCGGTAAAGTCCGTTTGCCACAAACATTTTCATTACAACCTGTAATATGATGCGTTGAGCTATTGATTTTATAAATTTTTATCCATCTGGACTGAATTTTACCGATACGTCGTGAAGTATGCAACGATAAACCTATGTTCATCTCTATGGTACCTACGCCAACTTCAATAATTTTCTAAACATAAGGCAAATGGGAGATAGTCTAGTGAAACCGCAAGATAATATGTTTCCCGGAGCTTAAAAACGATTAAATTTAAACTCAATAATCCAGAAAACATTTATCTTGAATAGTATATGCCTACTTTCATGGATATTAACCAATTTCAGCAAACCTCAAAAACCTTTATTGTTAGAAAGGGGTTATACTTTTAACCATACTCATGTGCTACGTGTTCACCTAATGCTTTGTTGACAGTTTTGTACCGGTAGGTCTTTGGTGTTATTCAGACGTATAATTTTGAATAACAAATAGTATCATAAGTTGATCTTCCTCAAATAAGGTGCATTGTATTGATCTTCTTTCTATAAACCCCTTCCAAGTCGAATATTTTCTTGAATGAATCATCGACCGTAAACACTTTTTGAAAAGTCTTTGCACTTTATATTTAAATTTCGGTAATCAGTTAACAATTCCAATAATTTCAGATCCAATTGTACATTCGTTTTTGAAATTTTGGCGACTTTCTGAGGTTTAAGTGTACATTACGAAAAATGGTCCGCTATTGGGATATATTTAGAGATTCCGAATTGATAAATTTTTTTGTTTTTTTTTTTTTTCAAAAAAATGGTTTGTTGAATACGTTTTGAATATGAATTAACTTTAATAAAATTAATTGTTGCATATTAATTGAATTAGCCCAATCACTGCGGTGGTTCCATATGGAACCACTTGGGTTATTTTACCTTTTGGAATAAAAATGACAGTAAAGTAAATTCGGGTTCCAATTCTTATCTTAAAAGCAGGATAAAGTGAAAAAATTTGCATTTTTTACGAAAATCTTCGAAGGGATTTAGTTAAATTAAAAATCGTAGGGTGTGCTAATTCGATTTCCCCTTGATAATGTGGCCGTCTTCGCCAAAACGTTTATTTCAAAAAACCACTGATAATACTATTCACTTATCACTTCTGTTAAATGCATTATAAAAAGGATTTTACGAAAATGTTTCAATTTGCCCTATCAAAACTCTTAGCTGACTGAAATCATTTTGAACCAAAGAGGCATGAATAATATCCTTTCGCCCCATGAATAGATGCGTCACTTCATGAATATATCCTTTGAATGAACATAGTCGCGGTATGATGGGAAATAGTTATTCTTGATTCTTATGACATGGTGGTTTTACACAAACGTAGAAAGTTTTACTCCCTCGCAACGGTCTAGTTTCCTCGCGACGAGCTTTCATCTTTTGAGGTCTTTGGCATGGCATACCCCCATTGGCTTTCCATTTAAATCTTCAAGGGAGTACATATTATTTCCTACTGGCTTCAAGATACGGCATTTTGTAAATTTGCGAGCGAATTTTGCATTAAAATTCTTCCCAAAGTCACTGAGGACATGGTTCCTTTTGTATACCTCTTGACCGGGAGAGAATGTAATCATGCGGGCTCGAGCGTTATATCTTTTTGCGCTTTGTACATATGCCTGGTGCATATTCTGCCGGATTTTGTTACGAATCAGTTCCATTCTGTCGTTTCGCTCCACCTGCCTAATTTCATGGTCTGTCATGGACAGCAGTTTCCTGGCTAACTTATAATCTGCCCCATGGGTATACATACTGTGACCAAATAAGGCGAAAAATGGAGTTACTCCAGTCGCACTGTGTATGGATGTTCGCAATGCACATTCAATATCTGTTAGATATAGATCCCAGTCCCTGTGGTCATTCTCTAGATATGCCCTAATGGCTGACAGCACGGACTGGTTGACCCGTTCGGATGCATTTGACTGCGGGGCATATGGAGCGGTTTGGATATGATTTATCCCATATGTTTTAATCATATCTTTGAAGGTCTTCGATATGAATTGTGCCCCGTTGTCAGAATGTATCGTCTCGGGTACACCAAACTTCCGGAAAATATCCTCAACCATAAATTTAACCACATTTGAAGCGGTTGCCTCGCGCATTGCCTTCAAGAAGGTAAATTTGCTGAAGTGGTCAACAACTATGAAAATGAATGAGTTGCCACTTTTCGAGCGTGGATATTTTCCCAGGAAATCAATGTAGAGTTTTTGGAAGGGGAGTAGTGTCACCACTTCACTTCCTATCGTGGGTTGAGTCTGCTCATTGGTAGGCTTTGTCTCTTTGCACACGGTGCAATTAGAAACATATTTTCTGACCTGTGATGCCATCTGTGGCCAGTAATACTTTTCCCTTAGCCGGTGTAGGGTTTTAGAAATACCACCATGAGCTGACGTGGTCCTATCGTGAGCTTGTTCAATCAAAACATGGGTTAATGTCTCCGGGACCCACAATTTCCACTGGAACTCCTGGGCGTCCGGGTCATACGATGTGTGGCACTTTTTAAACACCATGTTGTCGATAATCTTCAAGTCAGGGAGATTCTCAATATTTTTGGCCACTGTATCTCTAAGTTCATTGTAAGAATCGCTATCAAATTCGGTAGTTTCAAACTCTAGGACCTGATCCACATCGATTTCATCGACCGTGGGTAGGCGGGATAGCATATCGGCAACCACGTTGTCCTTCCCCTTGCGGTGCTCAATAGTGAAATTGTATCCCTGGAGTTGCAATGACCAACGAGCTAAACGACCACTAAGGTCCTTTAGGTTCATTAGCCATTGCAAACTCGCGTGATCAGTGATCACCGTAAATTGCATGAGTTCCACATAGGGGCGGAACCTTTGGATAGCCATCACCGCGGCGAGACACTCCTTCTCCGTCACGCTGTAATTTCTCTGACACTTATTCAATTTCTTGGAATAGAACGCAATCGGGTGTTCATGTCCTTCGCTATTGAGCTGGAACAGAACCGCTCCGACGCCATACTCCGATGCATCACATTGGATATAAAAGGGTTTAGAGAAATCAGCGTGACGTAAAACTGGGGCGGAGGTCAAGGCCTTCTTCAGGTCTTCAAAAGCCTCCTTCGCTTTTTCCGAAATTTGAAACTTTGGCGATTTCTTTAGCGTGTCGGTGAGTGGAGCCGACAGAGACGCGAAGTCCTTAATAAATCTTCGGTACCACCCTACCGTACCAAGAAAACTCCTGACTTCTCTGGCATTTTTAGGAACTTTAATCTTTTTAATTGCTTCGACCTTCTCGGGGTCGGTGCGCAGTACGCCTCCACCTATGATAAACCCCAAGTATTTTAACTGTTGAAAACAGAACTTCGACTTTGTCAACCCGATAGTTAAATTCGCTCGCTTAAGGCATCCGGCTACCTCGGTTAGTAAACGAAGATGCTCGTCGAAGTCGCTTGATACAATCAACAGGTCGTCCAGGTACACAAAGACATTCTCCTTTAGTCGTTGGGGAATGACTTTGTCCATCAGTCGGCATAATCTTTGTGCAGCATTGCACAATCCAAACGGCATCACGCGGAATTGATACAACGGACGGCCTGGGATTGTAAAAGCTGTATACGACTTGCTATCCTCATCTAACTCGATCTGCCAGAACGCGTACTTAAGATCCACGCTGCTAATATAAAAGGTTTCGTCTATGCGACTTAGTATTCCTTCAATATTTTGCAGCGGGTACGCGTCCTTTACCGTGAGCTTATTTAACTTTCGGGCATCCAAACAGAAGCGGTTTTTCCCGGGTTTCCTCACAATCGTGGTCCTATTGCTCCACGGGCTCTCACTCTCTTCTATGACATTAAGGGCTAACATGTGGTCAACTTCCTGGTAGGTAATAGCTTGAACAGCTGGAGACATGGGGTAATGTCGATCTTTGACTGGTACAGCCCCTTCGATGAGTTTTATTGAATGTTTTTCCACGCTAGTACAACCTAAACCATGACTTTCGAAGGTCATGAACTTATCTACGACTTCTTTCAATCGCTTTTCTTCATTCGCTGATAATATATGGGGGTTAAGTTTGTAATCTGAAACGGTATCAGTCATGTCCTTTACAACTTTTTCCATATCAATTTCGGCCACACCTAGTACGTCAGGTGCCAGTTGGAATAGTCTCCAAAAATCTATCCCCAGATAAAGTTCCTGTTCCAATTGGGGACATAGAAACAAGGTTATCTCTTTTTCCTGGTCCTGGTACTTTATGGAGGTCTTTATTTTACCCAGAACACAGTATCGTGTACCTCCTGCGGTGGTAACCCTGCTGTACATGGACATTACTGGAATACCTAGTTCTTCAACAAACTCTCTACCATTTTTACCCAACATACTTACTGATGCACCGGTGTCTAGGAGTCCATGTAAGGCCTTCCCCTGAATACTGACTTCCGCGAAAACTCTCGGATCGGTTGTAGCTTTAGTTACCTTCGAAATAGAATCTATCAAATATCGTTTTTCTTGACGCCATAATTTCGTTTTCTGTCTTAACTTCATAATTTTCTGGGGTATTACGCCAATCTCTGAATTGAAGATTCTTTCCTTTACTTTTTCATAGTTAAGTTGCCTTTGCTCCAGTGGAACATGGTGCCTCTGAGCTGCTGTAAAATTTTGAATATCAACCTTAACACTATCCTTAACTAATTTCTCTTTGTTGCTACTCTTAATTTGAACCCTCTTGGGATTTAAAATTTCTGATTCACAGGGTTTTCCACAGGGTGTGTCTCCCCTGTCTTTTCCACACCCCTCCTCGAGTTTCCCTGCTGACATACAGGACATTTTGGAGTTACGGTATCTGCTTTGCCACACCTATAGCAGAATAGCTTCCTAAATTCGGCCGGACAGTCCATGAATACATGTCCCTTTTCACGGCAGTTCCAACAGACTATTGGATTTCTTGACTGGTTCTGCATTCTAACAGCCGACACATTTTCTTCGACATCTCCCTCTGTTACCTCGGTAGGATCTTCATACAGTTCCTCGTAGATCTCATTTACTTGTCTTATGGGTCTTTGTGGAACGGGCGTAGGCCTATTTTCACGCCTGGGGAAATTACGCTCCGCTTCTATACATTCAATACGCAATTGTTCAACTGTCGAAATCGACATTTGATACACATGCCTTTTGATGTCTTCACGAATATTCCCTCTCAAGATCTTTACCATCTCATGCTCATAAATCGGTTGTAACAATCTAGAGCGCAAGATCCCCATCTCAAGAAAATAGGCATTAACACTCTCATTATACCGCTGTTTTCGTTCCAACAAATCCCTAAGTATATCGAACTTAGACTGAGGGGACTGATACTGGCTTAGAAGGGCTTCCTTTAACCCTTCCCAATCAGTATATATTGCATTTTGTCTATACAGCCAGTACCATTCTCTAGCCGGACCTGACACAAGGAAAGAGAAATCTCTCAAAACCTCAGCCCACGGAATATTATACTGGGCTCGCATTATCTCCAATCGTTTGATGAAATCGTTGACTCTCAGTTCCCTTGGGTCACCGCTAAAGTTTAAACCTAACTTATCAACGCGTATTTTTAATGGTTCATAATTGGCAGTTGGCATTGGGAAATTTCCATGGCTATATGGTGGTGTTGGATCGGCACTAGGAATTTGCCTATAGGGCTGTGTGTTTACACTTCGCATCAAATTATCGTTGTTAGCGGATATATCATTAACAACATTGTTGGAATTACAATTTGAAGTATTATTTTTGGACTGTTGCGCTGCCGTTGAGGCATGTACTACAGTGGATAGTTCTTTCATTCCCTTTGCCAACGACTCGATCATTTTTTTAACATCAGATATTTCAGTTTCGACCATTTTCTTAACTTTATCTTCTAAAGACTTTTGGACAGAGGCGGCTTCATCTTGAACCAGTCCATGCAAATCAGATGTTATTGAACCTGCTGGTTCGTTATTATTTTGATTAACCCCATTCGCATGTATTTGACTAAAGTTATCTCTTCTCGTTATCGAATCGGATAGATCAGTAAATTGAAATGAATTCATATTATTATTTTCAGCCATTCTTCTCTGTTTATGATACCCAGGAAAATAAGTCGATCGGTTCAAATCAAAAGATTCGGGTCTACTTCTTTTCTTATTTTTACTATGGCGTGTGTTGTAGTAACTCATGACATGTACAGTGAATCGTAGCCTATTTCGTTACCAGGCGAATAAACCAGAACAGATTGTATTTCCCAAAAGATGTATATTGAAATTCGTTTTATCAATCAGGGTTAAAGATTTAAATACGATTTTAATGTACTAATTTATACGGCTTCTAAACACAAATTTCTAAATTAGACAATTACAACATAAAATTTTGGGGGATATTGCTTTTTCAGAAGCAGTGTGTGTGTGGTATTTTATATTTATTTTCATTATATAGTACTCCCTAATGAGATGTATGACAGTTTCCCAAAACATATTTATTCTTACATTTCACGATAGCGCATCTTACTTCCGTGTCCATGACATGTTTATCCATTTTTTTATGGTTAAAAGCTCATGGCATATTTCCAATATTCTGATTTCTACTGACTCTAATTATCTGAAATCGCTAATGGCTTTACCTAGAAGTTATACTGGCATATGCACGCCCTCGCTTTCGAACTATTATTAAATTTTTCTGAATTCTAAAAAGATTTTCAATACAAAATCGTTTTATTCCAGCACGGAATTACGAGCTACTGATTTAATCATGCTTGAAAATGTAGAAAATAATTACTTTAAATTTTTAGATATATTACTGCACTTTATAACCTAATCGCTAAGTTCAGATGCAATGCCATATCACCGATATTTAAAGATTAAAATCATTTTCTTTGCTCTATTTTAAAACTACTAGCATTCTATGGCTATGTGCGTCGATCTTATTGCACAGAGTTACTATCCGAATATCACATTTTACAAAGGCTATATAAAATCGCCATTTTGTTAAGCGGTACTCGGAAAAATTACGTTTTTTTTTCGGTTGGGCGCCATCTCTGTTAAGTGTGCGACCTCGGTTTTCGATTAGGCTGTCCTCCCGACCATAGAGACTCCCAGGGCTAGGGTACTCAACCCGCCAATCGAACCCAACACACTAACATTGAATTGAGGGTGTATTCTATTGCCTACTTTCACTATATTTCAACAACACAGCAAAGGGAAACGTCATGCAGGGATCTTGGTGGAAGGATCCCGTACTTGCCCACCCTTCCTGGATCCAGTACCTCCATAACTTACTTTTCTCTGGACCCCCGTGCACCACACATTTGTCTCACACACTTACTTCATTGCAAATTCCCCCCAGGTTACAAAAATCAACACAACATATTAATTATGATCATACGAACATTAAAACATATTAATTTATTGAATTATAATTAATTATTTATACGGATGAATCTCTCAAAACTTGACAACTTATACAATAGAAAAAATGACAATAATTGAAATTCAAGAATAATACCTGGATTCTCTTACTAATATTAATGGCTTCAATCGTCAGTGGACAAAAGCATTAATCTATTTACCTTGTCTTTTCGCGCTCAATGTCGCGCCCTTTTGACCTTTTCTCAACCACCTAAAAGAGCTCTCTTAACTGGGTATTTTGCCGCCAAAACCTGTGGGCACCAAAAATCAAATTAACAAGGATACTAGATAATCCTATTGAAAACACTTAGCCTTTTGTCAAAACCTCCGGGTATTTTTCCCTTACAATGTGACAATTTACTTACAAAGCTAGGCAAATTTAAATAGAAAGACAAAAAAATGTAATTTATATAAAAATTATATCGAATTTTATGATTTTCAGGACTCTCTGATTAACTAAGTTCCTATTCACTTTCTTTCCAGATATCAGCAGCCTCTACTGCGTGTTAACTTCCTTTGCAGACGTTACGTTGAAACTTAACAAAATGCACAAAATAAGGCACATACAAAAATGCATACAAAACACATAAAGACAACACAACGGTAAGACACCTTTTACCTGGTATTTTACGTTCAAACAATTGATTGGCTTATTATCTTGTTTCTTACAGATCACACCATACGTGTTTAACAGGCGAAATTTTAAACGCCACAATTATCATAAAGATGGGTGTCTTGAATTAAGGGCAACAGCAGCGGTTTGGGATGAAACGGAGACGCACCAGATTATGGATGATGACCAGCCCAGTCCGGCTCTATAACCAGTAATGTATTTGACCTCACGTCCAAGGAAAGTAGCCGTTTCATCCACCAAATTATTTCCACAACTACAGGAATTCTTGTACCAGCACCGCCGCTTTATCTTCTGCCAATCGCACACCGAGGAAAAGTTGACTTCCTGCCGTTGTGTATAACAAATACGTCCAGCCTGCAGTCACTTCTTGGACAACCAATATACAGCCGGAAAATATCTATTAAACACAGACATATACCAATTTACCATATTTGTCACTACATCACCACTACTTCTACTCACAATAGTTCACAATAAAAGTAACGAACTCAAGATTATAACTTTTTTTTTTTTAACTGCTCTCTGGGCTTTAAAATCACCACGGTAACGTCTTTAACCAAACTATGGGTTTTCCTTGGCGCACGGCCTTATATAGCCCTCCACTCAGCAAATCCCGCCAGATGCTAATTTTCCATGAAACACCATTTTTCTTGACCATTCATTTTCTATTTTCTTCTTTTGTTGTAATTATCCGTCAATTTTCCATCTATTCACTCGGAGTTGATGACTCCCTATTGTGACTGTATTATCAGCTGGTAACCAATTCAATATTAATATGTAACGACAATTCAACCGGCTGTCCAACTTTCAAATATTATACCCCAATACGGAGAATTTTGCTCTCAATCTCATGTGAATATTACATCGCACTACTCTTCATCACCTACCCTGCCTAATTTTATTTTATTTACTTGTTTCTACACATTTTATCGTATCTGGAAGAATATTTTCAACCATTTACACGGTCATTTGATTTTTCCTACTGACATAGCGCATTTACACCACCCTTAATCAAGTGGAACGCTTATCATTCCTACTGCATAGTAAATTTACCATGCTTCCTACTACCTTTTATACAACCCTGCTAGTGGTTATTTTTCAACGTAGCGATCCCTATTTCACCATATCCACATTTCCAAACACACCACCAACTAGAACTCACACAATAATTGACAGCAATATTGCAAAACATAAAATCTTCGAAATCTTCGGGTTTTGTTGACATCCTCATTCAATTTTTTATTATAATTTGACTGAACAAATTATAAGCTATACGGGAAGGACGGAAAGCAGTGGAAATTAAACAATATCCTCACAAAAATTTCACCCCCCCACCCCCATTAGCACTGCCAAGCATGAGGCCGGCCCATTATTGTTGTTGTTGTCCGCCGTTGGTATGTGTGGCCTGCAACAATTGTAACAACATAACAGGGATTATATCATTAGTTCTTCCATATACATTTTATAATTGATAAGTATTATGCATTTTTTTATATAACAAAAGACATACATATTTAACATTAGTGTTATTTTTTAGTTAAAAATTATTTTAAGGTTATTTTGTTATCAATTGAACGTTTATTATTTGTAATTGTAGTTGTTATAAGCTGACTTTATCTCAAAATAAAACAAACTCTAGTTTTATGTACGAAAAGTCTTTAGTTCCTGTTTACACAAGGCACTTTAGTTGTAACGGTGCATTAAGCAACATGGCCAGATGTCAAATTCACCTCAAAGAGAAATGCGAAGAAATGTTTTATTTATTTTCTTTTTGAAGCAACACGGCCACATTTCAAATTACATGTCCCAATCTGAATAATAAAGAAGCCTTTGGTAAATAAGACCGTTTTTATTCCGACTCATGGTAGAACAAATACAAGGTAAAGTTAATACTACAACAAATACAACTCGAACAACAACCACAAAGGAATTTGTTTTTGTTTGTAACGTTACTGCCAGTTGTATTTGTAAACAAAACAAGGAAATGTCTATAAATTATTGGAATTTAAAAAACTAATAATTTTTCACATTTGGTTGAATATTTTGGAAAACATGAATGAAAATTCGTTACATTTTCAATTTTTATGCTTCCACATCATTCCACTAAATGCATAAATTCTCGCAGAAAGTAGAATTCTTGCAGAAAAGTTTGGGGTCGCTGGAAATTCATAGAAAAAGGAGAAGCTGTTTCAATGTTTTGTTTAAAAATCAAAGAAGCACATGTTTATTAGGGCTTTATTTTTTTAAATTTTAACAAAATACCTCACATATTAACAAACGTTGTATCGCCTCTACAAGCGGGGATTTACTGCGCGGCTTATCGTTCGAACTTGGAGGAGGTTACATATCATTGATATGAAGAAGTCTTTCTGGGAAATGGTTTTTTCCGAATGATATATTTTTTTTTCTCAAAAAATATATGTCCCTAATGTACATCGAAATAGAAATAAATGTATAAAATGTCATATGAAATTTGACACTAACGTTACAACCCAGTTTAGTCAGCTGTGTATTGCTGCTACCTTTTCTTATTCTACCATGATTCCGACTATTTTTAATTAACTTTTGAAAAGTTAAGAAAATCTAACCTAAAAAATTAAAAAAAAAAAATAGTTTATTTTAGCCCCTAAGCAGCCATTAATAAAGCCAAATTATTAACAGAAAATCAAACAAAAAGTTGTGATTAGTTTCATCTCATCACATCATCATGTGTGCTATAAAATAATTATTAAATCTTTTGTAAGTTTGTTAAGACGAAAATATAATTGCGCTTTTTAATAAAATTAATTAAAAAGATAAATGCATTTTGATTTTATTTATTAAGCATGTATCAAAAAGTATGAGTCCATTCAAGGCAAATTTATAGAAGGTATGTGCATGAATTACAACAACTAAAAAATTTACAAAAACAACATTGTTGTTATTGAAAATTAATTGTCAAAGAAAATATTGAATAATAGGGTCGTTCCAACAATTTTTTCAGGAAACACATAAATACATTTTGAAAATCCTTTAAAATAGAACAAATTTGAATCAAAATGTAAATATAACGCATTCAGAACTTTCGTAGGTAATTTTTATTACACCTTTACGATGAAAATAAGTATTTTATGTTAGCAAATTTCGAAGGTTCAAATTTCATGAGTAAACCCTATTACATTTTGAAAACTAAATATACAAAAAAGGAAAAATACAGCTGGTTGTCACTTCTACCTTTAATAAATATGCCTTGAGTCCATTAGATTTCTCAAATGTAAACACAATTGAAGGCTGTGTTTACATCAGATTTGTCATTAAAATAATTATTTTCTCAAAGTCAGTAGTCACACGTACAAAATTTGCTGAAAAGTAAACTGCGTTTATGGGAGAGACCTTTCTTCTCCGCTCACTCCAAAAACCTCAATTTACTTTACTGCAAATTTTATACATGTGACTACTGACTAAACACAAATGTTCTTCTCATGCAAAAACCGGTGGTCCTCTTCAGCAATAAACAGAACAAACAGGGTCAATAGAAGCACCCTTTCTTTTAGAAAGGGTCTTTAGAAGCCCTCTTTCTTTTAGATAGGGTCAATAGAAGCACCCTTTCTTTTAGATAGGGTCAATAGAAGCCCCCTTTCTATTAGAAAGGGTCTATAGAAGCCCACTTTCTTTCAGAAAGGGTCAAGCATCCCTTCATTCAGAAATGGTATATAGAATCACCCTTTCTTTCAGAATGGGTCTATAGAATCAACCTTTCTTTCAGAACGGGTCAATAGAAGCACCATTTCTTTCAGAAAGGGTCTATGGAAACACACTTTTTTCAGAAAGGGTCAATAGAAGCACCCTCCCTTTCAGAAAGGGGCAATAGAAGCACCCTTTCCTTCAGAAAGGTCAATAGAAGCACCCTTTCTTTTAGGTAGGGGCAATAGAAGCCCCCTTTCTTTTAGATAGGGTCAATAGAAGCCCCCTTTCTATTAGAAAGGGTCTATAGAAGCCCACTTTCTTTCAGAAAGGGTCAAGCATCCCTTCATTCAGAAATGGTATATAGAATCACCCTTTCTTTCAGAATGGGTCTATAGAATCAACCTCTCTTTCAGAACGGGTCAATAGAAGCACCATTTCTTTCAGAAAGGGTCTATGGAAACACACTTTTTTCAGAAAGGGTCAATAGAAGCACCCTCCCTTTCAGAAAGGGGCAATAGAAGCACCCTTTCCTTCA
The DNA here is from genome assembly GCF_047663935.1 of Musca autumnalis. Taxonomy (NCBI): domain Eukaryota; kingdom Metazoa; phylum Arthropoda; class Insecta; order Diptera; family Muscidae; genus Musca; species Musca autumnalis. The sequence goes on from NW_027411977.1 coordinate 228,690,287, forward strand.
GAAAGGTCAATAGAAGCACCCTTTCCTTCAGAAAGGGTCAATAGAAGCACCCTTTCTTTCAGAAATGGTCTATAGCTTTCTTTCAGAATGGGTCTATAGAATCAACCTTTCTTTCAGAACGGGTCAATAGAAGCACCATTTCTTTCAGAAAGGGTCTATGGAAGCACACTTTTTTCAGAAAGGGTCAATAGAAGCACCCTCCCTTTCAGAAAGGGTCTATAGAATCACCCTTTCTTTTAGAAAGGGTCTATAGAATCACCCTTTCATTCAGAAAGGGTCTATAGAAGAACCCTTTCTTTCAGAAGCAACCTCTCTTTCAGAAAGGATCAATAGAAACACCCTTTCTTTCGGAAGGGGCTTATAGAATCACCCTTTCTTTCGGAAGGGGCTTATAGAATCACCCTTTCTTTCGGAAGGGGCTTATAGAATCACCCTTTAAATTCAGAAACGGTCTATAGAAGCACCCTTTCTTTCACAAAGAAGAATAGAAGCACCCTTTCATTCAGAAAGTGTCTACAAAAGCAACCTTCCTTTAGAAAGTGGGTATGGACGCACCCTTCTTTCAGAAAAGGTCAATAGAAACACCCTTTCTTTCAGAAAGCGTCAATAGCAACATCCTTTCTTTCAGAAAGGCTCCATAGAAGCATATACCATCTTCCCGTTGTTGTTGTTGTAACCCTTACAGGTAAAGTTGTATTGGTGAAAAGAAAAGAAAATAAAGAGAACATTTGAAATTAGTAGATTGGCATCTAAGCATCCACATCCAGCCCTAGAAAGCGAGCCGCCAAAACTGGATGAGTCCACAGTGACTCCGGTATCAGATCCGTCGGGTTTGCAGGACATGGGAAGAGGTGCCGAGTGATGAGCGGTGATTGGCCGCATTTAGGGCATGTATCTGTTATCTCAGGATTCAGGACCTAGAGATTCTAGACCGAAGTTGGGATAGTATCGATCTGGTCTCCCTAGGTAGTGTCCTCTCACCTTCATGAATGGGTGGGGGTCGCCCACCTAACACTACACTGCTTGTGCAGAATGATATTTGGTCCTCTAATAATTTTGTGTGGGCCTGTTTCAGTGATGTGTGAATGTCATCGTTTGTTGGTTCTGAGGGGATTTGGGAAGGTTTGGGAGTTCCTTACGGAAGTCAAATCTGATTGGTTCATCTCTTTCGTTGGGACGTCTGGAGATGCTTGTATTGTTTGGGTAATCCCGTTTAGTGCATTTTATCGCATGCTGCCTTGTTAGGAGGGTGCAGTGTGCTTCAACGGGAGAACCTTTGCTTCAAGGTGTAAGTGATTTTCAGGTTGCGATGCGCAATGCGGTATTTTGGACCCTTGGAGATTTCCCCATTGTGTGTCACTTAGTCCAGGTGACCATATAGGGGCAGCGTAGTCCATGAGGGGGCGAACTATGGCTTTGTAGGTGGTCAAGATGGTCTCTTTATCTTTGCTCCAGGTACTACCGGCAAGCGATTTGAGAATTTTGTTTCTTTTGCCTACGTTCCCTGCTACTATCTAAGCGTGCTTACAGAAATAAAGTAAATTATCAAATGTTACACCCAGGATTTTGGGGTTTTTTTTATCGTCGGAATGGTTTGTCCGCGGATGTGTATGTTTCAATCGTCAGCGTAGGAAATTAGATGCACATTCTCGGGTGGATTGGAGGCCTTCGACACATGGAGGTTGAAAAGCAGTGGGGATAAGACTTGGGGTGCCCCCAGCTTGTTCTTCCTGGGGGATGTTTGTCCTCGGAATTCTACATAAGATTGCCTTCCGGCCATGTAGTTTACCAACCATCTCTTTAGGTAGTTAGGAAGAGAGGTCTCTATAACGTCCTTCTAAAGTATGGTGTGGTTTAATGTATCGAAGGCCTTAGACAGGTCCAGAGCCACTAATATAGTTATTTTGTGTGGTCTCTTACTGTTTAGTCCTTCCGTAATCCTGGCCGTGATTTCACTGAGGGCTGATGTCGTGCTTCTTCCGGTTCTGAAGCCATGTTGGTGGTCGGCCAGATGGAAGTGCTCAGTGAAGTACGGTAGGGGGATGGACTCAAGGACCTTCACGACCGGGGATAAGAGGGTGATGGGTCGGTATGAGGTGCCTAAGATCGCAGGTTTACCCGATCATCCACATATCGGGGACCTTGAAGGTGCTGAGACAAAGGTGCATGCAAGATAATTTACACCGTGTTGACCAATGTGCTTCAGCATCTTCGTTTCCAAGCCATCCGGACCAATTGCTGTGGAACTTTTGGCGGCTTTAATTTTTATAAGCACATTATCAGTTGTGATGGTGGCTGGGTCCGTATTTGACTTTAGGACACGGGAGGATCGGCGTAGCCTTCTTCTTTCGCGGTCAGGTGTTGGTGGATGTTCAACGAATTGCCTGCAAAAGGCGGATGCTGTCTTAGATAAAGTTTTGGGTGTGTTTTCACCAAATGTTATTTTTATGTTGTCGATGCGCCTGATTAAGGTCATTAATTCTGGCGTCCGACGGATTGGTTATCCTAATGGAATCCCTGAGGTCCGCAAGTTTAGTGGCTTCAGTCAGGAAATTCGGCCTTAGAGTGAGCCTCTCACTCGGCTGGTGCCGAGTTAAGTGGAGGGGCTCGTGGATAGCTGCCAGTCGGCCTTATTGAAGTTGACAAAAGTTCTGTTCTCAGTGGTGGAATTCTGTAACTCATTTTTCGAGTAACCGACAAAAATCGAAAAACTTAAAAGGTTTTAAAGAACGGTAGATAAAGAACTTTGTCGGTAAGTAAACAACCAAAATAAAGTTGTCGCTAATTCTTACCGATAGCGTGTTGTTGTCAATTTTTATTGAAACTTTTCATTCATAATTTTGGGATTTAATTTTACCGATTTTTGTCGGTAACTCAAAAAATGAGTTACAGATTTCCACTACAGATGTTGTTGTTTCAGCTAAGCATAGTTTTACTGTAAGGCGGAGGTGGTCTGAATTCAATGCGATATCCACATGCCAGGTGGTGTAAGCGACTAGATTTGCACTGACTAGTGTCACGTCGAGGGAACTGTGACAAGAAGCAGTGATGCGGGTAGGATGCTTCTCGTTTATGGAACAGAGGTTAGTGTCGTCTACCAGTTCCGCAATGACGTTCCCCTAGCTCGGAAAGCCAGCTATCGTGGTGCGCATTGAAGTCACCCATGACGATTGTATTCTCGTCCTGGAGAAAGGGACTGATGTTTGGTTTGTAGCCTGTATGGCAGACTGAGTGTAGGGGTATATAGATATTTAGGATTTTAATTTCGCTTTCTCCAAATGAGATGGCTTTTCCCTGAATCTCCAAGTGGGGGTCTGTTGAGTTTATTGAAAGCGGTCTATAGGAAAGGGTATCATGAATTAAGAAGACAATTCCACCGCCTGCGTCTCTGTCCCTGTCCAGTCTGTGGACAGAGTAGGAAGTCGATCTTCTTAAATTATTCCTATTTGACAGTTTGGTTTCCTGGATCGCGGCGAGTGGAATGCCTTTCCTATTCATATAATCCGTTTGTCGAGGTGTTGTTTGTTGGGATTGTGTTATCCCCGGGGGGTTTGCAATGGTTTGGTGGGTTACTGTAGAGTTTAAGGGAGGTGTGTGCAGCGGTGTCGATTGAGACCTTCGCCGGCAAGGGGCCAGTTAAGTCTGGGGAGTGTTGTGCTGAGTTCCTAAGGCCTGAACATCTTAGATGTGTTTCGGTGTGACAAATAGAGCATTTGATTGGGCAGGCAGCCCTGGTAAATGCTCCTGCAGCCTGACCTGACACTGGTATTTGTGTTCGTATTGTGAATTTGGTTATGGGTTATTTGGGGTGTTGTTAGGTTGCATGCATTTAGGGTTATTTCTTTTGTGGGTGAGAGAGGTGGTGGGGTTGGAGGGGGGTTATGGGTTATTTGTGATGACGTTCATGGGGGGATGTTTGAAGATGTGCGGATGGGATTCGTCTTTGTTTATAAGTGTTATATCAATAACCTCCTCTACGGTTATATTTTGAAAGGTGTTCTTATTCCCCTGTTGCATGTTCTAAGATTATGTCTGAATACAAACTCGAATACGGACTCACCTCTGGCATTTGTGTCGCTGCTAATCCAGTGAAAATGGTGAGCATTGGCGTCACATCCCTCCCTGGTAGATCCGTAATTTCAAAGCGAATGTAGATGGCTGAGAATATGGTGGCTTTGTGTAAGCGATCTCCCATCCTTACCGCCATAAAAGCACCTCCGCTGAAATTAGAAAGATTCGATTAATTTAAGATTCTTTTTTGCAACTACTATACAAGTTCTTACCTTATCTCCGAAGGTGGTATAGTTCTCATTGTTTATGCCAGCAACCCGATTTTTATATAAATAAGGATCCTGGACTAAGACGATGTCAACTTCAGACTTCTTGAAGGCTACAAGAAGTTCAGCAGCAAGCGCTTGCAAATTGATCTGCATGAGATCCTTCATAACTTGGCCTAGTGTTGAGGGCATTCAAGGCGAATGTAGATGGATGAGAATATGGCGATTTTGTTTAAGCGATTTTGAATGCTATCTGCAATTAGGGAGATTAGATTAGTTTAAGATTCTTTTTTGGCCACTACCATACAATTTCTTACAAAATCCCTTTTGGAGGTAGCGAAGGTGGTATAATTGTCATCCTGGATGAGAAGATGCCGATTTTGTTTAAGCGATTTTCAATGCTATCTGAAATTAGGGAGATTAGATTAGTTTAAGATTCTTTTTTGGCCACTACCACAGAATTTCTTACATAATCCCTCTTGGAGGTGGCGAAGGTGGTATAGTTGTCATCCTGGACTAAAACTATGTCAACTCCAGACTTCCTTAGGGCTAGAAGAAGTTTGGCAGCAGCTGCTTTTCAGTGATGCAGATTGATCTAATTGATGCTAAGTGGTTCCTGCTACAGACCGTGGACCGAAATGGAGTTTGCCCTGGCGAGTCCTTAGATATTCTTCTCCCTGAGTGTCTATTGACACCCTGATCAAGTATTCTTCTTATGGAAGATCTTTTAGTAGACCAAAAGGACGTCTTATTCTCTAAAAGAGAAAGATTTCTTCCGATAGAAGGCCAAGAGGTCGACATAAAAATCGAAGAGGTTTTCTCTTCTACGAAAAAAAAAAATACAAATTTCTACTAGTTTTTTTATTACTAAATTGCACAATTTATTTTGGATAAGTCAAATAATAGGGTTTCTAAATCTATATTTGTATCTATCTAGTCTTAAATAATACTACTTATAAATAATTGGCATAGTTAACTGCGTCATAAGATATTTTACAAAAAGTTTTGTTTGAGCAAAATTTGTATATTTTTAAATGAAAATAAAATTTATTTACAAATAAGTACTTAGGAGTGGCTAAAGTTTGGTAGCACCACCTGGAAAGCTGTGAAATTACTGCCAGTAATAGGCACGATTACTGTAGTACATATCTTTTATCCATATATCGTAAGATACTTGGCTCCCCAGTTTTGCAGTTTTAAAATTTTCTAAAATCGAGAGATTTTATTACGGTCCAATCTCTGCTATTTAAAATACACATCTTATTTTTATAACTTACCCACTATTTTACCCATTCTTCTTCTACCTTATTTACACTACCCATTAAGTATTCAAATGTAAACATACGTATTATTCTTGCCAAATTCTCGGTGGTACTGTAGTCAATTATCGTTTCATTATCATCTGGAGTGTGCCATACCGTGGGAAAAGGCACCGGTATAATGTGTAGAATAGGAACGTTGCGCCTCAAGAAAGGTATGTGATCATCTTCAATAAACGATGATCTCAAGGCATTGGGTTGAAAATAACGATTAGGATCATGAGACAGGGAAACACCACTACTAACATAACGTTCCATTAGCCCAGTATCTGCCAAACGATCTTCAATATTTAACAAACGGCTATACCATGATTCGGTGTTACTAAAGAAACTATAAAACTTAGGATCGGGAGTACCGAGGAGGTCCAATAGCACCAATAAATCTAATTTGGGTAAGAACCCCTCCTTTTCCCATTTGCGGGCCAAGTGGCGGGCACCATAAATCGAATCTTTGGGACCCCATTCCTTAAAGGCTTCTTCACCATCAAAGAATAGCAGCATTAGGCTGAGTTTTGTATCACGAAATTGTTGCAGTTGTTGTTGCAGAACTTTCGCCAGATTCAATAACATTGCACACGGCACAGCAGAGTCTGTGGCTCCCAAAAATTCCGTACCATTCATATATTTACTATCATAATGGCAAGCTAAGACCAAATAACGTTCAGCGTTGGGATTGAGGGTGGCTACAATATTGTGAAAATGCAGATGACCTAAAATGGGCACCGTGTCATGGAAACTGTGTAATTTGACGGACCACTCAAGATCTTCCAATGTCTTTACAATATGTTTGCGCACCTTTTCATGGCCGGGAGTGCCCACAATACGAGGTATAAGGATTTCTTTCACTGAATGTTTCAAGTGTTTCAGGTCCGACAGATGGGCAACTTGATGGAAATGTTCGTGTGACAATTCCTCGACATGGTAGGGTTGCTGGAAAGAGAAGAAAGGGAATACAAAAATTAATAACTTCGCATTTGATTTCTAAAGCAACAACACACCTGCTTTATGCCCACCAAGAACTCTTCTTGCTTATTGGGACCTTTTGCCGACACAGTTACCAAAACATATAGGACAATAACCCATAAATCGTGGGAAGCCATTTCAAAACACGGAGATTACTTGCCACGTTATCAATTGCCCTTACTAATAAATACTAATTACGAAGAGCTACTGTCAACTTTTATTGGTTCTAGTTTCAATTTCAACAGGTGTTGTTTTCATAGAGATATCGTTGATTGAGCAGGGAAATTAGCACCGAGCACCTCTTACCAACAAATCGCATAGAAACTATTTACAAAAGATTGGGAGTTTTTGTTGTGTATTAATTTCATTGGCCGATAAACAATTTAAGGCACCACTTTTCACAAACAAACATTCTGCTCTGCCTTCCGGATGAAAAATTCACAATTGAGCAGTACGCTATTATTAAATTTATTATTATATATTTTATCTTTACATTTCGAGAGCTGACTGTAAAATATCAACAAATATTTGTTGATAATTTGTGGATTAATAACTTAATTAACAACTTAATTAACGAACTTCACTTCAAGTGCAAGAGAGCGAGCACTTTCTATGAAAAACATATGTTTTTGTTACTCTCCATTTTCTACTCAGGCACATTACAGAGTTGTATTTTACTCATGCAATGGCACAGTGGCACAATGTCAAATGTTGTGATAAATAAAAATTGTAACTCATATAAAGAGATAAAAGCTCTGTTCCTTTACGTGCAAGAATCTTCAAGTTTTACCACTTTTTACTCGAAAAGCGTTTCTTTACTTCAGACACAAACAATTCATATGGGAGCCATTTACAACTTTTACTACTTCTGCCGGTTTTACCATTTTCAAAAGTAAAGGAACAAACCATATGATAACAGAGGACTGTTTGTATAAAACGACGCATGCATTAAAAGCTCAGTTCCTTTACGTGCAAAAATCTTCAAGTTTTACCACTTTTTACTGGAAAAGCGTTCCTTTACTTCTGACACCATACAATTCATATGGGAGCAGTTTACAACTTTTACTACTTTTGCCGGTTTTACCATTTTCAAAAGTAAAGGAACTGAACAAAAGTAGGTATACATATAACTGGATTTAAATGTGTGAATTTTCGTATCAAGTGTGCAGTAATCTTCTAAACTTCAAAATAATGAAAAAAATAATTTATAAATATTATAAAATAAAAAATTGAAAAAAAAAAAAAATAATAAATATCAATGCACGCCAAATAAGGGTTCATATTGAAAATTATGGTCTTGAAATTGACTCTCTGGCGTTCTTGAAGTTATTCTAGCCCTCAAAAAGAAATCTTGATCTTCTACGAGAAAACCTCCTTGCCTTTTAAGAGAAAACCCATGGTACAATAATTCATAGGTAGGCCAGGTATGAGAATCGCCAAAAAAATACAACCCTGTCGCTATGGCTTAAAACGTCAAAATTGTTTTGATGAATGATAACGGATGAGTATACAAAGAAGAAGAAGAACGAAATGTTGAAATGAAAACAAAACAGAGTTGAATTTTTTGATCAATAATAAATATCAACTCTGCATGTCAACACGGTTTTGACAGATTAAGCCATAACAAAAAAAAAATTGTAATCAGCTGTTAGCTGTGGCCTACCTAAGAATTATTGTACCATGAGAAAACCTTTGGGCTTCTATGAGAAGAAAACATGCCTTTACTTGGCCTTATATGAGAAGAAATCTTTCCCTTATATAAGAAGACCTCATTTTGTCTAATAAAAGAAAATCTTTCATAAGAAGAATCCTTGGTCAGGTTCATAGGTGCTCAGGAAGAATATCAAAACTGCAAATTGCATTTTGGTCTAGGATGGAGAAGGTTCCGCCTAGCACAAACGCAGCAGAAGATCATAAGCAGCAACCTTAAAACCTTAAAAATTAAGCTGAATTACTGTAAAGCGGCTCCTACCCTCAAGAAGTTAGAAGTTGGCACGGTCTTAATCCAGGAGCCTATTTATATGCTGGAAAACGATCGCAACTATACCACCTTCGCCACATACAACGGAGATAAGGTAAGAACATGTATAGAAGTTGCCAAGAAAATCTTAAATAATAAAGGTGGTAGTACGACGTTAAGGATAGAAGACCGCTTACACAAAACCACCATCTTCCCAACCATATATAATAGCTTTGAATGCCCTGACTCGCCGGGCCAAGATGTGGAGAGGTTCGTAAGAGAAAATGGGATAGCAGTTTACATATACCGACTTTATATTGGTACATAATCTTATAGCCCATTTAGATATGACTTCATTAGCCGGATTTAGCTCATTATCAGGTTTTATTTGCTAAATCCACCCAAAATCTACCAGATTTCCCATACAAAAATAAATCCTCGTATTGAGTGGATTTGTTTTATATGCCATTTAGATATGACACCATTAGCCGGATTTAGCCCATTATCAGGTTTTATTTGCTAAATCCAGCCAAAATCTACCAGATTTCCCATACAAAAATAAATCCTCCTATTGAGTGGATTTGTTTTAAATCTGGCATAAATCCTCGTATACAACTCTGTTTTTTGCAACATGTTGCTAGAAAATACAAAAAGTTGCAAGCTGGCACAAGAAACAAGGTAGATGCATCGGTGAATTGCTACACTAAAAATAATTTAAAATGTAAAAATTTGTAAACAAGGCGTAAAAATTAAATTTGTTTTGATGTACCAAGTTGATTTTATTCAACCAAGACTAATATATACGATGTCTAAACGATAAAATAATTCGTTTTTTTTATTTTAGATGTGCAAACTGCAATAAAATAATTCTTTATTTGCTCTTTAGTTAGCATTAGTAGCATAATGTGCTAACATTTTCAGTATTAAACAATAAATTTGTAATTTGACGTATTTTTTTGAGACGAATTCAATTTACAATAAATTCTTTTGACGTTTCAAATTCGATCAGATGGGCTGATGCATCTACCTTGGTAATTGTGCTGTGAACAAAAATCAGCTGACTGACATTTAAATCCTCCAAAATGTATATCTAAATGCAATGAGATTTGTACTGGATTTATTAAATCCAGTCGAGGATTTATGGCTAGTCTAAATGAGCTATTATGCCAAGTTTACACTTGCGCTCCAAAATCCACTGGATTTCACGAAATCCTGTAATACACCCCGGTGTTTACACTTATTTTTTGTTGATTTCAAACATATCACAATGATCAAGGTAGATGTATATGCGCAGCTGATCGAACATGAATTTTCAAAACAAGTTGTTGTAAATTGAATTAAATGCTATGTTTACATTTACGAAATCCACTCGATTTCATCTGTCAAATCCATAGGTTAAACGTTAAATGAAATCCAATGGATTTCGGATGAGATTTCATTTGACGTTTGAGCTTTGGAATTGACAGATGAAATCGAGTTGATTTCGTAAATGTAAACTTAGCAAAACATCAAAAATATACGACAATATAGAACTTTACAACTTTATTTCGAAAATTATCGTAAAATTATCAATATATCGTATTAATTGTGTATAGTACCAAAATAAATAAATAAATAATGATTTTATCGTTGAGACATAATAATAAATTTTGATAGATAAATGTTGTGCCCAGAACCTGCAAAATATTAGTACTTGCAGTAGTTTTCCCGTTTAGTGCTAAAAATGCGTTCCCGTACACCGAGATCTAGCAAGACTTGCACTTCTCTTTGAACAAAAATAGCGCTGAATAACACCCTCTTCTCCTGTTTTCTGCCATAAATTTTTGGCCTAGTAGAAAATAGCAGCAAGCATGTTCATATGTTCATTGGTATCTAATATTATAACGGATGCGCTGATTTTGACATTTCTGCTGGAGTTTTTGCAATTTCCGTCATTTTCCCGTACTTTTTAGGAAATTTGTATGGGGAAGCAATTTTTGACAATTCGCTCCATTTTCTAAAATTACCATTAAAAAAGTACGGGAACACAATGAAAAATAGCATTGTAACAAAGTAATTTAATATTTACAAATTTTGATACTAACATTTTTTGTTGCAGCAATTCGCACATCTACCTTGTTTATTGTCATACGTGAAAAGTGTTGCAACTTTTGGTACTTTTTTAGGCAAAAGCAAGGTTGTATATCATGTGTACTGTGATTTCGATGTTGATTTCGCTGAAATCACGAAATGAGATGATTTCATTTTTGTACGCAAAATCATGATAAATTTTGCTTGATTTCGCGCGAAATCACGAAACGAAGCCCAATGTAAACCAAGCATTATGCTTGGTTTACATTACGAAATCCACTCGATTTCAAGTGTCAATTCCTTTGCGTATACGGCAAATGAAAACTCGTCTGAAATCAACTGTATTTAATTTGACGTGTAAGCAATGGTATTGACAGTTGAATTCGAGTGGATTTCGTAAATGTAAACTTACTATTAGAATATGAAACAGGGCTAATGAGAACACCTTTCAAAATAGAACCAGGGAAGGTTATTGATATAACCCTTATTAATAAAGACGATTTCTTCAATATTGACTGAAACCTTTCCCAGGAGGGCTCCTTTTCCAATTTTTGAAGGACGCCATATCAATCGATAGTATCGAACGGGAAGATGGTACGTGATTTTATTTACCCTTTCTACAGGAAAGAAATGTGGTTCTATAGACCCTTCGTGAAAGAGAGGGTGCATCAATGGACACCTTTTGAAAGAAAGGGTGCTTCAATGAACACTTTCTGAAACAAAGGGTGCTTCGAATGACACTTTCTGAAAGAAAGGGTGCTTCAATGGACCATTTCTGAAAGAAGGGGTACTTTTATAGACCCTTTCTGAACGAAAGGGTGCGTCTTTGAACCATTTCTGAAAGAAAGGGTGCGTCTTTGAACCATTTCTGAAAAATGGTGCTTCTATAGACCCTTTCTGAAAGAATGGGTACTTTTTTAGACCCTTTCTGAAAGGGAGCTTCTATAGACCCTTTCTGTAAGAAAGAGCGCCTCTGTAGATCCTTAAGCGTGCTATACACGATCAGTTTTGACTGTCGATTTTTCGGAAATATCGACAAATGTCAAACCGTCCAGCAACCAAAATGTTTTGTGCTTACCTGATCTGACAAAAGTGAGCGGCCACATTGACAAGCAACCGATTATGTGAGCAAAACTGATCGTGTGTACCCCCCTTTACTGAAAGAAAGAGTGCCTCTGTATACACATTCTGAAAGGAAGGCTGCTTAAAAATCATCATCATGTTTCCGATTAATTTTAACTAACATCTAAACCCATGGTAGAACAAATACAAGGTAAAGTTAATACTACAACAAATACAACTCGAACAACAACCACAAAGGAATTTGTTTTTGTTTGGAACGTTAGTGTCAAATATAAATGTAAACAAAATAAGGAAATGTCTATAAATTATTGGAATTTAAAAACTAATATTTATTCACATTTGATTGAATATTTTGAAAAACATGAATGATTAGATTTTCAGTTTGAATGTTTCCGTATCATTCCACTAAATACACAATATCACGCAGGAAGTAGAATTCTTGCCAAAATGTTTGGGGTCGCTCGTAATTCATTGAAAAAAGAGAAGCTGTTTCAATCTTTTGTTTTTGAAAACAAAAAGCACATGTTTATTAGGGCTTTATTATTTTCAAGTTTAATAAAATACCACACATATTAACAAATATTGTACCGCCTCTATAAGTGGTGTTTTAGTGTGCGACATGTGGTTACATGTCATTGATATGAAGGAGTCTTTATGGGAAATTGTTTTTATTTCAGATGAATAATTTTTTTCTTCAAAAAATATATATCCCTATTATACATCGAACATAGAAATAAATATATAAAATGTCGTATGGAATTTGACACTAACACTACAGCCCAGTTCAGTCAGCTGGGTATTGCTGCTACCTTTTCTTGTTCTACCATGATCTAAACCATAGTTTTTGTCAATCATCTGGTTTGTTCCAGTACAACACAATTTTACTCCGATAACCGATTTTTCCTTTATGTTATCGAAAAAATAGTAAAAATGTGTAGAAATGTGCAGTACTGGAACAGACCATTCATTTATTTAACAGTTCTTCGTGTTTTAAACAAAAAATAGTTTTGTGTAAATCACCCTTAAGAATTTTCACTAGAAACAGCACAGAGTTGTAATAAGGCCATGTGTTTTTTATTGTTCGTAATAGTGGTGGGGGGTGGGGAAGAGAGCAAGTTATCAATGAAAACAAACCACCCCCAATCAAGTTGATTGAATCAACCTCTTTTTAAAAAACAACAATAACAACACCAAAAAATAAAAAAATAGTGAAAAATGAAAACAAATGCTTACCAAATCTTCAACTTCAAAAGCTGCTCCCAGATTATAAATGAATTTCTTCTTCGTTGGTAACAAATCTTGTAAAAAGCTGTTACAATTTTCACGAACTTGTTCCAAGAGTTGTCCATAGGTTTTGTAATTTTGGCGTAAGTTCTTAATTAAACGCATTCTCTTCTCGTTAGAAATAAAACTATCCAAAAAGTTTTAAATAGTTTAATGCGATGTGTAACACACTACCCTCTCCAAAGAACAATTATTACTGTGACAGGTTTGTCCGATATTTTTCAATGTGTGTGGTGTGGAGAGGTGGCAATTTATTAATGTTCAATTACGCAAGTCAAAAAAACCAGCTACGCTTGTAAACATTTTCAGTTTCAAAATGTTTACAAGAAGATTAGTTGTTGTTGACCTTTACATCTTAAATTGTTGCTAAACATTTCGTGTTTTGTTTTTGTTAAAAAATAAACACTATTTATTTCCGTAGAGAGAACAATAACAAAAAAAAAATATTATCTTATAAAGAAGGAATTATTATAAAAAGGGAATTATTGTATTTATTACAATACTTTCTAATTGCAGTCCGCAGTTCATTTTTTCACCATCGTTTGTTTACACTTTTCTAGCTTAATCCGTCTTTGTAGAGTCTTTACCGCCGAAATAGGCCCGATATATATACAGTCCAAGAGCTAAATGCAAAGACAAAACCGCTCCCACTGCCGAATATATATTTGTGTTCAAATCTGTCAGAGTGAAGAACCGATCCAGTACCACAGCTTTTAGGCAAAAGAAGGTGACAACAGGCAGGAAAACAATCAGCGAACAATAGAAGAAAACAATTTTAAAGGAGCTATAATCTTTAGCATCCTGCAAAGAAAACGAAATGAAAGTGAGTGAGGATGTTTTGGAAATCAATGCCTGAGAAATTTTTTGTTGTTCAACTTACATCAGACCTCTGTTTCTTAAGTTTTTGTGCTTTGCTTGCAGCAACATCTCCTCCAGAGCTATTTAACTTATTTTTATTTGCCATTATTTGGATTTTTAAGTGAAAAATGTAAAAATCGTCCCCAATTATTTGCTTTGCTTGATTGTTGTCAAAAAATATGACATTACATTCCGGCAAGTGCAATGTGTCACATGAGCACAGTGTTGTATTTTAGTGGTGAGAGAAAAATTAGTCGGTCACGTAATGTACGTAGGCAAGTATCGTAGACATTTTGAAGCAAGGCCAAAGTGATTGCATTTTTAAACTTTTTAAGCAGAAATCATTAATGCTTTTAATTGTTTAAATAGATTTCTTAAAATAAAGCAAGCATTTGTTTACATCATGATGCCATAAATATGTTTTTCTTGGTAAACAAAACATTGTTCCACAACATCCCATACGGGACAAGGGAGACTTCTCTCATATCAATGAGTGCACCCCGATTCATATTAGCTCAATAATATGGGACCTACAGTTTATCCGCCGAGTCCGAACGGCGTGTCTAAGACGCCACTTTTGTAGAGAAGTTTTACATAGCTTAAATACTCAGGAAATGTCGCGAACATACTGAGGGGTATTGCCACCGTTGAAAAGTGTTTTGATGTTGCCTGGCCGGGGAATCGAACCCACGACCTTATGTGTGCAAGGCGGGTGTTCATACCATTGCACCACGGTGGCACCCTTGGTAAACATAACCTTAAAATCTATGTGAAAGAAAGTGGTTACTTAAGCAAATAAAGGAAAATTGGACCAAAGGTGGAACATCATGCAATGTAAACCCAGAACTGCAGTAAAAGAGCTGCTTTTTACTCAAAAAACAGCATCGAGTACGATAAGCCGACTCCGGCTTTTATTAAAGAATTTGAATACAAGTGATTGGAACAAGTGAGTAGCAATCTAAGAATTAGTTATTTCATTTGTTTCATTTAGATTTTCCTCATCACTAACGCTGCCAGCATTTGTTACAGTGGGTGGTATGTCTTCATGACTAAGATTGATATTGTCCATGTCAAAGTCCGTCAACTCCATAATGTATTCACGTTTTTGACGTTTCCTATCCACCTTAAGGACATGATCTTGGAACGAATTTAAAACGTCACGAAATTCTTCATCCGAAGTTATAATACGTAGAAATTCATCTGGATTGTCAGGATCTAAAGGTTCTGGGATAAGTTGTTGTTGTTGAGCTTCCAGCAAAGTTTTCCTCTCCAAATCGGCAGCTGTAAGACGATGTTTTAATTTGATTTCTTCAACACGTCCCTCCAACAGTTTACAGCGCAGCTGTTCACGTTCAAACATCTGGAATGAAATGTGTGGAATACAAAGACTCGTGGATTTTTAAAAATATTTTTAGGGCAACTACGAAGGCTTGTGGATTTTTAAAAATATTTTTAGGGCAACTACGAAGGCTCGTGGATTTTTAAAAATATTTTTATGGCACCTACGAAGGCTCGTGGATTTTTAAAAAAAATCTTAAGGCACCTACGAAGGCTCGTGGATTTTAAAAAATATTTTTATGGCACCTACGAAGGCTCGTGGATTTTTAAAAATATTTTTAGGGCACCTACAAAGACTCGTGGATTTTTAAAAATATTTTTAGGGCACCTACAAAGACTCGTGGATTTTTAAAAATATTTTTAGAGCACCTACGAAGGCTCGTGGATTTTTAAAAATATTTTTAGGGCACCTACGAAGGCTCGTGGATTTTTAAAAATATTTTTAGGGTACCTACGAAGGCTCGTTGATTTTTAAAAATATTTTTAGGGCACCTACGAAGGCTCGTGGATTTTTAAAAATATTTTTAGGGCATCTTAAAAGGCTCATGGATTTTTAAAAATATTTTTATGGCATCTTAAAAGGCTCGTGGATTTTTAAAAACATTTTTAGGGCATCTTAAAAGGCTCGTGGATTTTTAAAAACATTTTTAGGGCATCTTAAAAGGCTCGTGGATTTTTAAAAATATTTTTAGGGCACCTTAAAAGGCTCGTGGATTTTTAAAAATATTTTTAGGCCACCTAAAAGTACTCGTGGATTTTTAAAATTTTTTTTTAGGCCACCTAAAAGTACTCGTGGATTTTTAAAAATATTTTTAGGCCACCTAAAAGTACTCGTGGATTTTTAAAAATATTTTTAGGCCAACTAAAAGTACTCGTGGATTTTTAAAAATATTTTTAGGCCACCTAAAAGTACTCGTGGATTTTTAAAAATATTTTTAGGCCACCTAAAAGTACTCGTGGATTTTTAAAAAATATTTTTAGACCACCTACGAAGGCTTGTGGATTTTTAAAAATATTTTTAGGGCACCTACGAAGGCTTGTGGATTTTTAAAAATATTTTTAGGACACCTACAAAGACTCGTGGATTTTTAAAAATATTTTTAGGCCACCTACAAAGTCTAGTGGATTTTTAAAAATATTTTTAGGCCACCTACAAAGGCTCGTGGATTTTTAAAAATATTTTTAGGGCGCCTACAAAAGCTCGTGGATTTTTAAAAATATTTTTAGGGCACCTACAAAGGCTCGTGGATTTTTAAAAATATTTTTAGGCCACCTACAAAGGCTCGTGGATTTTTAAAAATATTTTTAGGGCACCTACGAAGGCTAGTGGATTTTTAAAAATATTTTTAGGGCACCTACGAAGGCTAGTGGATTTTTAAAAATATTTTTAGGGCACCTACGAAGGCTCGTGGATTTTTAAAAATATTTTTAGGGCAGCTACGAAGGCTCGTGGATTTTTACAAATATTTTTAGGGCACCTACGAAGGCTCGTGGATTTTTAAAAATATTTTTAGGGCACCTACGAAGGCTCGTGGATTTTTAAAAATATTTTTAGGGCACCTACGAAGGCTCGTGGATTTTTAAAAATATTTTTAGGGCACCTACGAAGGCTCGTGGATTTTTAAAAATATTTTTAGGCCACCTAAAAGTACTCGTGGATTTTTAAAAATATTTTTAGGGCACCTACGAAGGCTCGTGGATTTTTAAAAATATTTTTAGGCCACCTAAAAGTACTCGTGGATTTTTAAAAATATTTTTAGGCCAACTAAAAGTACTCGTGGATTTTTAAAAATATTTTTAGGGCACCTACGAAGGCTCGTGGATTTTTAAAAATATTTTTAGGGCACCTACGAAGGCTCGTGGATTTTTAAAAATATTTTAAGACTACCTACAATGGCTCGTGGATTTTTAAAAATATTTTTAGGGCACCTACGAAGGCTAGTGGATTTTTAAAAATATTTTTAGGGCACCTACGAAGGCTAGTGGATTTTTAAAAATATTTTTATGGCACCTACGAAGGCTCGTGGATTTTTAAAAATATTTTTAGGGCAGCTACGAAGGCTCGTGGATTTTTACAAATATTTTTAGGGCACCTACGAAGGCTCGCGGATTTTTAAAAATATTTTTAGGGCATCTACGAAGGCTCGTGGATTTTTGAAAATATTTTTATGACACCTACGAAGGCTCGTGGATTTTTTAACATAATTTTGTGGCACCTACGAAGGCTCGTGGATTTTTAAAAATATTTTTAGGGCACCTACGAAGGCTCGTGGATTTTTAAAAATATTTTTAGGGCACCTACGAAGGCTCGTGGATTTTTAAAAATATTTTTAGGGCACCTACGAAGGCTCGTGGATTTTTAAAAATATTTTTAGGGCACCTACGAAGGCTCGTGGATTTTTAAAAATATTTTTAGGCCACCTAAAAGTACTCGTGGATTTTTAAAAATATTTTTAGGGCACCTACGAAGGCTCGTGGATTTTTAAAAATATTTTTAAGCCACCTAAAAGTACTCGTGGATTTTTAAAAATATTTTTAGGCCAACTAAAAGTACTCGTGGATTTTTAAAAATATTTTTAGGGCACCTACGAAGGCTCGTGGATTTTTAAAAATATTTTTAGGGCACCTACGAAGGCTCGTGGATTTTTAAAAATATTTTAAGACTACCTACAATGGCTCGTGGATTTTTAAAAATATTTTTAGGGCACCTACGAAGGCTAGTGGATTTTTAAAAATATTTTTAGGGCACCTACGAAGGCTAGTGGATTTTTAAAAATATTTTTAGGGCACCTACGAAGGCTCGTGGATTTTTAAAAATATTTTTAGGGCAACTATGAAGGCTCGTGGATTTTTAAAAAAATTTTTAGGCCACCTACAAAGTCTCGTGGATTTTTAAAAATATTTTTACCGCTCCTACAAAAGCTCGTGGATTTTTAAAAATATTTTTAGGGCACCTACAAAGACTCGTGGATTTTTAAAAATATTTTTAGGGCACCTACGAAGGCTCGTGGATTTTTAAAAATATTGTTAGGGCAGCTACGAAGGCTCGTGGATTTTTAAAAATATTTTTAGGGCACCTACGAAGGCTCGTGGTTTTTTAAAAATATTTTTAGGGCACCTACGAAGGCTCGTGGACTTTTAAAAATATTTTTAGGGCACCTTCGAAGGCTCGTGGATTTTTAAAAATATTTTTATGGCACCTACGAAGGCTCGTGGATTTTTAAAAATATTTTTAGGGCACCTACGAAGGCTCGTGGATTTTTAAAAATATTTTTAGGGCACCTAAAACTACTCGTGGATTTTTAAAAATATTTTTAGGGCACTTACGAAGGCTCGTGGATTTTTAAAAATATTTTTAGGGCACCTACGAAGGCTCGTGGATTTTTAAAAATATTTTTAGGCCACCTAAAAGTACTCGTGGATTTTTAAAAATATTTTTAGGGCACCTACGAAGGCTCGTGGATTTTTAAAAATATTTTTAGGCCACCTAAAAGTACTCGTGGATTTTTAAAAATATTTTTAGGCCAACTAAAAGTACTCGTGGATTTTTAAAAATATTTTTAGGGCACCTACGAAGGCTCGTGGATTTTTAAAAATATTTTTAGGGCACCTACGAAGGCTCGTGGATTTTTAAAAATATTTTAAGACTACCTACAATGGCTCGTGGATTTTTAAAAATATTTTTAGGGCACCTACGAAGGCTAGTGGATTTTTAAAAATATTTTTAGGGCACCTACGAAGGCTAGTGGATTTTTAAAAATATTTTTATGGCACCTACGAAGGCTCGTGGATTTTTAAAAATATTTTTAGGGCAGCTACGAAGGCTCGTGGATTTTTACAAATATTTTTAGGGCACCTACGAAGGCTCGCGGATTTTTAAAAATACTTTTAGGGCATCTACGAAGGCTCGTGGATTTTTAAAAATATTTTTATGACACCTACGAAGGCTCGTGGATTTTTTAACATAATTTTGTGGCACCTACGAAGGCTCGTGGATTTTTAAAAATATTTTTAGGGCACCTACGAAGGCTCGTGGATTTTTAAAAATATTTTTAGGGCACCTACGAAGGCTCGTGGATTTTTAAAAATATTTTTAGGGCACCTACGAAGGCTCGTGGATTTTTAAAAATATTTTTAGGCCACCTAAAAGTACTCGTGGATTTTTAAAAATATTTTTAGGGCACCTACGAAGGCTCGTGGATTTTTAAAAATATTTTTAAGCCACCTAAAAGTACTCGTGGATTTTTAAAAATATTTTTAGGCCAACTAAAAGTACTCGTGGATTTTTAAAAATATTTTTAGGGCACCTACGAAGGCTCGTGGATTTTTAAAAATATTTTTAGGGCACCTACGAAGGCTCGTGGATTTTTAAAAATATTTTAAGACTACCTACAATGGCTCGTGGATTTTTAAAAATATTTTTAGGGCACCTACGAAGGCTAGTGGATTTTTAAAAATATTTTTAGGGCACCTACGAAGGCTAGTGGATTTTTAAAAATATTTTTAGGGCACCTACGAAGGCTCGTGGATTTTTAAAAATATTTTTAGGGCAACTATGAAGGCTCGTGGATTTTTAAAAAAATTTTTAGGCCACCTACAAAGTCTCGTGGATTTTTAAAAATATTTTTACCGCTCCTACAAAAGCTCGTGGATTTTTAAAAATATTTTTAGGGCACCTACAAAGACTCGTGGATTTTTAAAAATATTTTTAGGGCACCTACGAAGGCTCGTGGATTTTTAAAAATATTTTTAGGGCAGCTACGAAGGCTCGTGGATTTTTAAAAATATTTTTAGGGCACCTACGAAGGCTCGTGGTTTTTTAAAAATATTTTTAGGGCACCTACGAAGGCTCGTGGACTTTTAAAAATATTTTTAGGGCACCTTCGAAGGCTCGTGGATTTTTAAAAATATTTTTATGGCACCTACGAAGGCTCGTGGATTTTTAAAAATATTTTTAGGGCACCTACGAAGGCTCGTGGATTTTTAAAAATATTTTTAGGGCACCTAAAACTACTCGTGGATTTTTAAAAATATTTTTAGGGCACTTACGAAGGCTCGTGGATTTTTAAAAATATTTTTAGGGCACCTACAACCACTCGTCGATTTCTAAAAATATTTTTACAGCACCTAAAACTACTCGCGGATTTTTAAAAATATTTTTAGGGCACCTACTCGTGGATTTTTAAAAATATTTTTTGGGCACCTACGAAGGCTCTTGGATTTTTAAAAATATTTTTAGGGCACCTACGAAGGCTCGTGGATTTTTAAAAATATTTTTAGGGCACCTACGAAGGCTCGTGGATTTTTAAAAATATTTTTAGGGCACCTACGAAGGCTCGTGGATTTTTAAAAATATTTTTAGGGCACCTACGAAGGCTCGTGGATTTTTAAAAATATTTTTAGGGCACCTACAAAGGCTCGTGGATTTTTAAAAATATTTTTAGGGCACCTACGAAGGCTCGTGGATTTTTAAAAATATTTTTAGGGCACCTACGAAGGCTCGTGGATTTTTAAAAATATTTTTAGGGCACCTACGAAGGCTCGTGGATTTTTAAAAATATTTTTAGGGCACCTACGAAGGCTCGTGGATTTTTAAAAATATTTTTAGGGCACCTACGAAGGCTCGTGGATTTTTAAAAATATTTTTAGGGCACCTACGAAGGCTCGTGGATTTTTAAAAATATTTTTAGGGCACCTACGAAGGCTCGTGGATTTTTAAAAATATTTTTAGGGCACCTACGAAGGCTCGTGGATTTTTAAAAATATTTTTAGGGCACCTACGAAGGCTCGTGGATTTTTAAAAATATTTTTAGGGCACCTACGAAGGCTCGTGGATTTTTAAACATATTTTTTGGAATATTTGTCTCTCTCCCCACATACTTACCGCAACCATTAACGCCTTATCCTTGCTGCTGCTCTGCTTCATGGCTCTGTCCATTTCTAGAATTTGAATATCACCATTACCCAAACCAACCGCCAAATATTTTCCATCTGCTCTAAATCTCACACACAATACCCTCGAAGAGAACTTCAGCGTAAAAATCGGTTTCCTTTGATTCAATAGCATATCCCAAAAATCCAATTCTCCTTCGCTATCTCCCGTTACAAACAGTGAACACCGTGCTGTACTCCAGCTACCACATAACACCTGATTTCGTTTCTTAACCAAAAATGTCAATGGTGATGCCTTACATTCTTCGGCCCATATTTTGGCACACCAATCTCCAGTTATAAGGAAATTCTTAACAAAAAACGGATTACGCTCCACCGTACGTATGGGTCCAGCGAATAAACGATAATTACCAGCTGCCAATGTTTCCATGGGTGTCATACCCTTACGATTTCCAATGAAAATACTACCCATATCTGTGGCGACAATAAAACGAATCGGTATGGTATATTCAAATTCCATAGCGGTGATGCCATGTGAACGATCGCGTGACTGGTCATCAGTCATTTCGGTATCCATAAGCAGTTCTTGTATGGGATTCTCTAGATCTCTGCCATCCCAATATTTTACAGAACCATCATAGGATCCGGTGTAGAATTCTGTGTTGGTTTTGGAGTGGACCCAACATAAAGCCGCTACTGGCTCACGATGTGCCGCCTCCAACGGACAAATGCTTACCGGTTGACCACCCATTCTTGAATTCCAGAGGCAAATTTTCCCAGATTTCAAGCCCCCAGCAATCCAGTTTTCATCTTTGGGACAATAGCCGCATTTCAAAACTTTGTCATCACAACTGAAGGTGATCATGGGTTTTAAGGGATTGTCCAAATTCCAGATATAAAAATCATTGGTATTTACAATTTTCTCTTGCTTTACCAGTGGCATTAGCAGTACTAACTTCTTTTTGTCTTCCTTTTCCTTGGGTTTCTCTTTTTTATTACCCTCCTTAGGGACTTTCCTCTCCAATGGAATATTGGTATGCAATACCAAAAACCTCTTTACATCATTCGGTGTCCAATCGATAACAGAAATGGGTCTGCGTATAATTTCCGGATCATGAAAAATATTCTTTTGCCTTGACTCAAATGCCATTCGTATATCTTGGCCCAATTCTCCAGGCAGATCCAAAAAGAATTCTTGATAAATATTCACCGTATTGTTTTCTTCTGCCACTTCCCCAGATTGGTGTATCAATCCAATCACCTGACCACCCCAATTATCATCACGTTCGATTTTCTTACGATGTCTTAGAGTGGCTTCTTCATCCTTTATATTAACCTCCCGCGGCCAACCACCTTCATAATGATACATTCCATGTTCGGCAAGGGTAACATTTTCCGTCTCCATTATTGTGTAGGCCAGCTGTCGACTCAGCTGGGTACCTTGGTGAACTGGATTACGTAGTATGAATTGACATCTTTGCCTTTTACTTGGATTGATGCTCAGCATCAATTGATTACGATCACTGAAGAGGCATTGGCGCCCAAAGCGTCGACGTTCACGGGTGTAAACAAATTGATTGGCTGAATGCATCATTTTCTCCGACTTTTTTTAAGGTTTTGAGAAAAATTATTTATGTTTTTATAAAATTTCAAAAACTATTTGACATGTTCAAAATGGGAACGAGCACGTCGAGGGATCTCCAGTCGTGGATTTTTAAAACATATTTTTAGGACATCTTCAACCACTCTTGGACTTTTAAAAATATTTTTAGGGTATCTTCAACCACTCGTGGATTTTTAAAAATATTTTTAAGGCATCTTCAACCACTCGTGGATTTTTAAAAATATTTTTAAGGCATCTTCAACCACTCGTGGATTTTTAAAAATATTTTTAGGGCATCTTAAAAGGCTCGTGGATTTTTAAAAATATTATTGGGGAATCTCCAACCACTCGTGGATTTTTAAAAATATTTTTAAGGCATCTTCAACCACTCGTGGATTTTTAAAAATATTTTTAAGGCATCTTCAACCACTCGTGGATTTTTAAAAATATTTTTAAGGCATCTTCAACCACTCGTGCATTTTTAAAAATATTTTTAAGGCATCTTCAACCATTCGTGGATTTTTAAAAATATTTTTAAGGCATCTTCAACCACTCGTGGATTTTTAAAAATATTTTTAAGGCATCTTCAACCACTCGTGGATTTTTAAAAATATTTTTAAGGCATCTTCAACCACTCGTGGATTTTTAAAAATATTTTTAAGGCATATTCAACCACTCGTGGATTTTTAAAAATATTTTTAAGGCATCTTCAACCACTCGTGGATTTTTAAAAATATTTTTAAGGCATATTCAACCACTCGTGGATTTTTAAAAATATTTTTAAGGCATCTTCAACCACTCGTGGATTTTTAAAAATATTTTTAGGGTATTTTTAATCACTCCTGGATTTTTAAAAATATTTTTAGGGTATCTTCAACCACTCCTGGATTTTTAAGAATATTTTTAGGGCATCTCCAACCACTCTTGGATTTTTAAAAATATTTTTAGGGCATCTTCAACCACTGGTGTATTTTTAAAAATATTTTTAGGGTATCTTCAACCACTCCTGGATTTTTAAGAATATTTTTAATGCATCTCCAACCACTCGTGGATTTTTAAAAATATTTTTAGGGCATCTTCAACCACTCGTGAATTTTTAAAAATATTTTTAGGGCATCTTAAGAGGCTCGTGGATTTTTAAAAATATTTTTACGGCATCTTAAGAGGCTCGTGGATTTTTAAAAATATTTTTAGGGCATCTTAAGAGGCTCGTGGATTTTTAAAAATATTTTTAGGGCATCTTCAACCACCCCTGGATTTTTAAAAATATTTTTAGGGTATCTTCAACCACTCCTGGATTTTTAAAAATCTTTTTAGGGCATCTCCAACCACTCCTGGATTTTTAAAAATATTTTTAGGGCATCTCCAACCACTCGTAGATTTTTAAATTTTCTTTTGCATTTTTATAGGTTATGTTTTTCAATCTGCCCAAAATTTCTAATAATACTTTACTTTAGAGTCTTGGCGCCAAAGAATAAAATCTTCTATATGGAATTTAACAATAGACCATTGAAGAAGAAAATCCGTTCGTATGATTATATAAAGCAATAAAAAGCTTTAACAAATTGGGTGAATAAAATAATAAATTATGTTTTTGAATTTGCCCAAATTTGCAACAAAACTTCACTATAGAGCATTGGTGCCAAAGAAGAAAATGTTATTCATGGAATTTCACTATGGGTCACTGAACAAATGAAGTCGCTATATGAATTAGATAATGCAATAACAATCCTATTAAAATTTTGTTATTTTTTTTCAACTTTTATAGGTTATGTTTTTGAATCTGATCAAAATCTCCTAGAAAAACTAACTTGAGAGCCTCGACGTCAAAGAAGAAAATATTCTTTATTGAATTTTACTATAACTCACTGAACAAATGAAATCAGTAAAAGCATTATATAATGAATTTTATTACCTACACAAATTTGGATTTGCTCAAAATTTCCAAGAAAACTTCATTTCAGAGCATTGGTGCCAA
The DNA here is from genome assembly GCF_047663935.1 of Musca autumnalis. NCBI lineage: Eukaryota > Metazoa > Arthropoda > Insecta > Diptera > Muscidae > Musca > Musca autumnalis. The sequence continues at coordinate 228,714,912 of NW_027411977.1, forward strand.
AGAAGAAAATATTTTGTATTAAATTTCATTGTGGTTCGCTGAACAAATGGAGATGATGGAACTACTATATAATGCAATAAAAAGCCTATAAAAATTTAGTAAAATTTCAGTTAAACTTTTATAGGTTATGTTTTTGAAATTAATGCAAATTTACAGTAATTCTACACTTTAAAGCTTTTGTGTCAGAGAAGAAATTAATCTACATACAATTTCATTATGGGTCACTGAACAAATGAAATTGGTGGAAGCATTAGATAAAACGGTAAATGACCCATACAAAATTTGGTAAAATTTCATTAGAACGTTTATAGATTATGTTTTTGAATTTGAATTTCCTAAAAAGCTTTGCTTTAGAGCCATGGTTCCAAAGAAGAAAATATTCTCCATCGAATTCCACTATAAGTCACTGAACAAATTAAATCGCTGGAAGCATTATATAATGTAAAAAAAAGCTTATACAAATGTGTTACATTTTCTGTTGACGATTTATAGGTTATGTTTTTTAATTTATCAAAATTTCCAAGAAAACTTCACTTCGGAGCCTTGGCGCCAAAGAAGAAAATATTCTGCATCAAATTGCACTGTAGGTCACTGAACAATGCATTAAAAAGCATATAGAAATTTGGTAAAATCTGTGTTGATCTTTTATAGGTTGTGTTTGTGAATTTGACCAACATTTTTAATAAAAATTAGCTTTAGAGCTTTGGTGCCAAAGAAGAAAATATTCTACCTACCGCAAAATTGTGGGTATCTGAACTAATAAAATTGCTGGAAGCAGTATAAAATGCAATAAAAAGCTTTGCTTAACTTTCTGGTGAACTTTTATGGGTTATGTTTTTGAATTTGTCCAAAATTTCGTAGAAAACTTTATTGTAAGGTCTTGGTGCCCAAGAGGAGTATATTCTACATAAAATTCCACTATGGATCACTGAACAGTAAATCCATAGGAGCATTACATAATGCAATAAATAACTTATACAAATTTGATAAAATTTCAGTTGGGCTTCTATGGGCAATGTTTTATAACATGACCAAAATTCCCAATAAAACTTGACTTTAGAGCTTTGGTGTCAAAGAAGAAAATTTTCTCCATCGAATTTCTCTATGGGTCAATGAGCAAATGAAATTGATAGATGTTATGTTCTTACGGAGGTGGTCGATTGAATGAAAGACGATGTTTAAACATAACAATCAATTCATTTATTGAATAAAACTTTAAGTTGTTTTATGAGTTGAAATAAAGTATTAATTATGAAGAACAATGAAATATGACGAAATATGTACAGATGAGATGTCTATTAATTGGTGGTTGCAAAGTAACTGACTGACTGTGTACTGACAATGAGTAGAGAGAGATAATAACTTAAAACTACTGATGCATGCAACACTGCTATGATGCTGCCAGATTGTTGCATTTTATGTGGTAGTACTAGGGTTACCCTAATATCTCCCCTTTTAAGTAGAGTTGTACAATCTAGTTCATTTGAAAGATCTAGTTCAATAGCTCAGCTCTTTAAATTGAACTAGGTCAATAATCTAGTTCATAGTTCACTGTCCAGTTCAATCATTCGGATCAAAATCGTTCACCGGCTCTTAATCGGTCGTTTGATGAATACGTACACCAAATACAAACAAACAAAAGACTAATATAATTTAACTACTCCATAACAAAGATATTACATTTGCATAGTTTTGTTGCATTCTTAAAGAAAGATTAATTAATTTTAGAAAAAACATCCTTCATTTAGGTGGCTGGCAAAAAATCGTATGTTGTGTGTGTGTGTAGAAATTGTCATTGCAAAAAAGCCTTGTGTGTGTGTTACTTTTTATTTGTTCCCTTTTTTCTATCCAAAAAGGCAGATTGAATCTGGATTCGACATATTGTAATATGTTATGTCTGGTATGTTTTTGTAGAAATCTTCATTTTCGGACACCTATTCCATGTACCTTGATCCAAAACATAAACAAACTGATCACATTACAAAGGCATCCCTTAACATAGACGACGCCGTCACTTTATATATTTGTGAACGACATGTTGAACTAGATTGTGAATCGTTCGTTGATCGTACGGTCACCGACTGATTATAGTTCAGTGAACTATTGAACTATAATGAACTATATCGACTGATCTAGTTCATACGCTCTTTTCAATGAATCGTTCAATTGAACTAGTTCGTTCATGAACTATACAACTCTACTTTTAAGTTTGAACCGGGCTTCTGGATATTACTTCAACTGGCTGTCTTCTCTGTGTGATCCTTCTTGGTTGATAGTTGATGATGGGTGAACTTGGTGGAGTAATGAAATCTTCACTTGACTGTTGTGATGCTGTATAATCCGTAGGAGGCAATTGAATGTTGAAGTCTTGAAGTAATATATCAAGAGGTAATGCGTTGTCTGATGATGGAGGAACCTCATCTGCTAATCTTGTTCGAAGTTGATCTGCATGAGCCTTGATTAACTTTTTGCGACTTCCGACCCATATTGCTGTGTCGTAAGTGACTGTACCTGTTCTGTTGATTATTTCTCCAGGAACCCATTCTGATTTGTTGTGACGGAACTCTTTTGCATATACTAAATCTCCTGGCTTGAACGATTTAGGCTTAGTTCCGTGTTTGGCATTATACTGATTTTCCATTTTCTCGTTTCTTTCCAGAGCTGATGTTGAAGGCTTTCTAAGAGCGTCGAATATGGTTCTCATTTTGCGTCCTAGAAATGCTTCTGCAGGTGATGAACCATTTGGTGAATTTACATTTGGCATAGATCTGTATACTTCTTGAAACTTGCAAAGTATTTCCGGTATCGTTCCTTCCCCTTCCATTTTTTTGAGTGATCTTTTGAATGTGTCAACAAACCTTTCGGCTTGTCCGTTTGAGCTGGGATGAAAACGAACTGTGCGTGTATGTTGAATGGCTCTTTCCTTGCACCATTGCTCAAAATTGTTGGAACAGAACTGTGTTCCATTGTCTGACACGAGCTGCTCCGGGTTTCCGAATTGTGAAACGTACTCGTTCATTAATTTGATTGTAGACGTAGCTGTGATTGAGGATGTTTGATAAATGACTGGATACTTTGAGTATGCATCCACTATTAAGAGGTAGTAAAATCCTTTAATTGGACCAGCGTAGTCGATGTGAACTCGTTCTAGCGGTCTTGTTGTTAATGGCCATGATGATAAGTCTGTCTTGACTGGATTTTTACATACTAATTGACAATTTTGACATCTTTTGACGTAGTCTTCAATATCTTTGTCTATGTTGGGCCAATAGACATAACTCCTTGCGAGCGTTTTGCATTTTTCAATTGCGAAATGTCCACGATGAAGTTGAGTTAAAATTTTCATCCTGAATTTTTGTGGAATGATTATTCTTGAATTTAAAAGTAGACATCCGTCAACCTGTGATAATTCATCCTTATGTTTGAAATAAGGTGCTACTTGTTGGTCCACTTGATTTTGTTTTTCAGGCCATCCTTTTTCCATGTATGATAAAATTTTCTGAAAAATTTTATCAGATTTTGTTTCTTCTGCAATCATAGCATTTGTTACTGGAAATTTTGATATTGATTCATTTAAATCTTTTTGTATGTCCTGCTCAAAGTTGATTGATGCTATTATGAAATCATCTGAAGGCTTCTCATGAGATTTTATAAGCCTTGAGAGAACATCGGCATGTCCGAAGTCTTGAGTGTTCGTATACTTGATGTCAAAATCATAACCAAGTAGAATTAGCGCCCATCTTTGAAGTCTATTCGCTGTATAAACAGGTATGCCTTTTTTAGACCCAAATATGGCTAATAATGGTTTATGGTCTGTATGAAGAGTGAATTTTCGACCAAGTATCATGCGGTGAAATTTTTGTACTGCAAAAATTAAAGCGAGACCTTCCTTTTCAATTTGACTATAAGTTCTTTCTGCAGGAGTCAATGACCTTGAAATATGATGAATTGCTTTCATACTTCCATTTGGAAATGTATGATATATAACAGCACCAATACCATGACTTGATGCGTCTGCTGCTATATGGACTGGTAAATTTGGATCATAGTGTGTAAGCAAGAGATCTGATGAAAGAATACTTTTGAATTTATCTAGTGCTGCCTGGCACTCGGTTGTCCATTTGAAATGAGCTTCCTTCTTTAAAAGATCATCAAGAGGCTTTCTCAGATTTCTCATATTAGGAACATATTTTCCATAATGATTAATTGAACCTAATAAAGATCTTACCTCGGATATATTTTCAGGCACTTTGAGCTGTTGAACTGCTTTGATTTTTTCTGGATCTGGACGTATTCCTGCTTTATCAATTATTTGTCCCAAATAAATAATTGAGCTTTGAAAGAACGCACATTTTTCAAATTTTAGACGAAATCCGAATTCTTGAATACGTTGCAGTAATGTTTGTAAGGATTGCTTATGCTGTTCAATGTCTGGACTGGCAATCATAATATCATCGATATATGCCTTAACGCCATCTATACCTGTGCATAGTTGATCCATTATTCGTTGAAATGCACCTGGTGCACATTTCACTCCTGGAGGTAATCTGTTGAATTTGAACAATCCCTTGTGGGTGTTGACTGTTAACAACTCCTTACTGTCGTCATCTACTTCTGTTTGTAGGTAGGCGTCTGATAGATCCAAATGGGTAAAAACTGTGCAGTTGTGACATTCTGCAAAAATCTCTTCTGGTGTAGGCAACGGATATTGATTAGGTTCTATGGCATTGTTTAGACCTGTTGAATAGTCTCCGCAAATTCTTACTTTTCCATTGCGTTTACTTACGACTATAGGTGCTGCCCACTTTGATGTGTCCACTGGAGTTATTATACCTAAATTTTCAAGACGTTGCAGTTCGGTTTCTATTTCACTGCGTGCTGCGTATGGAACTGGTCTTTTCGGTATAAAAACTTCTTTTGCATTTGGAAGTACCTTGATGTTTACTTTTGTTTTGGTACATAAACCCATTGAACTGTTGTCAAAAACTTCTTTAAATGATGATTTTATTTTTGATATTTCATCGTTGAAATTTATTTGATGACACCATGCTGTAATTGGAATGTTCCATAGATTAAATTTCTCAATCCAATCTATGCCCATTACATTTAGTGATTCCACGTCTGAAATATAGCATTCCACTATTTCACATTTATCTCCTATTGAGACTTCTGTTGAACATTTAGCTAGAAATTTCATCTCCTCAGCATTTGCAGCATTGGCGGTCTCTGTTGTTGGGGTTGTTTCAGGTTTTCCTATGCGTTTCCAAGTTGACTCAGAAATTATGCTTATGTCGGAGGCTGTATCCACTTGTAATTTCACTTGTTTTGAATTAATACTCACTGTGACATATTTTCTTAATTCCTTGAAGTGTACTTGCTTTGTTGACAATATAGTTTTTGTATTGAATTTTGATTTATTCTTGTTGAAATTCTGATGAGTCACACTGTTCTTCTTAGAATTTTGGTCGTGATTGGTTTTGCTCTGTTGAGGTTTGTTGTTGTTGTGTTTTGATTTGCTCTGCCTGTGCATGCTGTTGCAAAAACCATCTTTGTGACCAATCTGTTGACATTTGGTACACTTGTGCTTGGAGTAGGGGCAATGTTTTGCATAATGCATATCTCCACAATACCAACATGCTGTTTTTGGTATCTTTTGTTTTTGTTGAGGCTTACCAATTTTGTTGCACTGTTTTTGACTTCCCTCAATTAGTGCTGTGTCACTTTTCAAATCCAAAATGCTTTGTGTTTCATCAACTAGCTTTTCTAGGTTGACTACTTCCTTACTTTCATTGAGATGCCGTAATAAACGGATTCTGATGTCACTGTCTTGTGATGATTTAAGACCAAGTATGAAAATTAAACACTTGAACTGGTCTGTAGTTAGGTCATCCAGTTTAAAAAGTTCACACTGAAGATTGACACGACTGGCGTATTCTTTAAAATCTTCATTTTCCATCTTTGTGATTTGGAGACACTTGTATCGTAGACTTACTTGTGTTTCTGTTCTGCCAAATAGTCTTGTAAGATGCTTGATTGTGTCTGCCAATGAAAGTTCCTGAGGTTGTTTTGGTAACACGAAATTCTTGAATCGTTCATGAATGTGATTGGACATTTTTCTCCACAAAAGTCCTACTTTGTCTGCATCGTCCAGTGCACTTGCTTCCCTTTCGAAGATGTGTTTGAAACGATTGTACCACGATTCAAATAATAAACCACTGTCAGGCTCATAGTGAAAATCCGTCATGGAATTAGCTAAAGATTCCATGAGGTGGGCTTTTGCCACTGATGATTCACCTGGAATTGATGATGAAACTGTGTTTGCACCTTGTTGTCCAGCGATGATTTGTGTGAGTTTGTTGAGCAAATCCTGTTGATTCGCAAGTATTTGTAAAATATTCGCTTGTTCCGACATGTCTAGATTGTTCTAGTGTCTGTGTGTTTTCAGCCGTTACAATTTTTTTAGAGACGCTGCCGTTGTATGTCTGTATGTGTGTACAGCAAAAATGATGAAATTCCCAACGTTGTAGTGGTGTGTGTGTTGAGCTGACAAAAATTTATGTATATGTGAGACTGCAACCTGTTGTTTGTGTGAGTGTTGATCGCTGAAGATTTCTTGAAAATTCTTGTTAGAATATTCCTGATGAACTTACGCCTGTGCGTTTTGATGTTTTCCTTGAAAATCTTCCTGCCACAACTTTTATTGTGTGCGATGTCTTGATATTATTACGCAGCCTTGTTGAAAGTTCTGATGAAATTGTGAAATTCCTTTTGTTACTGAGTGCTGTTTTCAATTCACAATCCTCGTCGCCAAATTGTTAGCGAGAATGATACATCTTTGTTCCAAAATCCTCGTCGCCAAATTGTTATGTTCTTACGGAGGTGGTCGATTGAATGAAAGACGATGTTTAAACATAACAATCAATTCATTTATTGAATAAAACTTTAAGTTGTTTTATGAGTTGAAATAAAGTATTAATTATGAAGAACAATGAAATATGACGAAATATGTACAGATGAGATGTCTATTAATTGGTGGTTGCAAAGTAACTGACTGACTGTGTACTGACAATGAGTAGAGAGAGATAATAACTTAAAACTACTGATGCATGCAACACTGCTATGATGCTGCCAGATTGTTGCATTTTATGTGGTAGTACTAGGGTTACCCTAATAATAGATCTATTGTAAAATGCAATAAGAATCCCATACAAATTCGTTCAAATTTCAGTTGAACGTTTTAGGTTATGTTTTTGAATTTGTCTAAAATTTCGTAGAAAACTTTATTGTAAGGCCTTGGTGCCAAGAGAAGTATATTCTACATAAAATTCCACTATGGATCACTGAACAAATAAAATCCATAGGAGCATTACATAATGCAATAAATAACCTATTCAAATTTGATAAAATTTCAGTTGGGCTTTTATAGGCAATGTATTATAACTTGGCCAATATTACCAATAAAACTTGACTTTTGAGCTTTGGCGTCAAAGAAAAAAATTTTCTCCATCGAATTTCACTATGGGTCACTGAATAACCGAAATTGGTAGATCTATTGTATAATGCAATAAGAATCCCATATAAATTCGGTAAAATTTCAGTTAAACGTTTTAGGTTATGTTTTTGAATTTGTCTGAAATTTCGTAGAAAACTTTATTGTAAGGTCTTGGTGCCAAAGAGAAGTATATTCTACATAAAATTCCACTATTGGTCACTGAACAAATAATATCCATAGGAGCATTACACAATGCAATAAATAACCTATACAAATTTGACAAAAATTCAGTTGGGCTTGTTGGTCATTTTTTATAACATGACCAAAATTACCAATAAAACTTTACTTTAGAGCTTTGCCATCAAAGAAGAAAATGTTCTCCATTGAATTTCACTATGGGTCACTGAACAAATGAAATTGATAGATCTATTGTATAATGCAATAAGAATCCCATAAAAATTCTGTAAAATTTCAGTTGAACATTTTAGGTTATGTTTTTGAATTTGCCCGAAATTCATTATAAAACTTCACTTTGGAGCCTTGACTCCAAAGAAAAAAATATTCTACACCAAATTTCACTATGGGTCACTAAATAAGTAAAATCCATAGGAACATTACATAATGCAATAAATAGCCTATACAAATTTGATAAAATTTCAGTTGGGCTTTTATAGGCAATGTATTATAACTTGACCAATTTTACCAATAAAAGTTGACTTTAGAGCTTTGTCGTCAAAGAAGAAAATAATCTCCATTGAATTTCACTATGGGTCACTGAACAAAAGAAATTGGTACATCTATTGTATAATGCAATAAGAATCCCATACAAATTCGGTAAAATTTCAGTTGAACGTTTTAGATTATGTTTTTGAATTTGTCCAAAATTTCGTAGAAAACTTTATTGTAAGGCCTTGGTACCAAAGAAGAAAATATTCTACACCAAATTTCACTATGGGTCACTGAATAAGTAAAATCCATAGGAGCATTACATAATGCAATAAATAGCCTATACAAATTTGATAAAATTTCAGTTGGACTTGTTGGTCATTTTTTATAACATGACCAATATTACCAATAAAACTTGACTTTAGAGCTTTGGCGTCAAAGAAGAAAATGTTCTCCATCGAATTTCACTATGGGTCAATGAACAAATGGAATTGATAGATCTATTGTATAATACAATTAGGATCCCATACAAATTCGGTCAAATTTCATTTGAACATTTTAGGTTATGTTTTTGAATTTGCCCAAAATTCATTATAAAACTTCACTTTGGAGCCTTGACTCCAAAGAAGAAATTATTCTACACCAAATTTCACTATGGGTCACTGAACAAATGAAATTGGTAGATCTATTGTATAATGCAATAAGAATCCCAAACAAATTCGGTAAAATTCCAGTTGAACATTTTAGGTTATGTTTTTGAATTTGCCCAAAATTCATTATAAAACTTCACTTTGGAGCCTTGACTCCAAAGAAGAAAATATTCTACACCAAATTTCACTATGGGTCACTGAAGAAGAGAAATCGCTATAAAGAATAGAAATTACTAAAATATTTGAAAAGTAATACAAATGTGTTTTTTGAATATATATATATATATATATATATATATAGATGGAATTAACAGTTGTTGTTTTTGTTGTTTCGGTTTTTATTAAAAGCTGCTATTATTAACTTAATTGTAAACATTTGATAGAATTAGTTGGCATGATATATCATCGTTTTTTTTCTTTGTTATTTTTAACATCTTTTTTTTTTTCATTTGAAACAGAGTAAATTTGGTTTTCTTTTGAGTTCTTCGTTTTTTTTTTTAATAGAAATCAACATTACTAACGATATGTATAATAATTTAAATTGAAAAAAAAAATAATAAAGAAAACCCATATTTATTTTTGTGTTTACTAGGCGATTGCTTTACAATGTCAAAAGAAGGCCGGCCAGTGATTCAAATTGAAAGCATTCACATCACCATTATTCAGCCTGTGAGTCATGCATGGAGCTAAAAACAGGTTCTCTGGTCCCTGCCTTCCATTGGTCATTGTAAACTTCCTCCTATAACCAAACGTTTATATTGGAAATTATCAAAATTCTTATACAAAAGAATTTCTTTCCTAAATTCTCTATATTAGCAGAAGTTTCTGTTTTTTTTTAATATATAAACAAATTATTAGAGAATAGTATTTTTTTGTGTAAATATATAATATCAGACTTAACTATAAAGATTCATAAAGTCGTACACTACAACTGATAGTTTCTTAAATATTTTTTTTATATATCAGCAAAAATGTGGCAGAAAATTATTAAAGTAAATTAACAATTTTTGTTGGTTAGGTTTTCTTCACACACACAATAAAAAACTCAAGAAATCAAATTTTAGTTTTTAGTTTTGAAATTACAAACAGTTTTTGCTTTGTTGTTTACCACAGTTATTCGTTTTTTTGTTGTTTTGTTAATATTATTTTACAGTATTTGCTTTCTACACATACAAACATATGTAATTCTAAGATTCTCACTTGATCCATACAATAATTATATCACTTTTGGTTTTTAGAAACATCTTCCTCTTCTTCAAACTTAATACTTTTTCTTTACAATATTTTTTGTTTGTTTTTGTTTTAGTCCACAAAGAGGAAAGAGTTTTTTTGCTTAAAAATCATCATCATCATTATCAATATCATACCTAAAGTCTCTATACATTCAGTTCCTTCAATAACATATACATACATATATAATATTCAAATTTTCTTCTCAATATAATAATAGTATATTCTATAATTATAAATTTTTTATAGGTCAGTTTTTATCACCATGAGCTTTAAGATTAATAAAACTAAAAAAAACTATGTTTGGGTCGATCATCATCAGGATTCTGTCGGTCCTTCCAAAATAGTAGAAACAAACAGGGACAGAACTAAACTCAAAATTTACAAAGAGAAAAATTTCAAAAATTGAGCCGGTGGCACGGGTTGTATCAACGTCAATTGGCTACCAGCTTCCTCCAAGCGTTGCTTATAATCGGGACTTTGATCGACAATACATGGATGTCCATCCGAGGGCCAAAATAGGCAGCAGCAGTAACGACACAATGACAGAATCTCAGCAAATTGATAGTCATCGTTCAGGCCATAGGTACGTCTTAATTGGTGATAGAATTTCTTCCAATCTTCCACATCATTTAAACTTTTCAATTTGTTTAGCTCCAAAATGGAATCGATTTGATTTTGATTGAAATGGAAACGTATCAGTTCACGCCAAATGCGATGTTCATTGACCAGCTTTGACATGATTTTCCAGGCATCAGCAGAGGCCTAAAGGAAGAGAAGGAAAATTGTTTAATTCCCAAAAAAAATCAAACAAAAATTCAACCCACCTCCAAATCCCTGTGATCGGCAATGCGTAAAATAATCTCTCGTATACATTCTTCAGGTAAGTCGTGCAGTTTTGGACGTATTTCAGGACCAGGCTAGAAGAAAGGAATAGGACATTTTAATACCAAATAATACTAAAAATTTTATAGAAGTTATTCAATCATATCCGCCTAATTCAGATAACAAGAAAAGCTAAAAGAGATCACGACCTCCCCTGTCATACCCTTACCTCCTTGATTTCAATTTGATTGGCTAGCTGTTGTATGCGTTTAATGGTCTCAACATGTTCCTGCCACAGATTTGAGCTGCCCAACGGTTTGCCCCAGCATTTTTGATTCTCCTGATAGACAATGTGTTGCAGCTGCAAGGCCAGGCCACGCAGCACATTCAAATGTTGTTGACTGTCGCTAACTGGGTAATCGAACCCAAATGAGGAAATTGAAAAGAAACGAAAGATTCGAATTAACGGAAATAAAATCAAATTATTCACTTACTTACCATGTGAGGCCACCTCTTCGACCATTTGCAGCAGTTGCTTTTGGGCACTACCCGATAAATTTGCAATGCCTTTGTGGGCAACCAACAAACGCAGTAATGCCACAATGTAATGGAAACGTCGGCGATCCCGTACCGAACTGCGGAAATCCAATCTACGAACCGCTTCACCCAGTCCATTAAAACCGGCTATTTCTCGGGTACATCTAATAGTTATGTGGCAGTGTGGTGGTATGGTTTCCTCGTTGTTGTCATCACTTTCATAATTATCTTCGTTAGTGGATGGAAGTCTGCAAAAAAAAAAAAAAACAGAAATGGAAAGGAGTACAACATTAATAAAAGCAAGAGAGAAACAAAAACAACTAAGAAACAGGTGTAAATGAACTTTATGTTGACACTTGTGATCACATTTTGTTTTGCTCGCATGACTGAAAATTGGGTTGGATGGCTGGTTGTTGCACCACCACCACCACTAGAGGAAACATAATTAGCAAGAAACACTTTTCAAACGCTTTCCATTACCAAATTAAATTGCAAAAAAAAAAAAAAAACAGCAACAACATTTGAAGCATAAAACTAAATTGCGGTAATAAATTTTAAAACTTTTTCGCGCTCGCTTTCTTAGAAAGTGTAACAAATTAATTTTTTGTAATCTTTTCTGAGATCCAGGCATGAAGCAAAATAATTGGATAAGGAAAATACATTATCCGTTATATTTGGATAAGGAAAATGCCATTTTTCACAATTTTTGAATATTAATAATAAAGAAAATGTTGTCATCTGTCATATTTGGATAATGAAAAATGAATTGAAATAGAAAAACATCTTATCCACGTAACTTGAATAATAGAAAATTCGTATCCATTTAATTTGGATAAGAAAAATGTCTTAACCAAGTAACTTTGATAATGAAAAACTTTTAAACGCCTTGATTGGATACTGAAAAAATCGTATGCACGTTGTTTGATAATGAAGATCATATATCAACATTATTTGGATATAGGAAAATCGTTATCCATTTTGTTTGGATAATGGAAAACTCTTATTCACGTTTCTAGATAATGGAAAACCCTTATCCACGGTGTTTGAATAATGAATACTACATAAATTACGTAGTTTCGATAATGAAAAACATTTATCCACGTTGTTTGGATAATGAAAAACCGCTTATCCACATTATTTCGATAATGGAAAATATTTATCCACTTTGTTTAGATAATGAAAAACTTTTATCCACCTTGTTTGGATAAAGAAAACCCTTTATCCACGTTATTTAGATAATGAAAACTCTTATCTACGTTATTTGGATAATGAAAATCTTTAATTATCCTTATTTCGTTAATGTAGATCACTTATCCACGTTATTTTGATAATGAAAAAATCTTATCCACGTTGTTTGGACAATGGAAACTCTTATCCACGTTGTTTGGATAATGAAAAACCTTTATCCACGTTGTTTGGATAATGAAATTTGTTAATTCTCGTTATTTAATTAATGTAATTTACTTATCCACGTTATTTGGATAATGAAAAACACATATCTTCTTTGTTGTGTAATGAAAAATCTTATCCACGTTGTTTGGATAATGAAAAAATCATTATCCACATGGTTTGGTTAATGAGAATTCGTATCCACATTGTTTGGATAATAAAAATAGCTTATCCACATTATTTGCATAATGGAAAATGCTTATCCACATTGTTTGGATAATGAAAAATCTTTATCCGCATGGTTAGATTAATGAGAACTCGTATCCACGTTGTTTGGATAGCTTATCCACATTATTTGGATAATGGAAAATGCTTATCCACGTTGCTTGGATAATGGAAACTCTTATCCACGTTGTTTGGATAATGAAAACCCTTTATCCACGTTATTTAGATAATGAAAACTCTTATTTACGTTGTTTGGATAATGAAAATCTTCAATTCTCCTTATTTCGTTAATGTAGATCACTTATCCATGTTATTTGGATAATGAAAAAATCTTATCCACGTTGTTTGGATAATGGAAACTCTTATCTCTTATCCATCGATAATGAAAAACCTTTATCCACGTTGTTTGGATAATGGAAAAAGCTTATCCACGTTGTTTGGATAATAAAAACCCTTTATCCACGTTGTTTGGATAATGAAAATCCTTAATCCACGTTGTTTGGATAATGAAAATCTTTAATTCTCCTTATTTCGTTAATGTAGATCACTTATCCACGTTATTTGGATAATGAAAAAATCTTATCCAGGTTGCTTGGATAATGAGAAACCTTTATCCACGTTGTTTGGATAATGAAAAACCTTTATCCATGTTGTTTGGACAATGAAAAACCTTTATCCACGTTGTTTGGATAATAAAAACCCTTTATCCACGTTGTTTGGATAATGAAAATCCTTAATCCACGTTGTTTGGATAATGAAAATCTTTAATTCTCCTTATTTCGTTAATGTAGATCACTTATCCACGTTATTTGGATAATGAAAAAATCTTATCCAGGTTGCTTGGATAATGAGAAACCTTTATCCACGTTGTTTGGATAATCAAAAACCTTTATCCACGTTGTTTGGACAATGAAAAACCTTTATCCACGTTGTTTGGATAATAAAAACCCTTTATCCACGTTGTTTGGATAATGAAAATCCTTAATCCACGTTGTTTGGATAATGAAAATCTTTAATTCTCCTTATTTCGTTAATGTAGATCACTTATCCACGTTATTTGGATAATGAAAAAATATTATTCACGTTGTTTGCATAATGAAAAACCTTTATCCACGTTGTTTGGATAATAAAAATCCTTTATCCACGTTGTTTGGATAATGAAAAACCTTTATCCACGTTGTTTTGATAATGAAAAATTTTATTTCTCGTTGTTTGAATAAAAATCGCTTATCCATGTTAATTGGATAATGGAGAATCTTATCCACGTTGTTGCGATAATGAAAAGCCGTTAATAGCCGTTGGATAATACAAATCGCTTATCTACGTTAATTGGATAATGAAAAACCTTTATCCACGTTGCTTCGATAATGAAAAACTCTTATCCACGTTATTTTGATAATGAAAAACACTTATCCCCGTTATTTGGATAATGAAAAACTTTTATCCACGTTGTTTGGATAATGTAAATTTTTAATTCTCGTTGTTTGGATAATAAAAATCGTTTATCCGCGTTAATTGGATAATGGAGAACCCTTATCCACATTGTTTAGATAATAAACAATTTTTATTCACGTTATTTGGATAATAAAAAAACCTTTATCCACAATGCTTGGATAATAAAAAACTCTTATCCACGCTGTTTTGATAATGAAAATCTTCAATTTTCGCAATTTGCTTAGTGTAGATCACTTATCCACGTTATTTGGATAATGAAAAAAAAACTTATCCACGTTGTTTGGATAATGGAAAACCCTTATTCACGTTATTTGGATAAAGAAAATCCATTATCGACATAATTTGGATATCTGAAATCTCCTATCCACATTGTTTGGATAATTAAAATCTTTAATTCTCCCTTTTTGTGTAATAAAGACCACTTATCCACGTTATTTGCATTATGGAAACCCCTAACAATCCTGTTTTGAAAATAGTCTATGGAAATTGGGGTCAATAACAATATTTTCCGTAGTCAAATGGGTCGATAACAACATTGTCATTAAAAATAGCTGTCGATAACCTATAAAATGATGTCGATAACAATATTTTCAATGGAAAATAGTGTCGATAACAATATTTTCTATGAAAAGTAATGTCGATAACAATATTTTCTATGAAAAGTAGTGACGATAATAATATTTTTCTGTAGAAAATACTGTCGATAACAATATTTGCTATTGTAAACAGTGTCGATTATAATATTTTCAATAGAAAATACTGTCGATAACAATTTTTTTTAAGAATATACTGTCGATAAGCACTTTTTCTATATAAACTGCCGATAACAATATTTTGTATAAAAAACTATCGATCAATATTTTCTATAGAAAATAATATCGATAACAATATAATCTATAGAAAATAGTGTCGATAACAATATTTTCTATAGAAAATAGTGTCGATAACTATGTTTTCTATAGAAATTAGTGTCGATAACAATATTTTCTATAGAAAATAGTATCGATAAAAATATTTTCTATAGACAATAGTAACGATAACAATATTTTCTTTAGAAAACAGTGTCGATAACAATATTTTCTATAGAAAATAGGGTCGATAACAATATTTTCCATTGACAATAGTATTGATACCAATATTTTCTATAGCAAATAGTATCGATAACAATGTTTTCTATAGAAAATAGTGTCGATAATAATATTTTGTATAGAAAATAGTGTCGATAATAATATTTTGTATAGAAAATAGTGTCGATAACAATATTTGCTATCGAAAACAGCGTCGATAACAATTTTTTCTTTAGAAAATAGTGTCGATTACAATGATTCTATAGAAAATAGTGCCGATTACAATATTTTCTATGGTAAATAGTATCTATAACGATATTTTCTACAGCAAATAGTGTCGACAACAATATTTTCTATAGAAAATAGTGTCGATAACAATATTATCTATGGAAAATAGTATCGATAACAATATTTTCTATAAAAAATAGTGTAGATAACAATATTTTCTATAGAAAATAGTGCCGATAACAATATTTGCTATAAAAAATAGTATCGATAACAATATTTTCTATAGAAAATAGTATCGATAACAATATTTTCTATAGAAAATAGTATCGATAACAATATTTTCTATAGAAAATAGTGTCGATAACAATATTTTTTATAGAAAATAGTATCGATTACAATATTTTGTTTAGAAAATAGTATAGATAACAATATTTTCTACAGAAAATAGTGTCGTTAACAATATTTTCTATAGAAAATAGTGTCGATAACAATAGTTTCTATGGAAAACAGCGTCGATAACAATATTTTCTACAGAAAATAGTGTCGATAACATTATTTTCTATCGAAAACAGCGTCGATTACATTTTTTTCTATAGACGATAGTATCGATAACAATATTTTCTTTAGAAAATAGTATCGATAACAATATTTTCTATCGAAAACAGGGTCGATAACAATATTTTCTATAGAAAATAGTATCGATGACAATATTTTCTATAGAAAATAGTATAGAAAATAGAAAATATTGTTATCGATACTATTTTCTATAGAAAATATTGTTATCGATACTATTTTCTATAGAAAATATTGTCATCGATACTATTTTCTATAGAAAATATTGTCATCGATACTATTTTCTATAGAAAATATTGTCATCGATACTATTTTCTATAGAAAATATTGTCATCGATACTATTTTCTATAGAAAATATTGTTATCGACCCTGTTTTCGATAGAAAATATTGTTATCGATACTATTTTCTAAAGAAAATATTGTTATCGATACTATCGTCTATAGAAAAAAATGTAATCGACGCTGTTTTCGATAGAAAATAATGTTATCGACACTATTTTCTGTAGAAAATATTGTTATCGACGCTGTTTTCCATAGAAACTATTGTTATCGACACTATTTTCTATAGAAAATATTGTTAACGACACTATTTTCTGTAGAAAATATTGTTATCTATACTATTTTCTAAACAAAATATTGTAATCGATACTATTTTCTATAAAAAATATTGTTATCGACACTATTTTCTATAGAAAATATTGTTATCGATACTATTTTCTATAGAAAATATTGTTATCGATACTATTTTCTATAGAAAATATTGTTATCGATACTATTTTTTATAGCAAATATTGTTATCGGCACTATTTTCTATAGAAAATATTGTTATCTACACTATTTTTTATAGAAAATATTGTTATCGATACTATTTTCCATAGATAATATTGTTATCGACACTATTTTCTATAGAAAATATTGTTGTCGACACTATTTGCTGTAGAAAATATCGTTATAGATACTATTTACCATAGAAAATATTGTAATCGGCACTATTTTCTATAGAATCATTGTTATCGACACTATTTTCTAAAGAAAAAATTGTTATCGACGCTGTTTTCGATAGCAAATATTGTTATCGACACTATTTTCTATACAAAATATTATTATCGACACTATTTTCTATAGAAAACATTGTTATCGATACTATTTGCTATAGAAAATATTGGTATCAATACTATTGTCAATGGAAAATATTGTTATCGACCCTATTTTCTATAGAAAATATTGTTATCGACACTGTTTTCTAAAGAAAATATTGTTATCGTTACTATTGTCTATAGAAAATATTTTTATCGATACTATTTTCTATAGAAAATATTGTTATCGACACTAATTTCTATAGAAAACATAGTTATCGACACTATTTTCTATAGAAAATATTGTTATCGACACTATTTTCTATAGATTATATTGTTATCGATATTATTTTCTATAGAAAATATTGATCGATAGTTTTTTATACAAAATATTGTTATCGGCAGTTTATATAGAAAAAGTGCTTATCGACAGTATATTCTTAAAAAAAAAATTGTTATCGACAGTATTTTCTATTGAAAATATTATAATCGACACTGTTTACAATAGCAAATATTGTTATCGACAGTATTTTCTACAGAAAAATATTATTATCGTCACTACTTTTCATAGAAAATATTGTTATCGACATTACTTTTCATAGAAAATATTGTTATCGACACTATTTTCCATTGAAAATATTGTTATCGACATCATTTTATAGGTTATCGACAGCTATTTTTAATGACAATGTTGTTATCGACCCATTTGACTACGGAAAATATTGTTATTGACCCCAATTTCCATAGACATTTTTTTCTATAGACGATAGTATCGATAACAATATTTTCTTTAGAAAATAGTATCGATAACAATATTTTCTATCGAAAACAGGGTCGATAACAATATTTTCTATAGAAAATAGTATCGATAACAATATTTTCTATAAAAAATAGTCGCGATAACAATATTTTCTATAGAAAATAGTGTCGATTACAATATTTTCTATGGAAAATAGTGTCGATAACAATATTTTCTATAGAAAATAGTGTCGATAACAATATTTTCTATAGAAAATAGTGTCGATAACAATATTTTCTATAAAAAATAGTATCGATAACAATATTTTCTATAGAAAATAGTATCGATAACAATATTTTCTATAGAGAATAGTGTCGATAACAATATTTTCTATAGAGAATAGTGTCGATAACAATATTTTCTATAAAAAATAGTGTCGAAAACAATGTTTTCTATAGAAAATAGTGGCGATAACAATATTTTCTATGGAAAACAGCGTCGATAACAATATTTTCTATGGAAAATAGTGTCGATAACAATATTTTCTATAAAAAATAGTCGCGATAACAATATTTTCTATAGAAAATAGTATCGATAACAATATTTTCTATGGAAAATAGTGTCGATAACAATATTTTCTATAGAAAATAGTGTCGATAACAATATTTTCTATAAAAAATAGTCGCGATAACAATATTTTCTATAAAAAATAGTCGCGATAACAATATTTTCTATAGAAAACAGTGTCGATAACAATATTTTCTATAGAAAATAGTGTCGATAACAATATTTTCTATAGAAAATAGTATCGATTACAATATTTTCTATAGAAAATAGTATCGATAACAATAGATACAATAGTTTCTATGGAAAACAGCGTCGATAACAATAGTTTCTATGGAAAACAGCGTCGATAACAATATTTTTGTGGAAAATAGTATCGATAACAATATTTTCTATAGACAATAGTATCGATAACAATATTGTCTATAGAAAATAGTGTCGATAACAATATTTTCTATAGAAAATAGTATCGATAACAATATTTTCTATAGAAAATAGTGTCGATAAATAGTATCGATGGTAATGCAAATAGGGTCGATAACAATATTTTCTATAGAAAATAGGGTCGATAACAATATTTTCTACACAAAATAGTATGGATTACAATTTTTTCTATATAAACTGCCGATAACAATATTTGGTATAGAAAACGGTGTTTCGTAACGATATTTTCTATGGAAAACAGCGTCGATAACAATACAAAAGAGAGTCGTTAACAATATTTTCTGTGGAAAATAGTATCGATAACAATATTTTATAAAAAAATAGTGTCAATAGCAATGTTTTTCCATAGAAAATAGTACCGATAACAATATTTTCTATAGAAAATAGTATCGATTACAATATTTTCTATAGAAAATAGTGTCGATTATAATATATTCTATAGAAAATAGTATCAATAACAATCATTTGAATAGTGGATATACTTTATCTTCTGTTCTCCTCCAACTGCACATCCAATGGACATTGTCAGACATTGTCATGCATCAACTCATCACTTCTCATCTCTTTGTCAATTGAGATGTTACTTCATTAACAAAGCTGGTGCGTCGTACATAGTTGAATAATGAAATGTTTCAATTTAGTCTTTGTTCTTCAGAATTATATTTAAAAATAAATAAATAAATAGTTGTTGTTGTGGCAGCTTTTCATGTTATTTCACTATTTTTTTTTTAAGTTTAAAGTACCAACTCTATGGCAGGCAAGCAGAGATTATAAGGCCTGGGCAATACTATAATTAAAGACGACAACAACAAGAACAGAAGCAACAACTACCACAACAACAACAACACTATAAAATATGCATATCGAATAGAAGAAACAAAAGTAGAAAAACATAAGAAAATCAAAATAACTCCAAATGTATCTCATGGATGCCATTCATCGTAGTCGTCTGTCTGTGTGTTTGTCTGTCAGTCGGTTGGTCGGCCTGCCTTTCATTTGGATGCTGTTTGTTTCATATCTGTAAAAGGGAATGCGTTCTCTTCAGCTTCTTCTGGTAATGATGAGGAACAGAATTGAATTTATTTTTATACAATTCTTTAGCTTTATGTCTTGTTTGGTTCCTCCTCCCATCTCGTATCCCTTACTATATCTAGCTAGGGAACTTTGTTTTCATATTGCAATGCAGTGCAGTAATGAAGAGGAGAAGGAGAGTGGATGGGGACTAGGAAAATTATACGGAAAATATAAACCAAAAGGTAAACGAACGTTTGATGACATGACATCATGCATCGTCATTCAGTTTAGTCGTTCAATGATTTATCTTTGGCGTATGTGAGACTAGAAGTGAGGGGGTGAGGGAGGGCGGGTAAGAGGAGTATTCCGAAATAGTTGAAAAATCGGTCATATTTTTTGTTAGTGAAGTTAATGGGAGACTTTTGTATATTTTTAGACAAATTTCATAAAATATTTATTCGAAATCGAAAGCAGGATGTTATGGAGTACACAAATAATGGCGACAACTTTTCTAGACATAGAGCTATTTTTAGGAAGAATTGGAGTATATTGTGGGTTACATTAGGAGGAGTAACGATATTAGAACATATTTTCAATGGAAAATTGTATCGATAACAATATTTACTATATATCGATACGTCGATAGCAATGTATTTCATAGAAAATAGTACCCTAACCAACATTTTCTTTGGAGAATTGTGCCGATAACAACATTTTTTATAGAAAATAGTATCGATAACAATATTTTCTGTAAAAAATAGTGTCGATAGCAATATTTTCTATAGAAAATAGTGTTGATAGCAATATTTTCTGTATAAAATAGTGTCGATAACAACTTTTTCTATAGAAATAGTTGTCGATAACAACTTTTTCTATAGAAATAGTTGTCGATAACAACTTTTTCTATAGAAATAGTTGTCGATAACAACTTTTCCTATAGAAATAGTTGTCGATAACAACTTTTTCTATAGAAATAGTTGTCGATAACAACTTTTCCTATAGAAATAGTTGTCGATAACAACTTTTTCTATAGAAATAGTTGTCGATAACAACTTTTCCTATAGAAATAGTTGTCGATAACAACTTTTTCTATAGAAATAGTTGTCGATAACAACTTTTTCTGTAGAAATAGTTGTCGATAACAACTTTTTCTGTAGAAATAGTTGTCGATAACAACTTTTTCTATAGAAATAATTGTCGATAACAACTTTTTCTATAGAAATAGTTGTCGATAACAACTTTTTCTATAGAAATAGTTGTCGATAACAACTTTTTCTATACAAATAGTTGTCGATAACAACTTTTTCTATAGAAATAGTTGTCGATAACAACTTTTTCTATAGAAATAGTTGTCGATAACAACTTTTTCTATAGAAATAGTTGTCGATAACAACTTTTTCTATAGAAATAGTTGTCGATAACAACTTTTTCTATAGAAATAGTTGTCGATAACAACTTTTTCTATAGAAATAGTTGTCGATAACAACTTTTTCTATAGAAATAGTTGTCGATAACAACTTTTTCTATAGAAATAGTTGTCGATAACAACTTTTTCTATAGAAAAAGTTGTCGATAACAACTTTTTCTATAGAAATAGTTGTCGATAACAACTTTTTCTATAGAAATAGTTGTCGATAACAACTTTTTCTATAGAAATAGTTGTCGATAACAACTTTTTCTATAGAAATAGTTGTCGATAACAACTTTTTCTATAGAAATAGTTGTCGATAACAACTTTTTCTATAGAAATAGTTGTCGATAACAACTTTTTCTATAGAAATAGTTGTCGATAACAACTTTTTCTATAGAAATAGTTGTCGATAACAACTTTTTCTATAGAAATAGTTGTCGATAACAACTTTTTCTATAGAAATAGTTGTCGATAACAACTTTTTCTATAGAAATAGTTGTCGATAACAACTTTTTCTATAGAAATAGTTGTCGATAACAACTTTTTCTATAGAAATAGTTGTCGATAACAACTTTTTCTATAGAAATAGTTGTCGATAACAACTTTTTCTATAGAAATAGTTGTCGATAACAACTTTTTCTATAGAAATAGTTGTCGATAACAACTTTTTCTATAGAAATAGTTGTCGATAACAACTTTTTCTATAGAAATAGTTGTCGATAACAACTTTTTCTATAGAAATAGTTGTCGATAAAAACTTTTTCTATAGAAATAGTTGTCGATAACAACTTTTTCTATAGAAATAGTTGTCGATAACAACTTTTTCTATAGAAATAGTTGTCGATAACAACTGTTTCTATAAAGATAGTTGTTGGCAACAAATTTGTCTATAAAACATCTCGTTACTTTCATGTCCTTTAGAAAAATTTCGATTTCAAAGATGTCAGTAACAGAAGCATCACTCTGACAACAATACAATGCAAAATATGTACATACATATTGGCAAATTGTATCTAGAACAGAATTCATTGTATCTATGCTGATATATGTAGATATGTACCTTCAATCCTACCTATGTATGTCACTAGCGACGGAAACTGGGTCATACTTAGTTTATGGTCAAAAGTAGTAATATACACAAAGAAGACGACATTCCGCAAAAAAAAATATCAGAACAATGCCACCAAAAGCTATCACATAAAAGTATAGCGAAACTACATAATATGTATATAAAATTGAAGTATATGTATATGACAAAAATAGTTTGAAAAAAAAAACCTCTAAAGAATGTATGTTTTTTTACAATGTGTATGTCTACCTTTTTTGTTGTACCATGACTTGTTATATACTTGCAGGAAAATCACATAAAAAGTAAATTGCCATGCTTAAGGCCACTTTTATGTGACGCGCGCTAGTGCTTTGATGTTAACTTTCAAGATTAGCAGTATATTATCCAAGTAATCTGGGATTAGATAGATTACATCGAAATTACTTACGTAATATGCAAGTGATTATCGAATTACATTCGATATAGAAAAAGTGTAGGAAAAACGTAGAAAATGTCGTTATCGATCATATTTTTCATAGAAATTGTCGTTATCGGTGACATTTTCTATAGAAAATGTTGTTAACGGTAACATTTTTAATAGAAAATGTTGTTAACGGTAACATTTTTAATAGAAAATGTTGTTAACGGTAACATTTTCTAAAGAAAATGTTGTTAAAGGTAACATTTTCTATAGAAAATGTTGTTATCGGTAGCATTTTTTATTGAAAATGCAGTTATTGGTAACGTTATTCTACAGCAAACGTGGTTATATTTTCTATAGAGAGTGTTGTTATCGGTAATATTTTATAGAAAATATTGTTAATTTCCATACAAAATGTAGTTATCGTTTACAATTTCTATACAAAATATTGTTATCGATTATAGTTTCTAAAAAAACATTCTAATATCGATAATATTTTCTTAAGAAAATATTGTTATCGATCATATTTCTATAAAAAATGTTTTTATCGATAATGCTTTCTGTAGGAAAATTTCTATTCGTTTTATTTATTATAGAAAATATTGTCATCGATCATATTTTCTAAAGAAAATATTGCTATCGATCGTATTTTCTAATGAAAATATTTTTATCGATCATATTTTCTAAAGAAAATATTGTTATTGATCATATTTTCTAAAGAAAATATTGTTAACGGTCACATTTACTATAGAAAATGTTGTTATCGATCTTATTTTCTGTAGAAATGTTGTTATCGATTATTGTTTCCATTGAAGATGTTGTTATCGATTAAGTTTTCTATAGAAAATATTGTTATCGATTATGTTTTCTATAGAAAATATTGTTATCGACCCTATTTTCTAAAGAAAATATTGTTATGGATCATATTTTCTATAGAATATGCTGTTATCGATCATATTTTCTATAGAATATGCTGTTATCGATCATATTTTCTATAGAAAATATTGTTATCGATTATGTTTTCTATAGAAAATATTGTTATCGATTATATTTTCTATAGAAAATCATTGTTATCGCTTATATTTTCTATAGAAAATATTGTTATCGATCAGAATTTCTATAGAAAATCATTGTTATCGCTTATTCTTTTCGATAGAAAATATTGTTATCGACCCTATTTTGTAAAGAAATTATTGTTATCGATCATATTTTCTATAGAAAATATTGTTATCGATTATGTTTTCTACAGAATATGCTGTTATCGATCATATTGTCTATAGAAAATATTGTTATCGATTACGTTTTCTATAGAAAATATTGTTATCGATAATATTTTCTATAGAAAATCATTGTTATCGACCCTATTTTCTAAAGAAGATATTGTTATCGATCATATTTTCTATAGAATGTGCTGTTATCGATCATATTTTCTATAGAATATGCTGTTATCGATCATATTTTCTATAGAATATACTGTTATCGATCACATTTTCTATAGAATATGCTGTTATCGATCATATTTTCAATAGAAAAAATTTTTATCGATTTTATTTTCTATAGAAAATATTTTTATTGTTTTAATTTCCGTGTTATAATTTTTTATTTCCTTTCGAATTGCTAAACTGTAATTAAAGAGCAGAAAAGAACAAGGAAATAACTTGAAATGCAACTCGTTTCCACAAAAAATGCTCAAAGTCAAATGCACACATCCACCCACATGGCCAATCCTAATTGCTATGCTGGTCACACACATAGTTTTTACTGCAGCAAGGAAATACAAGGATATTTACATAGAGAACACAACCACATACATACATACATATGTATGTATATTACAAGGACATTATGTCCAAACTACTGGTGTCTGTGTGGATGAATTTTGCGGTTTTGTTTTTTTGGTATTTTAGAGTGTCAGAGTATCAGCCGCCACAATTTGTGCAGTAAAAGTGAAAGGAAATACAATGGCAAGCGGCGGAAACAGGGAAGACGAAACGGAAATCTCCCCCTTCGGAAAAAGAACACCCAAAATCGAAACAGAACACTGCAATGACCTTAAATTGGTGAAGGTCTAATTGGCCTAAATTTTTTTGGTAGTTTGCATTTTTTTTAGAGTTTTTTGTTGGCTTGACATGGGTGTCCACCAACTGACATCAATTATGATAATTACAAATTAAATGCTACACAAATTATCAAATTAAAAAACAAAAACTTATCATTGAACTATTTTTTTTATTGAATTTTGTAATTCAAAGTTTACTTTAGGTCGTCCAAGTTTAAATCGCTGAACCATTTGTTTCTTATCAAAATAAACTTTTCATGTGTGTGGCTGGTTCTTACCATCTTACCATCCAACCACTGAAACACAATCACGCACGTGAATTTTGTAATTTTGGAATACAATATTTGTGTTAAAGGTCGTTGAAACTGGGAAAAACAAACTTTTAAGTGAATATTTCGAAACTATTTTTTTATGGTCCATTTCGTCTTTAAATGTAATGAGTAAACAATCGGAACTGCGTAAAATATTAATGAGTTTAGAAGTCAGACACAGTGGTTGGAAATTTAAAAAAGGGGAACATATTAACAATAACGAACACCGATGAAAATATCATCGATAACAATATTTTCTATAGAAAATGGTATCGATAACAATATTTTTTAGTGGAAAATAGTATCGATAACAATATTTTCAGTGAAAAATAGTATCGATAACAATATGTTTTATAGAAATAGTTTCCATAACAATATTTTCTATTCAAAATAGTATCGATAACAAAATTTTCTATAGCAAATGGTTCGATAACAATATTTTCTAGAGAAAATATTACCGATAACAATATATTCTAGAGAAAACTTCACCGATAACAATATTTTCTAGAGAAAACTTCACCGATAACAATATTTTCTATTGAAAGTAGTATCGATAACAATATTTTCTATAAAAAAGTATCGATAACAATATTTTCTGAAGAAAATAGTATCGATAAAAATATTTTCTATAGAAAATGGTGCTGATAACAGTTTTTTCTAGAGAAAATATCATCGATAACAGTATTATCTATAGAAAATAGTATCGATAACAATATTTTCTATAGAAAATAGTATCGATAACAATATTTTCTGTAGAAAATGGTATCGATAACAATATATTCTGTAGAAAATAGTATCGATAACAATATTTTCTGTAGAAAATGGTATCGATAACAATATTTTCAGTCGAAAATAGTATCGATAACAAAATTTGCTGTGTAAAATAGTATCGATAACAATATGTTTTATAGAAATAGTTTCGATAACAATATTTTCTATTCAAAATAGTATCGATAACAAAATTTTCTTTAGCAAATGGTTCGATAACAATATTTTCTAGAGAAAACTTCACCGATAACAATATTTTCTATAGAAAATATAGTATAAATAGTATTTTCTGTAGAAAAAAGGAGTCGATAATAATATTTTCTATTAAAAATAGTATCGATAACAATATTATCGATAACAATATTTTGTATAGAAAACATTACCGATTACATTACTTAGTATAGAAACATTGTTGATAACGATTGCTTTTACATAAAATGATATCGATAACAATGTTTTCTAGGGAAAATATCAACGATAACAATATTTTCTGAAGAAAATAGTATCAATAACAATATTTTCTATAGCAAATGGTGTTGATAAAAAATTTTTCTAAAATTTTTTTTTTCAATATTTTCTATAAAAAATATAGTATCTATAATAGAAAATAGTAAAAAATAGTATTTTCTGTAGAAATACTAGCAGCATTTTCTATAGAAAATAGTATCGTTAACAATATTTTCTATAGAAAATGGTATCGATAACAATATGTTTTATAGAATATAGTTTCGATAACAATATTTTCTATTAAAAATAGTATTGATAACAAAACATTCTATAGCAAATGGTTCGATAACAACATTTTCTAGAGAAAATATTACCGATAACAATATTTTCTAGAGAAAACTTCACGAATAACAATATTTTCTAGAAAAAACTTCACCGATAACAATATTTTCTATAGAAAATATAGTATCTATAATAGAAAATAGTAAAAAATAGTATTTTCTGTAGAAAAAAGGTATCGATAATAACATTTTCTATTAAAAATAGTATCTATAACAATATTTTCTAAAGAAAGTGGTATCGATAACAACATTTTTTAGAGAAAATATCACCGATAACAATTTTTTCTACAGAAAATACTATTACCGATAACAATATTTTGTATAGAAAATGTTATCGATAACAATATTTTGCATAGAAAACATTACCGATTACATTACTTTGTATAGAAACATTGTTGATAACGATTGCTTTTACATAAAATGATATCGATAACAATGTTTTCTAGGGAAAATATCAACGATAACAATATTTTCTGAAGAAAATAGTAGCGATAACAATATTTTCTATAGCAAATGGTGTTGATAACAATTTTTTCTAGACAAAATATCATCGATAACAATATTTTCTATAGAAAATAGTATCGATAACAATATTTTCTATAGAAAATAGTATCGATAACAATATTTTCTATAGAAAATAGTATCGATAACAATATTATCTATAGAAATTAGTATCGATAGCAATATTTTCTATAGCAAATAGTGTCGATAACATTATTTTCTATAGAAAATAGTATCAATAACAATATTTTCTATAGAAAATAGTACTGATAACAATATTTTCTATAGAAAATAGTATTGATAACAATATTTTCTATTACAAATGGTATCGATAACATTATTTTAAAAAATTTTACCGATAGCAATATTTTCTATTGAAAATAGTATCGATAACAATATCTTCTATATAAAATAGTATCGATAACAATATTTTCTATAGAAAATAGTATCGATAACAATACTTTCTATAGAAAATAGTATCGATAACAATATTTTTTTATAGAAAATAGTATAGATAACAATATTTTCTATAGAAAATAGTATCGATAACAATATTTTCTATAGAAAATAGTATCGATAACTATATTTTCTATAAAAATAGTACCGATAACAATATTTTCTATAGAAAATAGTATCGATAACAATATTTTCTTTAGAAAATTGTATCGATACCAATACTTTCTATAGAAAATAGTATTGATAACAATATTTTCTATAGAAAATAGTATCGATAACAATATTTTCTATAAAAATAGTATCGATAACAATATTTTCTATAGAAAATTCTATCGACAACAATAGTTTCTATTGATAATAGTATCGATAACAATATTTCCTATTAAAAATAGTGTCGATAGCAATATTTTCTATTAAAAATAGTATCGATAACAATATTTTCTATAGAAAATAGTATAGACAACAATAGTTTCTATTGATAATAGTAACGATAATAATATTTCCTATTAAAAATAGTGTCGATAGCAATATTTTCTATTAAAAATAGTATCCATAACAATTTTTTTCTATAGAAAATATTACCGATAACAACATTTCCTAGAGAAAATATCACCGATAGTCATATTTTCTATAAAAAATATAACCAATAGTAATATTTTCTAAAGAAAGTACCACCGATAACAATATTTTCTATAGAAAATAGGACCGATAACAATATTTTCTAGAGAAAATAGTATCGATAACAAAAACTGAATATATTACTGATAACAATATTTTAAAAAATACTTGTAATAACAATATTTGCTAGTGAAAATATTATCGATAACAATATTTTTACTCAAAACTTTAGCGATAACAATCTTTTTTTATTAAAAATATAACCAATCTCACAGTAATAATATCCTGACTAACCTACAGTTTAATTACAGTAGATATTTATGTATGTATGTTCATACATACCTTACATATTTACATCTAGGAAACCTTCACCTCATTTTCCATGAAATTAAAAAAAAAAATCTTAAATTTCCCTTTTACTTTTCTCTTTTTGTTTATTGTTGTAGACTCTGCTCTGCTCAGTGATTGCTCTCTTTTCCATTTTGTCTGTGTCTGTCATTTGTCAAATGCATTTGTTGCTACATTTTGGCTTTATATAGCAAAGTTTTTATACATGTATTTATATATACATTCATATATAGTATATATATATATTTGTGCATTATCCTTATTGCAACAACAACAATATTTGCCTCTTTTGGCAAATTGTTGCATAAAACAGCTGATAAAGTATTGTTGTTTTTTTTTCCTGGGCTATACTATGTTATACTGGCTATGTATAACAGTTATGGGGGGACAGTGATAGTTGTGTAGAGACCTATAAAGAATTTTCAATTTGCAAAGATAAACGAGAAGAAACAAACGTCTAACATCTATTCAATGTCAAATTAATCAAAGAAAAATAAAAAGACTTTGTGGATTTCTAGTTCTTTTGCAAATGTCATGTCATATGTCATTGTTGGCTACGGACAAAGAGATTTCACATTCACTTGCAATCACTCAAAATGTAGGGCTAGAGGGAAAAACCCGAAATGAAATTTCAAGAAAAAGATAAGGCATTAAATGGGAAAATGAAGATAAGTTACCACAACTACCACTTTATCTAGCCATCTGCAAATCCCGTATATACATATGTACATATGTATTTTTGAAATGCTTGTAAACTTTTACAACTTAATTTTTAATTGGGGTTCCCTCTTTTTCTTGCTGTTGTAATTATGACTAAACCAAGCATAACAACCTGCCCTGACTGCTTAAAATAATTATGAAAATTATGCCAATCTCTATTTCACCATACATAGTATGTCTATTCACAATATCCATCATCCACACATCCACAAATTTAATGGCCAAAAAAAGAATTAAAACAAAGGGGAATTAAGCGGGCGAGAAATGCAAAACAAATAAAACAAAAATATTAATTCAATACACTTGCCACATGTGTTTTTTTCTTGTTTGGTTTTTAAAAATGCAAGGCGTTAAGAAAGGGCTGGAGAAGGGGGGTTTTG
Source organism: Musca autumnalis (assembly GCF_047663935.1). Lineage (NCBI taxonomy): Eukaryota > Metazoa > Arthropoda > Insecta > Diptera > Muscidae > Musca > Musca autumnalis. Next base: position 228,744,916 of record NW_027411977.1, read on the forward strand.
GAAAGAGATATGGATGTCCAACAACCAACTGGAACAAAGAAGAAGTTCGTGCGTTAACGGAAATCCATTCAAAAACTACATTCACACTTTTCGACTGAAATTAATTTCATGCTTGGCTGGCGTTAACTTTAATTATTGTGAGGCGGCTAGTTTTTGTTTTGGTCGTTTTTGAAAACAAGTTAGATAAAGCATTCAGTTTAGTAGAGGGTTTCCAACGAGGTTGGAAACACACAAACTTTCAATAGAAAATATCGAAATGTGAACAATAACTACATTTTCTATGACAAATATTATCGATAACGACTTTTTCCTTGAAAAATATTTTCGATAACAGCATTTTCTATGAAAAATATTATCGATAACAACATTTTTTATAAATTTTTTTTTTGGATAGCAGCAATTTCTATGACGAATTTTTTCGATAACAATATTTTATACGAAACATACTGTCGATAACAACATTTTCTAAGAAAAATCTTATCGATAACAATATTTTCTAAGAAAAATATTATCGATTACAATATATTCTAAGAAAAATATTATCGATAACAATATTTTCTATGAAAAATATTACCGATAATATCGTTTTCTACAAAAAAATTATCAATAACAATATTTTCTAGGAAAAAACAATTTTTTTTATAAAAAATAATATCGATTACATTATTTTTTGTGGAAAATACTATCGATAAAAATGTTTCTTATGAAAAATATTTTCGATAACAGCGTTTTCTATTAATAATATGATCGATAATAAAATTTGGTATGAAAACTATTAACGATAACAGCATTTTCTATAAAAAATATTATCGACAAAATTTTTTTTTATGAAAAATGTTATCTATAACAATATTTTCTATGAAAAATATTATCGATGATAGCATTTTCTACTAAAAATATTAGCGATAACAACATTTTCAATGAAAAACATTAACGATAACAACATTTTCTATGGAAAATATTATTGCTAAAAATATGTTCTAATAAATATATGATCGATAACAATATTTTGGTTAAAAAATATTATCGATAACAATATTTTCTAAAAAAAATATTACCGATAACAGATTTTTTTACGGAAAATATTATCGATAACAATTTTATCTATGAAAAATACTATCGATAACAGCACTCGCTTTGAAATATATTACCAATAAAAGTATTTTCTTTGAAAAATATTATCGCTAACAATACCTTCTATTGAAAATATTGCCGATGATAGCATTTTCAAGGAAAAATATTTACGATAACAACATGCCTATGAACAATATTATCGATAACAGTATTTTCGATTATAGATTTTGTCGATAACAATATTTTCTATGAAAAATATTATCGATAATAGCATTTCCACGACAGAAATGATGGATAACATTACTTGCTACGAAAAATATTATCGATAACACTACTTTCTTTAAAAAAATATTATCGATAACAATATTTTTTATCAAAAATGTTATCGGTAACAGTATTTTCTTTGAAAAATGTTATCGATAGCAGTATTTTCTTTGAAAAATGTTATCGATAACAATATTTTCTATGAAAAATAGTATCGATAACAATATTTTGTATGTAAAATATAATCGATGATATTTTTTCTACGAAAAATATTACCGATAACAGCATTTTTTGCGACAAATATTATCGATAACAATATTTATTATCGCTAACAATACCTTCTATTGAAAATATTGCCGATGATAGAATTTTCAAGGAAAAATATTTACGATAACAACATTGTTTATAAAAAATATTATCAATAACAATATTTTCTATAAAATATTATCGATAACAGCATTTTCTATAAAAAATATTATCAATAACAGTCTTGCCTATGAACAATATTATCGATAAAAGTATTTTCGATTATAGATTTTGTCAATAACAATATTTTCTATGAAAAATATTATCGATAATAGCATTTCCACGACAGAAATGATCGGTAACATTACTTGCTACGAAAAATATTATCGATAACACTACTTTATTTGAACAATATTATCGATAACAATATTTTCTATGAAAAATATTATCGATAACAACATTTTCTATGAAAAATATTATCGATAACAATATTTTCTAAAAAAAATATTACCGATAACAGCTTTTTTACGGAAAATATTATCGATAACAATATTATCTATGAAAAAAACTATCGATAACAGCACTCTCTTTGAAGTAAATTACCGATAAAAGTGTTTTCTTTAAAAATATTATCGCTAACAATACCTTCTATTGAAAATATTGCCGATGATAGAATTTTCAAGGAAAAATATTTACGATAACAACATTGTTTATAAAAAATATTATCAATAACAATATTTTCTATAAAATATTATCGATAACAGCGTTTTCTATAAAAAATATTATCAATAACAGTCTTGCCTATGAACAATATTACCGATAAAAGTATTTTCGATTATAGATTTTGTCGATAAAAATATTATCGATAATAGCATTTCCACGACAGAAATGATCGATAACATTACTTGCTACAAAAAATATTATCGATGATAGCATTTTCTACGAAAAATTTTACCGATAACAAAATTTTCAATGAAAAACATTAACGACAACAACATTTTCTATGGAAATTATTATCGATAAAAATATTTTTTAATAAAAATATGATCGATAACAATATTTTGGTTAAAAATATTATCGATAACAATATTTTCTAACAAAAAATTTTATCACCGATAACAGCATTTTTTACAAAAAATGTTATCGATAACAATATTATCTTGAAAAATACTATCGATAACAGCACTCTCGTTGAAATATATTACCGATAAAAGTATTTTCTTTAAAAAATATTATTGCTAACAACACCTTCTATTGAAAATATTACCGATGATAGCATTTTCAAGAAAAAATATTTACGATAACAACATTGTTTATAACAAAATATTATCAATAACGATATTTTCTATAAAATATTATCGATAACAGCATTTGCTATAAAAAATATTATCAATAACAGTCTTGCCTATGAACAATATTATCGATAACAGTATTTTCGACTATAGATTTTGTCGATAACAATATTTTCTATGAAAAATATTACCGATAATAGCATTTCCACTACAGAAATTATCGATAACATTACTTGCTACGAAAAATATTATCGATAACACTACTTTCTTTGAAAAATATTATCGATAACAATATTTTCTATGCAAAATGTTATCGATAGCAGTATTTTCTTCGAAAGATGTTATCGATAGAAGTATTTTTTTGAAAAATGTTATCGATAAAAATATTTTTTATGAAAAATATTATCGATAACAATATTTTCTATGAAAAATAGTATCGATAACATTATTTTGTACAAAAAATATAATCGATGATAGCATTTTCTACGAACCGATAACAGCATTTTTTACGAAAAATATTATCGATAACAAAATCTTCTATGAAAAATATTACCGATGATAGCATTTGCAACAAAAAATATTTACGATAACAACATCGTTTATGAAAAATATTATCGATAACAATATTTTCTATCAAAAATATTGTCGATTACACCATCTTCCATAAAAATAGTATCGATAATAACAATATTTTCTATAAAAAATATTATCGATAACAGTCTTGCCTATGAACAATATTATCGATAAGAATTCGATTAAAAGTATTGTCGATAACAATATTTTCTATGAAAATATTATCGATAATAGATTTCCACAACAGAAATTATCGATAACCCGACTTGCTACGAAAAATATTTTCGATAACAACATTTTCTATGAAAAATATTATCGATAACAATATTTTCTGAAAAATGTTATAGGATGATAGCATTTTCTACGAAAAATATTACCGATAACAGCATTTTCTTACGAAAAAATATTATCGATAACAATATTTTCTATGCAAAATATAATCGATACCAATATTATCTGTGCAAAATACTATCGATGATAGCATATTCTACGAAAAATATTACCGATAACAGAATTTTTTACGACAAATATTGTCGATAACAATATCTTCTATGAAAAATATTACCGATGATAGCATTTGCAACAAAAAATATTTACGATAACAGTCATGCCTATGTACAATATTATCGATAATAGTATTTTCGACTAAAAGTATTGTCGATAACAATATTTTCTATGAAAAATATTATCGATAATAGCATATCCACGACAGAAGTTATCGACAACACCACTTGCTACGAAAAATATTATCGATAACACTACTTTCATTGAAAAATATTATCGATAACAATATTTTCTATGAAAAATATTATCGACAACAACATTTTCTATGAAAATTTTATCGATAACAATATTTTCTATGAAAAATGTTATCGATGATAGCATTTTCTACGAAAAATATTATCGAAAACAATATTATCTATGAAAAATACTATCGATAACAGCACTCTCTTTGAAATATATTAACGATAACAGAATTTTCTTTAAAAATATCTTCTATGAAAAATATTACCGATGATTGTTTATGAAAAATATTATTTATAACAATATATTTTATCAAAAATATTACCGATAACAACATTTTCTGTAAAAATTTTATCGATAACAATATTTTCTATAAAAAATATTATCGATAACAGTCTTGCATATGAACAATATTATCGAGAACAGTATTTTCTTTGAAAAATATTATCGAAAACATGCTAAGAAAAAATAATATCGATAGCAATATTTTCTATGAAAAATATTATAAATAACATTATTTTCTATGAAAAATGTTATCAATGACAGCATTTTCTACGAAAAATATTACCGATAACAGCATTTTGTACGAAAAATATTATCGATAACAATATAATCTATGAAAAATACTTTCGATAACAGCATTCTCTTTGAAACGTATTACCGATAAAAGTATTTTTTTTAAAAATATCTTCTATGAAAAATATTACCGATGATAGCATTTTCAACGAAAAATATTTACGATAACAACACTGTTTATGAAAAATATTATTGACAACAATATTTTCTATCAAAAATTGTATCGATAACAATATTTTCTATAAAAAATATTATCGATAACAGTCTTGCATATAAACAATATTATCGGTAACAGTATTTTCTATGAAAAATATTATCGATAATAGCATTTCTACGACAGAAATTATCGATAACATTACATGCTACGAAAAATATTATCGATAACATAACTTGCAACGAAAAATATTATGGATAACATTATTTTCTTTGAAAAATATTATCGATAACAATATTTTCTATGAAAAATATGATAGATAACAAATTTTCGCTGAAAAATTTTATCCATAACAGTAATTTCTTTGAAAAGTGTTATCGATAAAAATTTCTTCTATGAAAAATATTATCGATAACAATATTTTCTATGAAAAATATTATTGATAACAATAATTTCTATGAAAAATATTATCGATAACAATATTTTGTATGAAAAATATTATCGATAACAACATTTTCTATGGAAAATATTAACTCCAACAATATTTTCCACGCAAAATATTTCCCATAAAAATTCCGATAACCCCACCAAATCATTTGAAATTTTCTCCCCCTCCCCCACCAAAAACCACCCACTGTAAATATTATGTAATATTTTCCACCCATAAAAATGGAAAACAAATATTACATTCAAAAAAATTAAAAATTATGATTGCCGAGTTGTCATAATCATCATCAACATTCAACCAAAAACAACACGAAACCCACTGAACTATTGGCTCACATTCGTACATAGTCTCAGCGCTAGAAACCGGGTTTACATGAAAATGCCACAAAACATTTATTTTGTGTAAATTAAAAGCCACTACTGCACTTGCTAAATCCACCGCAGTTGTTGCAATTTTGATTGAATTCAATTCATCAGAGTTAGCAAATGGAAGTGCCTGCCTTGCCTGTCTTTGCACCTTATGCATGATGATTCAAAACCCGGAAAATACACAAACACAACGGCGGCGGCATGACATTTGGGAAATATGTGAGAGCGAAAGTCGTAACCAAAAGTAATTACTTGCAATGGGGGAAATAAATAAATGGCTGGAAATGTTGTGAATCACTATTAACAATATTTTTAAATGAAAATAGAAAGATTTTCGTCCTAACAGGTAAAATTTTAAAGAAAATATTTTCGATAACAGCACTTTTGACCGATAAAATATTTTTCATTGAATTTATAAACGATAGTAACATTTTCTATGGAAAATGCGATCGATAGAAACTAAAAAAAAAATATATTTTAAAGGGCAACTAGAACTACTCGTGGATTTAAAATTTTTAAAAACATCTTTAGGCCATCTATAAGTACTCGTGGATTTTTAAAAATATGTTTAGGCCATCTAAAACTACTCGTGGATTTTTAAAAATATTTTTGGTGCACTAAAAACTGCTCGTGGATTTTTTGAAATATTTTTTTGTGGCACCTAAAACTACTCGTGGATTTTTAAAAATTTTTTCTCATGGATTTTTAAAAATATTTTTAGGTCACCTAATACTAATCGTGGATTTTTAAAAACATTTTCACGTGTATTTTTAAAAATATTTTCTCGTGGATTTTTAAAAATATTTTTATGGCATCTAAAACTACTTGTGGATTTTTAAAAATATTTATAGACCTGCTAAAACAACACGTGGATTTTTAAAAATATTTTTGGGGCACTAATAACTGCTCGTGGAATTTTAAAAATAATTTTTGTGGCACCTAAAACAACTCGTGGATTTTTAAAAATATTTCTAGGGCACCTAAAACTACTCGTGGATTTTTAAAAATATTTTTAGGGCACCTAAAACTACTCGTGGATTTTTAAAAATATTTTTAGGGCACCTAAAACTACTCGTGGATTTTTAAAAATATTTTTAGGGCACCTAAAACAACATTTTCTATGAAAAATGTTGTCGATAGTAACATTTTCTACGGAAAATATTAACGATAGTGATAGATTATAACTACAAAGTAAATAATTTACTTAAAACTATCTTTAAATCCCATTAAAATAAATCTTCTTACTTACCTTTTACGTTTACCGCATTCAAGCACCTTTAACCTTTCCCAGCCTTCATCAGTCTTGACCCATGCTTCACCGGGTGAACGCCAATCTTTTGAAATAAAAGGCATGGTGTTGCTGCGGGGCTGCTTTCTTTTCTTGTTGTGGTTTTTTATTAAAAACTTTTTTGTTAATCGCCTTTCAAAACAAATTTTATAACGTTTTCACTTTTGTTTTGCTTTTAAAATGTCTTGTATTTTTCAAACAATAAGTTTGCGTTTCGTTTTCTTGATCGATTTGATTGCAAAATTATTTTAATTTTTTATTATATATATTTTTTTTTTAAATATAACTCTAGGACGGTTGAGCACTCCAGTTGCAGATTGTGGCTATTTGGTTATATAAGAGAGAGAGAGAGAGACAATAAAAATATGAAATGGGTGAGTTTGTATACGGGTATTTGTATTTTGTTAAACCAATACTAAATGACTTCTCGGGGCTGTGATTGAAAATTTTTTAGTGAATTATTTCGTTTTAGTCCAGGTCCACCCTATTGAGATTCCACCCGATCTATCATCGGTACTCATTGTAAGAACGTCTAAAACTACATTTTATATGAAAAATGTTATCGATAGTAAAATCTATTTTCCTTCTTCAAACAATTATTTTGTTTTTCTTTTTTCTATTAAGCCATGATTATTCAGTCCTTGCCACAAATTTCATTTTGCCAATTGAATTTCTGTAATAAAAAACTGTATTAAATAATAATTCTATTTTTCTCTAATTTATTTTTGTCTAGTTCGCATTAACTTTACATCATTTTTCCTTGTATGTTGAATGTCCCCCATTTAAAACTTCTTTTTATGGCATTTTTCACTGTTATGCCCGCGACTTTTCAGCCCTTGCCTTAAATTTTCTTTTGTTACTTCAATTTCTATGAAAAACTGTTATTAAATAATAATTAAATTCCCTTTATCTATTAAAACATTTTTATTTTACTTAAAAAAACGCCTATCGCCATCATTTTGTCTTATTTCACATTGGCAACACTGTTCTTCAATTTGTTTTTGTTTACAAATGGCCCCCCATACAAACACACACATAAGCCTATATTGGGGGATAGACAGCTGATTTTTGCAATTTACGGAGTTTTTTTTCTTGTTTTGGTTTTCTCTCTGAGTCCGAGGCAGACTGTTGCAAATTAGGTTTGTTTTGGTTTTTTTCCCCGTATGCTCTTGCTCCAAAATGACACTCTCTTTCAATGTTAGAACGTTTTCACACGATAAGGTTTGCCTGCTCAAAAACGTGGTTTCCGTTTTGACTCTCATTCGTAATTTTCACATCTAGTGTTGCGTTTTTGAAGTCATTGTATACAAGCGTACTTTTTGAACAAAAAGAAGTACGGTTTTACATAAATGTACCAAAAAGGTTTATGTGTGTATTGTATTTGAAAATTAAAAAAGTAATTCTTGTGAATCCCATAAAATTGGATAAAATGTATGCGTTGTTAAAATTGTTGCCTCATGCGCACATGCCATGTTAAAAATAATGTAATAATTCTTACCACCTGAAGGTAAGATGATACCTGCGTTACCAGCGTAAATTTTTCAAGAAAGATTTTTATGAAATAGGGAAATATCTTTGTTATTACAGGTACATAGAAGTCATGTTTTGAAGAACACCTTGATTTGTAAAAAATATGATGAAACAGGTAGATAATATCTTACATGCTAGTGTTGAATGTATGGTACTTTATGTACGTTTTCGTTCACTTACTTCCACATTTTGTTTCAACACTGACACAATTTACGAATGAGAACCAAAACGGACAACGCATTTTTGAGCAGGCAAACCTCATCGTGTGAAAACGTTCTTAGTCTCCCAAATGCAATGAGGTGCCAAACAAATTAAATGAAAAACTTGGTTTCCTTTGCAAAACACGATTGACAGAAAGGAATACAACGGTTACAAAGCAATGTTTACACGACATTGTAATTATGGTGGACATCATTTGCTCTCATACTAAACGAATAACAACAAACGAGATGGGGAGAGACAGAATTGACTGTGTTTGGGGGGCCTATTGTAACACAAATGAAAATTTGATTTATTGTTTTTTGTTATGGTTGTTGTTGTTATTATAAAGAATAATAACAACAAATTGTATACAATAATAGTTGTTGTTGCTTTTGATTTTAATTGCATCAATATGTTTGTATGTCCACGACACACAAATTAATGCTGTTTTTTTGTCAATTCTAAAGGGGGGGGGGGGGGGGGGGGGGGGTGGGTAAGAATGGCAACTTAAAAATAGCAAAGGGTATTGGAATGAAAAATGAAAACTACACAAAAGTCTAAAAGAAAAACTATTTAATAACAATTTGGCCCCTCTTTTCATCTATTCTCGTCGCCGTAAAGGTATGGGGGTGTAGGGCAGCAGCTCATTGATTTTCTAACAAATTCATGCCTTGGGGCCCAAACAAAGAAAGCTGTTTTTAATGCGTAAATTAGAGTTACAGCTTCTCTGGAAAAAAGTGGAGGAAATGAGGTTTGTGTTCTTGTGCATTACCAAATCACTTTGTGTTTATTGTAATTTATTACGTTGTCTTTGTTTTAACGAAAAAAACTAAATATTTTTATTAACTAATTTTTTTCTTGAACACTTTGCTTTTAATATTTTTTTCTTTCTTTTTTTTTTGTATATAAACTTCTTCACCACTCTTTGTTGTTGTTTGTAACAGAGAGTCCAATGAGAGAAAAAAATAATTCAAACTCCAAGTGGCTGTTTGGTGTCCGTTATGTTAATATTTAACGTTCCTCACGGTTCGAGCCCACTTAATGAACTGAATGAAAAACGGCTCTCGTTGTGCGCTGGATACCAAAACACTACAAATGACGATGATGGTGATGGGAAAGCAAAAAGAGCGCATCCAAATGGTACGAATTGGAGAGAAAAGTGGCACAAATAGTTCGCCTTTATTCGTTAAAATGTAACATATTGTAATAAATTGAAATACTTTGCAACATTCTAATAAACAGGAACTCCTAATATTGTCATATTGGAAGTGTCTGTTTTGAGGTTATAAAATTAAATTATTTTTTGAGGTTAATTTAGACATCGGAACAAGTGTCGTTTAGGGGCACCTCTCGGATCGGTCCGAAATTTTTACCATAGGTAGCCCTTGGGACCCTGATTCCAATGATATATAATTTTCCAGGGGGAAGTCCATACTTCCCGAGATAAGGGTCTTGACATTTCGGAAATTTGTGTTTTCACACCTTTAGGTTGTTTAGGGGCACCTCTCGGATCGGGCTGAAATTTTTACAGTAGATAGCCCTTGGCATCCTGAATACAACGATATATAATTTTCCGGGGGGGGGAAGTCCATACTTCCCGAGATATGGGTCTTGACATTTTGCAATTGTAACGTGGGCAATATGGGCATCGTTTTAAAGCTTATGGAGAGTCATTTATGCACGCGTTTTGATCGCGTAGCCCACTTTTGACCCTGTCCATAGGAGAAAGTCTTGAGCTTTAAAACGAGTCCCATACTGCATAGGTTTTAAAAATAATGGTGATAAAAGTAAAAAAGTCAAGACCCATATCTCGGGAAGTATGGACTTCCCCCCCGGAAAATTATATATCGTTGTATTCAGGATGCCAAGGGCTATCTACTGTAAAAATTTCAGCCCGATCCGAGAGGTGCCCCTAAACAACCTAAAGGTGTGAAAGTACGAAATTTCCGAAATGTCAAGACCCATATCTCGGGAAGTATGGATTTCCCCCGGAAAATTATTTATCGTTGAAATCAGGGTCCCAAGGGCTACCTATGATAAAAATTTCGGACCGATCCGAGAGGTATCCCTAAACGACACTTGTTCCATCTCCCATAACTAGTTATTTTAGGGGCAAGATGTCTACGGAAAATTTTTTCCACATGGGATTTCACTACAGGTCACCAAAAAAAGAAATTTCGACATGTAATGGAAACTTCGTAAAAATACCGATACAAAAAGATTATTTTATAATGGCGACTTTTTTAGGTTAATTTGAAAATTTATCAATTTCTAACACAATTCTTCATTTTATAGTTTTGGTGACAATAGAGAAAAAATTCTACACAAAATTTCACTACAAGTCTTTGAACAAAGGAAATCGGAAGCTATAATAAAAACCACAAAAATACCTAAGTTCAAATTGGGGTTATCAAATTAAATTATTTTTTTGAGGTTAATTTAGCTTTATGGTAATTTCACCCATAACTTTTTATTACAGAGCCATGGTGTCAATGGAAAAATTATTCTACGTCGAATTTCACTATAGGTCTCGAAACAAACAATGTCTACATATATAATGGGAGCTTCAAAAAATATCGATATAAAACGGATATAATATTAATGTAAGATTTTTAAGATTATTTTCAAAATATGCCAATTTCTCACACAATTCTTCATTTTAGAGGGCTAGTGTCAAGGAAGAAAATGTTCTACATGAAATTTTACTATAAGTCTCTGATCAAAAGGAGTCGGAAGCTATAATAGAAACAACAATAATACCTAAGTTCAAATTGGGGTTATTAAATTAAATTATTTGTTGAGGTTAATTTAGCTCTATGGTAATTTCACCCAGAACTTCTTATTACAGAGCCATGGTGTCAATGGAAAAATTATTCTACGTCAGATTTCACTATAGGTCTCGGAACAAACAAAGTCTGCATATATAATTGGTGCTTCAAAAATATCGATACAAAGCGCATATAATATTAATGTAAGTTTTTTAAGGTTATTTTCAAAATATGCCAATTTCTCACACAATTCTTCATTTTAGAGGGCTAGTGTCAAGGGAGAAAATGTTCTACATCGAATTTTACTATAAGCCTCTGATCAAAAGGAATCGAAAGCTATAATAGAAACAACAAAAATAACTATGTTCGAATTGGGGTTATAAAATTACAAAGTTTTTTTGAGGTTAATTTAGTTTTATATGAAATTCTCCCATAATTCCTTATTTTAAGGACCTGATGTCAATGGAAAAGTTGTTCTGCATTGAATTTTACTATAGGTCTCGGAGTTAAGGAAACCTCTATATACAATGGGAACTTCAACAAATCTCGATACAAAAAAACTATTACATAAATATATGATTTTTTTTAGGTTAATTTCAAAATTTGTAAATTTCTCCTATAAATTTTCATTTTAGAGGGTTAGTGTCAATGTTGAAAATAATCTATATCAAATTTCAATATAACTCTCTGAAGAAAAGATAGTTGTAGCTATAATAGAAACAACAAAAATATCAGTATTCAAATTGGATTTACTAAATGAAAACATTTTTGAATTTAGATGTATGCCAAATTCTTCAATAATTCCTTATTTTAGGGACATGGTGTCAATGGAAAAGTTGTTCTGCATTGAATTTTACTATAGGTCTCGGAATGAAGGAAACCTGTATATACAATGGGAACTTCAACAAATCTCGATACAAAAATCTATTACATAAATGTAAGATTTCTTTAGGTTAATTTCAAAATTTGTAAATTTCTCCTATAATTTTTCATTTTAAAGGGTTAGTGTCAATGTAGAAAATAATCTATATCAAATTTCAATATAACTCTCTGAAGAAAAGAAAGATGTAGCTATAACAGAAACAACAAAAATATCAGTATTCAAATTGGATTTACTAAATGAAAACATTTTTGAGGTTAATTTAGATTTATGCCAAATTCTCTAATAATTTCTTATTTTAGGAACAAGATGTTAATGGAAAACTTATTCTACGTTGAATATTACTATAGGTCACGGGATAAAAGAAACCCGTATATGTAAAAGGGATCTTCAAAAAAAATATATATTTTTTAGGTTAGTTTCAAAATTTGTCATATTCTTGCACAAATCTTCATTTGAGAGGCTTAGCGTCAACGAAGAAAATATTCTGTATAAAATTTCAATATAAGTCTCTGAACAAAAGTAAGCTGTAGCTGTAATAGAAACACAAAAAAAAATATTTAAATTTAGTTAATAGAAAATTTTGAGGTTAATTTAGGTTTACACCATCTTCCTCCCTAATTTCTTACTTTAGGGCCAAGAAGTTAATGGGATATATTTTCTAAATCGAATTTCACTATAGGCCACGGAACAACAGAAATCTGTATTTGAAAGGGAAGCCCCTTAAAATATTGATTTTAAATTTAATATACTTATAAAGGAAAATTTTTAAGTTTAATTTTGAATTTGTTCAATTTCTTACCCTTGGACGATATAAGTCACCGAACAAAAGAAGTCTGTAGCTATAGCAGAAAACTTAAAAATATCATTGCAGAAAATATCTTTCGCACTTTTTAAGGTTACTTTTGAATTCTTCAGTTTCATCACACACTACATTACTTAAACGGAATGGTGTCAATAGAAAAAAGTTTGTACATGAAATTTTACTATAGGTCAAAGAATAGAATAAATTTTTAGCTACTATAGAACCCACTAAAATATTGAAGTAAAATTGTTTTAATGAAGTAAAATTATTTTTGAGGTTAATTTTGAATTTTGCGACATTTACTCAAATAATTCCTTATTAGACGGGAAAGACGTCAAGTGAAAAAATGTTCTACATTTAATTCTAATATAAGTCGCGGAACAGAAGAAACCTCTATCTGTTATAGAAACCTGTAAAATATCAATGTCAAATTAGTTTTATAAATCGAAAAGAATTTTTTTAAGGTTAATTCTAGATGGCACCAAATTCTACATTAATTAATTCTTTTGTGGGCATGGCGCCAAAGAGAAAATATATCTACATCAAATTTCACTATAAGTCACTGAAGACATGAAATCTATAGGAATAAAAGAAATATCTAAAAACATCAGTTTCAAATTCGGTATATAAATAATTTAAGGTTAGTTTAGGTTATTGTCAATATTACCCACAATGCTTCATTTTCGAGAGGTGGTGTCAATGGGACAAATATTCTACGTCAAATTTCATTACAAGTCACCGAACAAAGTATATCCGTAGAAGTAATGTATATCATGTAAAACAGCAATCCAAGACTGCACCTTTTTAAGGGAACATTTTTCCTTTTCCTACGATTCTAATTAAAGCGAGAAAAAGCCGTTGGACTTTTCAATAAAACCTCCCACTCAAACGGCTTTCTTTCTGAAACAAAAAGCATTAAAAAATATTTTAAAAACTATTTAATTCAAAATTATATTTTAATACTCAAAAACACTTCATCTTCAAAAGACAGCAATATTCTCACTTAATTGTTCCAATTCAATTGGTTTCATATCCACAATTACAGCCAACATTTTACGTCTTAACATATTTGATTTCTTAATTAATAATTTAGCCTCAACATGTTGTAGCAAGAAACGCCATTTTAACTTCTGCAACTCCTCTTGATTAAGTTTCAGATATTGTTCACAATTAAATGACAAAATTCTCATAGCAATGGCATCCGTCAAACGACCCTCGACCAAGGTACCAGTATGATCACTCAGCTGTACATTGATATTGAAAAAATAATCATATTTTTCACCAGAATAGCCAAAAGAAAATGAAAGTTGGCATTGTTCATTGTCGCAAATATCCTTTCGTACAGCTATATAGCGGTTACAGGCTTTGCTGTGGAAAGAAGAGATGGATTCTAACTAATTGTTGAAAATAACTATTTCATTTACTTACCATTTTTTGCTTAAAACATGTTCTGGCCAATCGATATCAAAGTGTGTCACCATGGCATACAGCTTGGCTGTAAACTGCTCACTTGTGTCCCGCAGATGACCTTCAGCACGGGTATAAATTTGTCGTATGGTCATGACGGTTTGTATGTCCTCGGCTGGAAATAGAAGAAACAATTAAAATACACTTACATATATCTAAATTTCTAGACTAGGGGACTAAATAACTTTCAACTTTTATAGTGCACATACCTTTCGGCATCGATTCCGCATTACTTGTCTGGGCCACAATATCAAATGGTGTTTTGGGTAGAGTTGAGGCAAAAGTCTTCAAATGTTGGGTCTCTGTACCCACCGGATTTTCATAGATAATACTTTTCGAGGTGAAATTTAGAATACAGCCTTTATAGAAACTCGAAAACGAAACCTTAACATCAATCAAGTGCAATACAGTTTTCATTGGTTGCCACGCTGCCTCAGCTCTATTTATCCAATCTGAATGCCAAATTGTAAATGTCATGCCACTTGTTAAACTCTGATCGAACACCACAATTTCCAAGCAGCGACGTGCTCGACCATCCTTGCTAGCATGTATGTCCCTTGGCTTACATACCAAACCCACAACCACAAGGAAATCTGTATGAAATGCCTGCGCCTTTGAATCACTAAATGATGCACGAACATCGGCCAAATTCATAACGGAATATAACGGCTTATGGGATTGATGTGAAAGCAATCTGATTTCGGTATATTTTTCCAAATCATGATAGCTATGTTTCTCTATTAGCCCCTGGCCCTCATTCACCACCAATGTGAGGGGTAAGGAACTAACTGGTTGATATTGTGCCTGCTTCGAGTCCATGGCATTTTGAGTTAACATGGAGATTTTGGGACACACCACATCCACAATGTCGCCCAGTTGTATTTGTTCATTAAGTTCCTCCACTTTTTCACGGGAGCCCCAATATTTACAGTTTACAATGTGCTGAGGCGAGTCGCGCAACGTGAAACACATAACTCCCTTGTGTTGGGTATCGTTTCGCGATAGAAAGATGTTTGGTTCAGTTTTTCCCAACACCATGGCCACGATTAGTATGTTCTCCATTTCTGGATGTAGCTGATAGAGCTTTTTGGTGGCCAGAGGTGTGGTTTTATCCTTGGAATTCATTATTTTGTCCATTTTTTCCGAAGAATGTTCATTTCAGCTTTGATAATTTTAAAGTAGAGGAAATAACGGAAACCGTTATGAAGAGAGGCATTCACTTGTTGTCAACAAACGATCTGGAGATCCCTTACCAGTGCAGCAAAATGGAGGCGTGTGGCAATCGTCAAAGTTGTTATACATAAGGCCGTTATTACATTCAGCATTTGTTATTGGATGGATTTTATGGGAAATATTCAGTTTTTTATTGTTGGATTTTATGGAACACATTCATCGTAACCAGCCTTTAAAAGTCAACATTATGGTAAAAGTAAAAACCAGATCAAAGGGGGAATCATGTAATGAACATAAATATACCAGATCAGCCGCTGGATTCTTGTTCTACGAAAATTTGAAATGAAAAATATTTCCTTTATATGTTTTTTTCATTTGACATTTATTCTTTTATAAAAGTTTTCATTTCACATTTTCATAGAAACCATGGCACAATTACCCAGGTAGTGGCATCGTAAAATTTTGAATATGTTATGTCAAAACTTTCCTTATGTTGTTGGGGAAATTACAACAAAAACATTTTTTTTATAAAGGGATTTGACTTTTCATATTCGATCAGCTGGTGTGATACCACTACCTGGTAGTTCTGCCATGATAGAAACAGAATTGAGCCCCAGCTGTGGCCATCAAATGTGAAGAAATTTATGTTAAACCCTTAATGAAAGCGTGTGGCAATTGTCAAAGATTTTCTATACACGTCAGCTATTGGTTGGATTTTATGGAAAATGTACACAACCACCCGTTAAATGCATAGTTAATTTTTTAACTTAAATTTTTAGCCAAGCTGTATGCCATGCCGTAGGGGTTGGGTGACGTAGGGCATGGAAGATGCCAAGCAACGGTCTTGACCGGTTTTAACATGGCAAAGCCCAGGATTTATCTTGGTCCCTCTTTCATCCCAAGTGGACACTGACCTCCCCGTGGTGTCACCTGGGGAACTGCCTTTAACACCCGTTAAAGTAGTGAGCTAAAATGTGCAGCGAGTTCACCCATAAGAACGTTAAAAACTTGGGTTTGGGCGTCGGGTTAGTAACCCTCCCCTAGAAAAAACAGACTACTATGAAAAAACGAAAGAAAAAAAAACAAACCCCTCTGAAGTTGACGAACCCCTTTATAGAGAAGGTGCAGTCTTCGCATTGGAAGACGTACTTGAAAAGTACAAGGCCGATATTACTGCCATACAGGAAATACGATGAATTGGGAAAGAAGTCACAACAACACCTAAAGGTGACGCACTGTATTATAGCTGCCATGACGTAAAGCATGAGTTTGGTTGCGGATTCGTAGTTAGTCGGAGACTAAAACATCTGGTATCCAGCTTCACCCCAGTGAATGAAAGACTTGCTGCAATTCGAATAAAAGCTAAATTCTTCAACATCAGCCATGGTAGAACAAGAAAAGGTAGCAGCAATACCCAGCTGACTGAACTGGGTTGTAGTGTTAGTGTCAAATTCCATACGACATTTTATGTACATATTTATTTCTATGTTCGATGTATATTAGGGATATATATTTTTGAAGAACAAATTTATTCATCAGAAAAAAAGTATTTCCCATAAAGACGGCTTCATATCATTGACATGTAACCTCCTACAGGTCCGAACGACATGCCGCACACTAAAACACCGCTTATAGAGGCGGTACAATATTTGTTAATATGTGTGGTGTTTTGTTAAACTTGAAAATAATAAAACCCTAATAAACATGTGCTTTTTTGTTTTCAAAAGTAAACGATTGAAGCAGTTTCTCTTTTTTCAATGAATTACCAGCGACCCCAAACATTTTTGCAAGAATTCTACTTTCTGCGAGAAGTTATGCATTTAGTGGAATGATATGGAAACATTCAAATTGAAAATCTAACGAGTTTTCATTCATATTTTTCAAAATATTCAATCAAATGTGAAAAATTATTAGTTTTTTAAATTCCAATAATTTATAGACATTTCCTTGTTTTGTTTACAAATACAACTGACAGTAACGTTACAAACAAAAACAAATTCCTTTGTGGTTGTTGATCGAGTTGTATTTGTTGTAGTATTAACTTTACCTTGTATTTGTTCTACCATGAACATCAGCTTTATTTGCGCTCATGCTCCCACTGAAGAAAAGGACGAACAGACCAAAGATATATTTTACGAGCGCTTAGAAGAAACATATGACCGTTGCCCTGCCCATGACATTAAAATCATTCTAAGCGATTTTAATGCCAAAATTGGAAAGGTGAATATGTTTGGCCCAACAGTCGGGAAATTCAGGTTCCACAGTGAAACATCTGACAATGGTATGAGGCTGTTAAGGCCTGCGTACATAAGCTGCTTTGCTTACTTCTGATAAAAGAATAAAAAAGAAAAGGGTAACCCAGTTCGAAATTTCCTCGGCCTTCTTTATTCTTTTATTTTTATTATGTCAAAAATGAAGCAGGAAAGAAAGGCAATCAGGCAGAGCAGCTTATGTACGCAGGCTTATAGACTTTGCAGCTGCAAAAAAGATGGTAGTTAGCAGTACCAGATTTAATCATCTCGATATTCATAAGGACACCTGGCTGTCTCCAGATCAGAAAACAAGAAATCAATTTGATCATGTTGTGATAGATGGAAGACATTCATCGAGCGTGTTGGATGTACGATCGTTCCGAGGCGCAAACATTGATTCGGATCACTACCTTGTTGCAGCAAAGGTACGCACCCGCTTAAACGTAGCAAAGAAAGTACGAACAGACACAACGCGGAAGTTGGACATCGATAGGCTGCAAACACCACAGATAGCCACAGCATATTCCACTCAACTAGCCCAATTGCTTAATCAAAGCACTCCATCCCGGCAAATGGCAAATCATTGCCCACTCTATGCAAACAGCCGCAAAACCCATTCTTGGATACCAGAGACCTCTACCAAGGAATCCATGGTATGATCAGGAGTGTCGTGCTGCCACCGAAGAGAAAATTGCGGCATATAGGGCTACTTTACAATCCGTAGCAACGCGTAGCGCACGAGAGAGATACAGGGAGAAAAGGAGAGAGGAGAATCGTCTTTTCCGCAGGAAAAAGAGAGAGATGGAAAAGCGGGAGTGTGAAAAAATCGAGATGTACAGGAGCCAGAATGAAGTCCGAAAATTCTACCAAAGAGTCAAGCATCAAACTGATGGCTTTGGTACAGGAACATCCTCCTGTAGAGACCAGCAAGGTAATTTGGTAACTGATACAGATAGTGTACTCAGGATATGGAAAGAACATTTTTCAAATCTGTTGGTATCCAATAGCAGCGAAGACGACGAAGATACCACAGATCCAATCCCAGAAGATGGTATTGAATGTAAACCGCCCAGCCAAGATGAGTTAAGGACAGCAAGCTGAAGAATAATAAGGCAGCAGGGGCCGATGGCTTACCAGCCGAGCTGTTCAAAACCGGAGGCGACACGCTGACAAGGTGTATTCATCAGCTAGTTAGTTCCATCTGGCAGGAAGAACGCGTACCCGACGATTGGAACCTGTGTCTCGTCCATAAGAAAGGAGATTTATGCTCCAACTATAGGGGCATTAGTCTTCTCACTATCGCCTACAAGATAGTGTCAGGGATATTGTGCGAACGAGTAAAGCCCATGGTCAACGAAATAATTGGACCATACCAATGCGGCTTTAGACCTGGCAAGTCCATAATTGACCAGATATTTACCCTGCGGCAAATCCTGGAGAAGACCCAAGAGATGCAGATCGACACCTACCATCTTTTTGTCGATTATAAAGCAGCCTTCGACAGCCCGCTGCGTTCAAAGGTATTCCAAGCCATGTCTGGATTTGGTATCCCCGCAAAGCTCATACGGCTTTGCAAAATGACTTTAACTGACACGAGGTCATCAGTTAAAATAGGAAAGAACCTCTCCGAAGAGTTTGGTACCAAAAGAGGTTTCAGACAAGGAGACAGCCTTTCGTGTGATCTCTTTAACATCCTGCTGGAAAAGGTTATACGAGAGGCAAACGTCAAAAGAAGTGGCACAATCTACACCAATAGTCACATGCTACTTGCTTATGCTGATGATATAGACATCATAGGCCGATCAGTAAAAGAAGTAACTGATACCTTTATGAAGGTCGAAGGAGAATCTGCTAAAGTGGGTCTGGCGGTAAACGGTGAGAAGACCAAGTTGATGGTGTCGACGCGCAAAGCGTCCATTGAGCTCGGACCGACTATGGAAGTTGGTTCCTATAATATTGAGGTAGTAAAAGACTTCGTCTACCTCGGCACCTCCGTAAACACAACAAACGACATCAGTTGTGAAATAAAAAGAAGAATTGTATTGGCCAACAGATGCTACTTTGGTTTAAGTAAGCAGTTTAAAAATAAAGCCACATCTCGTCAAACAAAAATAACGCTCTACAAAACACCGATACTACCCTTGCTGATGTATGGCTCCGAAGCCTGGGTACTTGCGCAAGCAGGCATGGCAGTGCTTGGTGTGTTTGAGAGAAAAATTCTTCGAAAGATCTACGGACCAGTCTGCGTTGACGGTGAATATCGACGTCGCATGAACCACGAGCTGTATCTGCTATACAACGACATCAATATTGTTAAACGTATCGAGATGCAGCGATTGCGTTGGCTAGGCCATATCATAAGAATGAGCGATGATGAACCCGCTAAAAAGGCGTATAAACAAGGACCGCTTGGCGGTGCACGCAGAATTGGCAGGCCAAGGAATAGTTGGCGCAAACAAGTGGATGATGAGATGAAAAGGCGCGGTATTCCAGAAAGCGAAGCAAAAAATAGAGAGAATTGGAGATCTTTTCTTAGTTCGGCCTATGGAATAAATTTTCTGTAATGGGCCAGCTAAGTAAGTAAGTAAGACTTCCTTGGTTCGTTGACTTATAACGAAATTTGATATATAATATTTTCCCCTTGACACCATGCCCATAGAATAGCAAAATATCTTTCTCAGGGCTGTATATAACGTAACCTTTTAAATATTTTTTATCTCACTAAATTTTAGTATTATTTTTAGTAATAAATATAGGATTTATTTTTTCCCGATTTTGGAGTAGTGAATTTCTCAATGTTATGCATATTGTAATCATCTCTTTTGGCCGTATGGCTTTGTTTACATGAAAGAATTTTTAAATAAATAAAAAATAAATAAATTATGGAAGCATTTGCTGTAATCAAAATTAACCACAAAAAATCTAATTTTTAATTGAACATAATTTACTCTGATACCACTCACAAAAAAAAAAAAAAAATCCAGAGGACGCAATTGAACAAATTCAATAATAAATTTAAATTTTTTTATTTTAAAGTTATATTACATTTAAAATCAATATTTTATGGGGTTCCCATTACATATACAGATTTCTTTTATTCCATGACCTATAGTGAAATTAGATTTGTTGGATATGTTTTCAACTCTGTTGTCTCTAGTGATGGAGGTCAATGAAATTATTTATATTATGCCTGTCCGTGTACTTGATATTTGTAATTTTTACAAAATGTTACTGAATGTTGTTCTTTTACTTCAGTTTAGTAAGTACAAGGACAAACCTATTATATTAATGACCGTTTTGTTCAATGTTGCAGCTGGGATTTTTCAGACCATTTGGGGATTTACGTTATTAATTTTTAATTTTCATTACTAAATTCGGTATAGATGTGTAATATTTTTTAATTTAATAACACTATCTAAAAAAATTCAAAATGAAACAACGTGTGGTCAGACCACTTTATTCACATAATGATAGTGTAACAACGGCCACTTGTTATTTCAGCCAGAGATGGAGGTTAAAAATCCCCTTTCACAACCCTAAAATTTTGACGTTTCATCAAAACAACATTTTTTGTGCACGTTTTGTTTAATTGCATAAAAAAAGGTTAATAATAGTGTGACATTAGATAATTTAACACAAAGTGAAAAGGCTAGAATATTAACTATTAAAATAAAGTGAAAATTCTTAATAAAATCAATTAAAATTGGGAAATTTTTCACAAAAAAATCCCTTGTAAAAAAGTACCTTGCATTTGATTTTGGCCTACGTGACTTTCTTGAGTTTGTTAATGGTGAATTGCTCGCTGAACCACCATACTCACAACAACAACAAAAACACAAGCATAACCAACCCACTTTTGCCTGTTTTTTTTGTTTGTTTAGGTGAATGTTTGATGTTGACTGACTGATTGGCTGTGTCTGAGAGTTCTTTCCATTCATTTTCATTTACAAGTAGAAGTTCAAAGTAACGACATCAAAAAGCCGGAGAATATTTGCAAAAAAAAAAACATAAAAATTACCAGACATCATCTTAAAAAAAGTGAAAATTTTTGGAAAAACAAATAGTGATTGGAATTATCAGTGAAATAATTATTTTTCTCCCTTTAAAGTGTTATGAGATTGTTAATATAACCTTGCTAACCAACCTGCCGTCATTGTTTTCCCCCTCAATTATTACAAATAAAGACAGTTTATACGGAAATATATTTAAATTTTATTACTGCTGTTGTTGACTGCATCATCTTGGACTATCTATTTTTGGTGACTCTTTGTTATTTGATTTGTTGCTGACTGCAAATCAACACAGTAGCATATCAAATCCACAACCAAAACAAAAAAAGGTGAGTGAGTCAGTTTCATTTTGTTTTCATTCGTATTTTTTAACATAAATTTTCAAGGTGCTCTTGTTTTTTTATTATTTTCTAGTGTTTTGATATTGGTTTCTTTGTTGTTAGCCAGCCAAGCCATTAGAATTAATAACAAACAAGTTCAACAAACTGCTTTGAGATTAACAAAAGCTGATATGCATTGATTGACATCAAAATGAAAATGGAATATTTACTTTGTTCCCCATCAGCCGGTTTCATAATAGATTTATTTATTAGAAAGTAGAATTTTCTCAGTAAATGATTTCAAATTTGAAAAAAATGTGGCTGTAATTTTAGCCCTTCTAACCGGCTTGCAACATGTATCCTTTCTTGCTGATAGTTTCAAACATGTTTTACATGCAACCATCCAACATGTCCTGTAGTTTTTTCATGTTTGTAATTTTATCCATTCCCAAAGAAGAAAAGAGGGGTGGTCGGCGTTATCTTGCCAGCAGGAGATTTTGCACGTACGCCACTTTGCTTTGCTCAAAAAACAAATCAAAAGGAAAAGAAATCGTGTATTTGTAAGGATTAGGACATTGACTATTAGACCACAACCACCAGACCACCCACGGATTTGTAGAGAAGTATTTTTCAAGAACTCTTAGACCACCCAGTGCGCAACTTTTACAGAGTATTGTTTCAAGGTCCAACAGATTATCAAGCAGATAATAGGGACGTCTACACAATTGTAAATGCCCTTTAGGGATGTCTACAAAATTGTAGATGTCACTTAGGAACGTCTATACAACTGTGCCTTAAAGACGTCTAGATGAGGCTTAAGGATGTCTACACAATTGCAGATGTCCCTTAGCGACGTCTGCGCAGTTGTAAATTTCCCTTATGGAACTCTACACTACAGTAGATGCCACTTAGGGACGTCTACACAACTATAGATGAGCCTTAAGGACGTCTACACAATTGTAGATGTCCCTTTTGGAAGTCTACACTACTGTAAATGACACTTAGGGACGTCTACACAACTATATATGAGCCTTAAGGATGTCTACATAATTGCAGATGTCACTTAGCGACGTCTGCGCAGTTGTAGATTTCCCTTATGTAACTCTACACTACAGTAGATGCCACTTAGGGACGTCTACACAACTATAGATGAGCCTTAAGGACGTCTACACAATTGTAGATGAGCCTTAAGGACGTCTACACAATTGTAGATGTCCCTTTTGGATGTCTACACTACTGTAAATGACACTTAAGGACGTCTACACAACTATAGATGAGCCTTAAGGATGTCTACACAATTGCAGATGTCCCTTAGCGACGTCTGCGCAGTTGTAGATTTCCCTTATGGAACTCTACACTACAGTAGATGCCACTTAGGGACGTCTACACAACTATAGATGATCCTTAAGGACGTCTACACAATTGTAGATGTCCCTTTTGGAAGTCTACACTACTGTAAATGACACTTAGGGACGTCTACACAACTATATATGAGCCTTAAGGATGTCTACATAATTGCAGATGTCCCTTAGCGACGTCTGCGCAGTTGTAGATTTCCCTTATGTAACTCTACACTACAGTAGATGCCACTTAGGGACGTCTACACAACTATAGATGAGCCTTAAGGACGTCTACACAATTGTAGATGTCCCTTTTGGAAGTCTACACTACTGTAAATGACACTTAGGGACGTCTACACAACTATAGATGAGCCTTAAGGATGTCTACACAATTACAGATGTCCCATAGCGACGTCTGCGCAGTTGTAGATTTCCCTTATGGAACTCTACACTACAGTAGATGCCACTTAGGGACGTCTACACAACCATAGATGAGCCTTAAGGACGTCTACACAATTGTAGATGTCCCTTTTGGAACTCTACACTACAGTAGATGCCACTTAGGGACGTCTACACAACTATAGATGAGCCTTAAGGATGTCTACACAATTGCAGATGTCCCTTAGCGACGTCTGCGCAGTTGTAGATTTCCCTTATGGAACTCTACATTACAGTAGATGCCACTTAGGGACGTCTACACAACTATAGATGAGCCTTAAGGATGTCTACACAATTGTAGATGTCCCTTTTGGAAGTAAATGACACTTAGGGACGTCTACACAACTATAGATGAGCCTTAAGGATGTCTACACAATTGCAGATATCCCTTAGCGACGTCTGCGCAGTTGTAGATTTCCCTTATGGAACTCTACACTACAGTAGATGCCACTTAGGGACGTCTACAGAACTATAGATTAGCCTTGAGGACGTCTACAAAATTGTAGATGTCCCTTTTGGAAGTCTACACTACTGTAAATGACACTTAGGGACGTCTACACAACTATAGATGAGCCTTAAGGATGTCTATACAATTGCAGATGTCCCTTAGCGACGTCTGCGCCGTTGTAGATTTCCCTTATGGAACCCTACACTACAGTAGATGCCACTTAGGGACGTCTACACATCTATAGATTAGCCCTAAGGACGTCTACACAATTTCAGATGTCCCTTTTGGAAGTCTACACTACTGTAAATGACACTTAGGGTCGTCTACACAACTATAGATGATCCTTAAGGATGTCTACACAATTGCAGATGTCCCTTAGCGACGTCTGCGCAGTTGTAGATTTCCCTTATGGAACTCTACACTACAGTAGATGCCACTTAGGGACGTCTACACAACTATATATGAGCCTTAAGGACGCCTACACAATTGCAGATGTCCCTTTTGAAAGTCTACACTACTGTAAATGACACTTAGGTACGTTTGCACAACTATAGATGAGCCTTAAGTACGTCTACACAATTGCAGATGCCCCTTTTAGAAGTCTACACTACTGTAAATGACAATTAGGGACGTCTACACAACTATAGATGAGCCTTAAGGACGCCTACACAATTGCAGATGTCCCTTTTGGAAGTCTACACTACTGTAAATGACACTTAGGGACGTCTACACAACTATAGATGAGCCTTAAGGAGGCCTGCACAATTGCAGATGCCCCTTTTAGAAGTCTACACTACTGTAAATGACAATTAGGGACGTCTACACAACTATAGATGAGCCTTAAGGACGCCTACACAATTTCAGATGTCCCATATGGAAGTTTACAAAACTGTAGAAGACCATTAAAGACGTCTTCACAACTGTAGAAGACACTTCGGGACGTCTACACAACTGCAGATGTCCCATATGGAAGTCTACAAAACTGTAGATGACCCTTAGAGACGTCTACACAAATCTTCATGTCCCTTATGGAAGTCAACACAACTACCGATGTCCTTTATGGAAGTCTACACAACTGTAGATGAACCTTAGGGATGCTTAAGATGCCCCTTAGGAGTGTCTACACAACTTAGATGTCCCTTAGGGGCGTCTACATAAGTATAAATGCCCCTTAGGGGTGTCAACACAACTGCCGATGTCCTTTATGGAAGTCTACAAAACTGTAGATGAACCTTAGGGATGATTAAGATGCCCCTTAGGAGTGTCTACACAACTGTAGATGCTCCTTAGGGGCGTCTACATATGTATAAATGCCCCTTAGGAGTGTCTACACAACTGCCAATGTCCTTTATGGTAGTCTACACAACTGTAGATGAACCTTAGGGACGTCTACGCAACTATAGATGTCCTAAGGGAAGTCTACACAACTGTAGAAGACCCTTAGAGAAGTGTACATACGTCCCTTAGGAACGTCTACAAAGTTGTAGATGTCCCTTTGGGAAGACTACATAGGTTGTAGTTGTCCCTCAGGGACGTCTAAACAGTTATAGATTACCCTCAGGGACGTCTATTCTAGAGTAGATGCTAAAAAATGACATCGCTTCCAGAGTAAATGGTGAAAAGGGACATCTACTTCAGTGTAGATGACAATAATGGTCATCCAGTAACCAAATTACAGCTTCTGAAAATGACCTGAAGTTACATCTGTCCCCAAAATTGATGATTTTATATTCACTTTTTTCTTAATATTCCAATATTTCATCTTAATCCACAACCAATTTCCACAAAAAAAGCCCCGCAACTTGTGACGCACACTTCAACTGTTGACGTCTTTATTCGGGGAAACCAGTTTCAAAACACATCTTATTTTCAAAACAATTAACCAAAACATTCGCATACCCCTTGCTAATTAATTCAATCTTTAAAATTATTTTTATTTCTAGAATTCAAAACAAAACACACAATGTTGGACATTGTCCAACCGACAGCTGCTGATATCAGTAGCGCCACACCACAAACCATACTAAACAACTCTTCCAACGCAGACGCAATGCCACCCACTAGTACCGATGTAGTTGTGGTTCGAGCTAAACCGAAGAAAGTATTCAAACCAAAGGCCCGTCTCAATCGCATACCCCAAAGTCTTCTCGATGATCCTCTACTGCAAAAGGCCATTGATCGTCTGCCGGCCAATTATAATTTCGAAATACACAAAACGATTTGGCGTATCAAGGAAATGAAGGCGAAACGTGTTGCCCTGCAGCTACCCGAAGGCCTGCTCATGTATTCCATGGTGATTAGTGATATTATTGAACGTTTTACCGATGCCGATACGGTGATTATGGGTGATGTGACCTATGGCGCGTGTTGTGTTGATGATTATACCGCCAAGGCACTGGGTGCCGAGTTATTGGTCCACTATGGCCACAGCTGTTTGATACCTGTCGATCAGACGGAAGGCATTAAGGTCCTGTATGTTTTTGTGGACATTAAAATTGATCCTTTGCATTTTTTGGATTCGGTGAAATTGAATTTTAAACCTGAAGATGGACAAATAGCCTTGGTTAGTACAATACAATTTGTGACCACACTGCAGGCGGCCTCGGGGGAATTAAAAGCGGCCGGTTATGATGTTATTGTTCCACAAGCTAAGCCATTGAGTCCTGGGGAGATTTTGGGTTGTACCTCACCCTCACTGCCGGAGAGCACAAAAATGATAATTTATCTTGGAGATGGTAGATTTCATTTGGAATCGGCCATGATTGCAAATCCCAAAGTTAAGGTAAGGTGTGAAAAAATATAAAAATTTAGATAGGTCTTAATGTTTCCATTCTGTTTTTAGGCCTATAAATATGACCCCTATGAAAAGAAATTCACCATTGAGCAATATGACCACCAAACCATGCAGTCCATGCGTTATGGAGAAATCGAAAAAGCCAAAAATGCCAAGAAAATTGGCATCATATTGGGAACACTGGGTCGCCAGGGTAGCAGCAGGGTCCACAAGTTCCTGGAAAAGCGTTTAAAGGCCAAAGGATTTGATACCACCACCATATTGTTGTCCGAGATCTTCCCTCAAAAGTTGGCCTTATTCGATGACATTGATGCATTTGTGCAAATTGCCTGCCCTCGCCTTTCCATTGATTGGGGTTCTGCCTTCCAAAAGCCCTTACTAAATCCCTATGAATTATCTGTGGTATTGGGAGATGTTGAATACACGCCCCACAACAAGGCACCCAAAGAAGTTGCATATCCCATGGATTTCTATGCCTCGGGTAGTTTGGGACCATGGACGCCTAATTTCAAACCACCTGCACTGGGAGAATGTGAAAACAAACCTTCAGCAGCGTGTTGTGGACGTTGCACCAGGGCTGAACTGGAAAAGGATGATGATGGTGCCCAAAAATTGGCAGCCATAGATGATATTTTAGATTTTAAAAAGGGATAAATATTTGGGCTAATTTTAACTCTAAGGTAACTAAGCTAAAAAATAAGCATTATGCAAATTGAAGGCTTCCTTTATAATGACAAGAACAAATATTCTCTAAGGGGATGGGGGAAAGGTTTAAAAGCCAAACGCAAAGTTCTTTTTTGAATGTGATTTGCTTTAAATGTATCCTTAAGAGATAGACATCCATCCTTTGTTGTAAATATTTCTCAAAATCCCTTTTTCCTTTTGCTGGAGAGACTTAATTTTAGTGTAAAACTAATTTCTATTTTTAGTTAACGTTCATTTCCACAAAACAGTTTTTTTTACACTTTTTCTCATTTTTTTCCTGCCTTTAGTTAATTTTTTTTTATTTTGAAATAAAACAAATTTAGGTTAGTGTTTATATTTTTAAACTAAAAAAATATTGTGTGTATAAAAATATATATTAAATATACAAAAATATTCACAAAAGAAAAACTTTTACTTTTAATAGCAATTTTGTTGAGATATAAATTATGTTTAACTATTATAGCAACAATTTTCTTTTGTTCGGTGACCCATAGTAAAATACGATGTAGAACAATTCTTCCCTTGACAGCATCCACCTAAAGTAAAGTATTGTGGTAGAATTTTAATCAATTCGGAATTAATCTCAAATCGCATTAATTACTTTTGCTTTAAGAGCAATTTTGTTGAGGTATAAATTATGGTTAACTATTAAAGCAACAATTTTCTTTTGTTCGGTGACCCATAGTAAAATACGATGTAGAACAATTCTTCCCTTGACAGCATCCACCTAAAGTAAAGTATTGTGGTAAAA
The DNA here is from genome assembly GCF_047663935.1 of Musca autumnalis. NCBI lineage: Eukaryota > Metazoa > Arthropoda > Insecta > Diptera > Muscidae > Musca > Musca autumnalis. The sequence continues at coordinate 228,773,825 of NW_027411977.1, forward strand.
TTTTTATCAATTCGGAATTAACCTCAAATCGCATTAATTACTTTTGCTTTAAGAGCAATTTTGTTGAGGTATAAATAATGGTTATCTATTATAGTTACAATTTTCTTTTGTTCGGTGACCCATAGTAAAATACGATGTAGAACAATTCTTCCCTTGACAGCATCCACCTAAGTTGAATATTGTGGGAGCATTTTTATCAATTCGGAATTAACCTCAAAATATAACTTTTGAAAAATTTGAATAGGTTATTCATTGTTATCTATTATACCTACAGACTTCTTGAGATCAGTGATCCCTAGTGAAATTTGAAATAAAATATTTCTTCCATTGTCACCACTCCTCTAAAATATACGATTTTTGAGGAAATTTATAGCAATTAACTTTAACCTCAAGAAATCAATAAGTATACCTATTTGTTGGTAGTTATTACCGGTTTCTTGTTCGGTGACCTATAGTGGAATTTGATGCAGATCATTTCTTCCGTTGGTGTCACCCACCTAATGTGAAGTATTATGGGTGAATTTGATGCAATTCGAAATTAACCTCAAAATTTAAAAAAATCATTTTTATATATTCCTTTCGTAGACCCATAATTTGTAATCAGGTATTATAGTTACAGGTTTCTTGTGTTCGATGACCCTTAGTGAAATTCGAAGTAGAACAATTATTCCATTGACACTATACACCTAAAGTAAAGTCCTGGGGGTAGAAATTGTTCAAATCAGAATTAACCTCAAAATATATATTTTTGTTGAATACTTTGACACGGTAATTCATTGATAAATTGTAGCTACAATTTTCTTGAGATGTGTGTGACCCCTAGTGAAATTCGATGTAGAACAATTCTTTAATTGGCACCGCCCTTCTAAAATGAAGTATTGTAAGAAAAATTTATAAAAATCCAAATTAACATCAAAATATGAATAAATGAAATTTAACTTTTGTTTTTAATACATGAAAAGTTATCTCGGATGAACTTTTCTATAGGAAAAGTCATCCCGGACAAACTTTTCTATAGGAAAAGTCATCCCGGACAAACCTTTCTATAGGAAAAGTCATCCCGGATGAATTTTTCTCTAGGAAAAATCATCCCGGATGAACTTTTCTATAGAAAAAGTCATCACGGATGAACTTTTCTATAGGAAAAATCATCCCGGATGAACTTTTCTATAGAAAAAGTCATCCCGAATTAACTTTTCTATAGGAAAAGTCATCCCCGATGAACTTTTCTATAGGAAAAGTCATCCCCGATGAACTTTTCTATAGGAAAAGTCATCCCGGATGAACTTTTCTATAGGAAAAGTCATCCCGGATGAACTTTTCTATAGGAAAAGTCATCCCAGATCAAAAGTCATCCCACATTAACTTTTCTATAGGAAAAATCATCACGGATGAACTTTTCTATAGTAAAAATCATCCCGGATGGAATTTTCTATAGGAAAAGTCATCTTGGATGAACTTTTCTCTAGGAAATGTCATCCCGGATGAACTTTTCTCTAGGAAATGTCATCCCGAATGAACTTTTCTATAGGAAAAGACATCCCGGATGAATTTTTTTTGTTCATGGTTATTAGTGGTATTTTTGAACGTTTTACCGATGCCTACACTGAGTCCTTATATTCAATGGAACTGATTAAATCCGGTTATATTTATACATACGTACTATAACAGCACCTTTGTTTTGCACTGGTAAGTTCAATAGTTACATTTAATTCATTTTTGTTTTCTGGTAAAACTGCTCATGAGAGACCAATTGTGACAGTTTTCTCTTTTACCACTTTTTTATATTGCACAACATGAAGTAAATAAATAAAATATATAGAGTTTTTGGGAGAGAAAACGCCCCTTAAACCCTGCTCTCTCCCAAAATCTCAATTAACTTTACCGAATATTTTGCACGTGGGAATTCGGACAAATGCTTGGTTTACATTTACAAAATTCACTCGGTCAATTCCTTTGCATATACGTCAAATAAAAACTTATCTGAAATCCATTGGTTTTCATTTGACGTTTAAGCAATGGAATTGACAGTTGAAATCGTCTGGATTTCGTAAATGTAAACCTAGCATAAAATACGTGTTTTTTATTAAAACACGTTTTGGAGTAAATGTAAAAGCACACTACTTTGTTTTGTACTGTCTTATACCCCGGCTACACTTTACCTGATTAACCCAGTGGGTTTGGGTTTCAAATGTTAATTCCAAAGCGCAAATGTCAAATAAATCCTCATAAAGTGGCAAAAAGCTCTAGTGTAATACTATGTTTTCATTTATGAAATCCACTCGATTTCATCTGTCAATTCCTTTGTGTATGCGTCAAATGAAAACTCATCTGAAATCGATTGGATTTCATTTGACGTTTGAGCAATGGAATTGACAGTTAAAATCGAATGAATTTCGTAAATCTAAACATAGTATAACCATGCTATTATCGACTATAGATTAGCTTCGTTCCCGTACTTTTTAATGGTAAAACTCGTAAAAGAGAGAACTGCAAAAAATTTGTTCTTACACACAAGTTTTCTGAAATAGTTCGGGAACGGAAAAATGGAAAATACGTCAAAAAAACTGGAACAAATGTCAAAGTCGGCGTATCAGCCAATCAGACGCCGGCAACCATGTTACTATTTTTTTACTCGACCAAATTTGTCGTGTAAAAAGTTTTTAAAGAGAGCGTCATTCAGCGCCATTTTTGTTTAAAGAGAAGTGAACATTTTACAACTTTTTTGTGTACGGGAACGCTTTTTCGAGTAAAATGTGTAAAAGTCGTAAAAATTGTAAAAACTTTTTAGTTCTGGAACACAGCTATTGTTTTGTCGACACATACGTGTAAGCTACGTCATTATTACAACACAACAATACATACGATGCGTCTTCCAGTAATTGGCAATCGATTTAGTAAGCCCTACCTATTTTTTTGGTTTTTATATCGCTTCAATTGTTTGTTTTGATTCTTATCTTTATCACCCCTTTTTTCTATATATTTCCTCCGGAGTTTCTTCGGGTGTTTGTTTTTGGAGAAAGCAAAGTAAATTGTTTATTTAATAAAATAGTTATTAAAAAAAAAACAAAGTAATTAGTATTTAGAATTTAATAATCTTCTGACGGATTCTGTAGCAAGCAATAACCATGTTGAAAAGCAACAATTATGACAGGTAAGTGGACGTCAGTTCATTCACAGCAACAGGTCGGTCATCGAAATTTTATTTATCTTTTCTTTTTTATCAACAAATAAAGGAACAAAAAGGATCAAAACGTCAAAAAGTCAAGTGACAAACGCATTTACATCTAATTTTAGTTGGAAAGTCATAGGCGGCTCCACCAACATGCTGCATATCGTCTGGGGTTGACGAAATGTAGGTCATTAATTAGCTTTAGAAATGAAATAGGTCTGCCTGGTTACTTATTATTATTAGGTCTGTCAGAGAGTAAGGAGTTTTTATACTCTTTTGCAAGAAAATTGTAAAAAGTAAACAGACACCTTCCCAGCAAAAACCAGGAAACAATCAGCTGACTTGCCAAAAACAGAACAATTTGTCAGCCAATGAAGGAACCAAAGGAAGCAAAAATGTTGTATTTTATTAAAAAATAAAAAAGAAAATGAGACAAAATAGTATTTTGGCTTAAATGTCGTTTAGGGGCACATCTCGGATCGGGCTGAAATTTGTACCCTAGATAGCCCATGGCATCCTGAATACAACGATATATAATTTTCCGGTGGGAAGTCCATACTTCCCGAGATATGGGTCTTGACATTTTACAATATGGGCATCGTTTTAAAGCTTATGGAGAGTACTTTTATGCACGCGACCTATTTTTACACCTGTTTATAGGAGAATGTATTAAATTTACAAAAAAGTTTTATTTGCGTAGCCCACTTTTCATTTCATTTTTTCATTTATTCATAATCTAACATGTATCCAAAGCCTTCAGGCCGATTAATGAGAATACAATATGCATAACAATTTGATGTAACTACTCTAACAAAGTGGCATGTCAAACATGCACATATTATAACTAAATAAATAAATATTTTACTTTATAAAGTATTATTAAATTATTTTCATATAAAAAGTGCACTTAGGAAATATTGGAAATATTGTCATAGTCCATAGGAAGCCGAAGGCCGGCTACTGAAGAACACTTTCAATTTAAAAGTGAGTTTTGATTGCGTAGCCCACTTTTGACCCTGTCCATAGGAGAAAGTCTTAAATCCCCGGCCCAAGGCCGGCTACTTAAGAACACTTTCAATTTAAAAGAGAGTTTTGATTGCGTAGCCAACATTTGACCCTGTCCATAGGAGAAAGTCTTAATTCCCCGGCCGAAGGCCTGCTACTTAAGAGCACCTTCAATTTAAAAGAGAGTTTTGATCGCGTAGCCCACTTTTGTGCCTGTCCATAGGAGATAGTCTTAAATCCCCGGCCGAAGGCCGCCTACCTAAGAACACTTTCAATTTAAAAGAGAGTTTTGATCGTGTAGCCCAATAATAACTTAATAAATTATTATTAGAAAATCGAATTACTATTATTATTTGCGGCACTGGAAAGTACTCTTCGTGAGCTTTAAAACGAGTCCTGCATAGGTTTTAATAATAATGGTGATAAAAGTAAAAAAGTCTAGACCCATATCTCGGGAAGTACGGACTTCCTCACGGAAAGCTATATATCGTTGTGTTCAGTGTGCCAAGGTCTGTCGACTGTAAAAATCCCGATCCCAGAGGTGCCCATAAACAACATAAAGGTGTTACAAGTGCGAAATTTCCGAAATGTCAAGACTCATATCTCGGGAAGTATGGACGTCCCCCCGGAAACTATATATCATTGTGTTCAGAGTCCAAGGGCTAACTATGGTAAAAATTTCAGCCCGATCCGAGAGGTGCCCATAAACTACCTAAAGGTGTTACAAGTACGAAATCTCCGAAACGTCAAGACCCATATCTCAGGAAGTAGGGACTTCCCCCCGGAAAATTATATATCGTTGTGTTCAAGGTCCCAAGGGCTATCTATGGTAAAAATTTCAGCCCGATCCGAGAGGTGCCCATAAACAACCTATAGGTGTTTGAAGTACGAAATTTCCGAAATGTCAAGACCCATATCTCAGAAAGTAGGGACTTCCCCCCGGAAAATTATATATCGTTGGAATCAGGGTCCCAAGGGCTGCCTATGGTAAACATTTCGGACCGATCCCAAAGGTGCCCCTAAACGACACTTGTTCCAGTTTTTTTCCACATTGCAACTTTGTTCTCCAAACAAACAAATTGTTTTTAATTTTCACAAAGTCTTGTGCCAGACTATGAAAATTTTCATGAAAATGTTTTGAGCTTATAGGTAAGAAGGGAGAAAGGGAGCTCCTTCACCTCCGCTCTCTCCTAAAAGCTAAAATATTTTCATGTGTTATTTTCAGTGTCTGACACAAGAGAAACATAAATCAACGAAAAATTAAAAACAGATGATTGATTGTTTTCAGAAAGAAGAAGAGTTGCTAGTGCTTGCTAGAAGAAATGTACAGCTAGAATTTTCAAACTTACAGTAAATGAACTGTCAAAATGTCTCTCTCGAATCGCTCTCTTTTGCTGACTTTTTGTGTTAACAGACGACTTCCAGCCACAATTGGTACAAATTGTTACAAATTTTAGGGTAACCAGACATACTTAATTATTTAGATAGAAGACCTTTCAAAGATCTTAAACTCAGTGACCTGTAGTAAAATTTAGGGGTCGATTATGCATTGCAACCGAACTCTAATTGCGTTGGCAGAAGAGAAAATCATAAATTTAAAATCTGGGATGATGAAGATGAATTTAGATGGCTGGTCTCAGAAAATTATGATATTTGGTCCACAGGTAGGTCTTGGAATGCTGATTACGCCAATATTTCCCGAGATATAGGCTTCGAAAGTTCGCAAACATTTTTGGCAAAAAATAATTTAAAAAAAAATATGAAAAAGTCTTAAAACACGGCCGCAGGCCGGCTATTTTCGACGAAAATTAAATTTTTGAAATCTTTTTGTGGAAAAAATTTCAAATCCAGCTACTAAATTCAATTTGCTCCAAATACTTAAACTTTATTAACTCAATTTGTTGGCTACAGATTTTAGGGTATATATTATAGTTACACATTTCATGTGTTCGGTGACCTATAGTAAAATTTATGGGCCGATTCCGTACAGCGAGGCGAGTCATGTCGCGTCGTCTATCGTCTCTGTGAAAAAATTTAAAAAATGCACTACGTACAGCGATAGAAAATAATCGTCGATAACAAGTTATTTTTATTTATTTTTTATTCGTTAGTAAAAATGTACGGCGGCAGCTAATTTGTTGTCGCCGGAAAATGAACATTTCGGCGACAAAATTTGACGACGTCAGGCGATATTGCCATACGGAATCGAAAAATTGCATTTGACAACGCGACACGACAAGCCTCGCTGTACGGAATCGGCCCATTAATGTAGATCATTTCTTCCATTGAGGCCAACCATCTAAAGTGACATGTTATGAGGGAATTTCATACAATTTAAAATTAACCTGAAAATACTTTAATTTTATATGGCCATTTAGTTCACTAAAAGTTTGTGGTTATATATTACAGCTATCTACTTCCCTTGTTCAGCGACCTATAGTGAAATTTAATGTACATCATTTCATCCATTGACTCCAAACTTCTAACGTGAAGTATTTACAGAAAATCTATCACCACTTGAAAATATCCTCAAAATTGTTTATTTTGTATACCTAATTGGTTCGGGGTTATTTTGTGGCTTTTTATTACAGTTAGACATTTTCTCCGTTCACCCCTTTATGGGCAGATTAAATGAAATTCCAAATTAATCTAAAAGCACTTAAGCTTAATTTTATCAATTTCTTCGCAATACATTTTTTTGGATATATGTTATAGGTACAGGTTTTTTGTGTTCGGTGACCTATAGTCAAATTTCTTGTAGTACATATCCTCCATTGACATCAACCCTTTAAAGCGAAGTATAATGGGGAGATTTGATGCAATTCCAAATTAACCTAAAAATACAAAATTTTTCTTCGCCAAATTTGTTGCCGGGAAATGTATGGATATGTATAATAGCTACGCATTTTATGTGTAAGATGATGTATAGTAAAATTTTATATAGAAAATTTCTTCCATTGATGCCAACACTCTAAGGTGACGTGTTATGGGAAAGATTTCCCAATTCCAAGTTATCCTAAAAATACATATGTATTTTATTTGCTCAAATTGTTGATTACAAATTTATGGCTATATGTTATATCTACAGATTTCTTGTGTTCAGTGACCTATAGTGAAATTTCATGTAATCTACATCTTCTCTTGACTTCACCCCTCTAATGTGAAGAATGTTCGAAGAATTTACCATGATTTGAATTTAATCTCAAAAAATTGTTATTTTTCTGTACAGAATTAGTTGACGGATATTTTATGGCTATACATTAAAGCTACATATTTCCTCTGTTCAGTGACTCATAGTGAAATATGATGTAGAAATTTTCTTCCATTGATGCCAACACTTTAAGATGAAGTTTTAAAGGAGAATTTTATACAATTCCAAATTAACCTTAAAAAATACTACAATTTTATTTACTCAATTTCTTGACTACAAATATAGGGTTATATATTATATTTACACATTTCATGTGTTCTATGATCCATAGTGAAATTTAATGTAGAATTTTACTTCCTTTAACTTCACCTCGGTATAGTGAAGTATAATGGTCCAATTTGATGTCATTCCAAATTAACCTCAAAAAATATTTTTTAACCAATTTGTTGACGGACAATTTATGGATAAATTTTATAGCTACCGATTCCTTGTGTTCATTTGAAAGTCACTCATAAATTTCAATATCGGGCAATTCCAAAAATTTTGCAACAGTTAACTGTTAAAAGCCATTCAATACAAACACTAATCTTAGATACATCATTAAATAAAAAAAATCTCTATAAACATTTAATAATGTACGTGCTTTTATGGGTTCTACAATTAAGATAAGTGAAACAATGTTTGCCCATTCTAAATATGACGATAATTGTTATTTCTTTAACGCGACAAGTATTGCCTGTTATTTGTGCAACCCTCAATCTGTATTTTGTTTAATATCATTAACTAATACAAACCTTACGTTTTATTTCTTTCCATGCGTACTGCTTCCCACAAACTTAACACAAAACCTCGTATCTTAGCATTATCGATGACTTATCTGCCTTCAGTCAGCCAGGTAGTTTCGAAGCATTAAGACCTACTACCTTAGAATTGGAAGAAGAAACAACAAGTAGCAGTGGTGAAGTGAACTCCATACAAGCGTTAACAAATAATAATTTACATTTATACAATAACAACAATAATAATGCAAAGAACAATGATGAGAGTCAATCTCCAACAGAAAATAGAAATTCCAATGCAAATGATGAACAACCTTCAACCTCTTCAGCCTCCGCCGCCTCCACCTCCTTAGCTGCTTTACAATTGACAGCTGGTTTTATGCAGGCATATTCTCCACCACTGGCCAAAGCAAGGACACAATTGAAGGAGTTAATGTAAGTAGAAAGATGAAGTATAATTTTTATAAAAAATTGTAATTTTTTCCTTTTTAGTGGCAAACAAAATAAAATCTATATTGATTTGTCAGCGGAAAAATTCAAGCTGGACAATGGTGAAGTTGCCAAATTACAGGATATGGTAAGATGTAGAAATTGTGGATATATTTTAAATTTGCGGACTACGAATATGTTGCTATATATATATTAGTTACACATTTCATGTGTTCGTAGACCCATAGTGGAATTTAATGTAGAACATTTCATCCTTTGACTTCACTACTCTAAAGTGAAGTTTTATGGAGGAATTTGACAAAATTCAAAATTAACCTTAAAAAAATACTAGAATTTTACTTACTCAATTTATTGACTATGAATATGAGGCTTTACATTAGAGTTACACATTTCATGTGTTTGGTGGCCTGTAGTGGAATTTAATGTAAATTATTTCTTCCATTGAGTCCAACTCCCTAAAGCCAAGTATAATGGGTAAATTTGATACAACTTCAAATTAACCTCAAAACAGTAATAAAAATGTTTTTCCATTTGAATGTATGATATTTTGTGGATATACATTATATTTACAGCATTCGTATATTAGGTGACCTATAGTCAAGTTTGATGTAGAAGATTTCTACCTTTGACATCGACCATCTAAATGGATGTATTATGTGGAAATTTGACACAATTCCACATTAATCTTAAAAAAATACTTCAATTTTACATACCCAATTTGTTAACAGCAAATTTGTAGTCTTGTAATTTAGCTATAGATTTTATGTGTTCGTAGACCCATAGTGGAATTTAATGTAGAACATTTCATCCTTTGACTTCACTACTCTAAAGTGAAGTTTTATGGGGGAATTTGACGAAATTCAAAATTAACCTTAAAAAATACTAAAATTTTACTTACTCAATTTATTGACTATGAATATGAGGCTCTACATTAGAGTTACACATTTCATGTGTTCGGTGGCCTGTAGTGGAATTTAATGTAGATTATTTCTTCCATTAGGTTCAACTCCCTAAAGCCAAGTATAAGGGGTAAATTTCATACAACTTCAAACTTACCTCGAAACAGTAATAAAAACGTATTCCCATTTGAATGTATGATATTTTGTGGATATACATTACATTTACAGCATTCGTGTATTAGGTGACCTATAGTGGAATTTGATGTAGAAGATTTCTACCTTTGACATCGACCATCTAAATGGATGTATTATGTGGGAATTTGACACAATTCCAAACTAACCTTAAAAAATACTTAAATTTTACATACCCAGTTAGTTAACAACAAATTTGCAGTCATGTAATGTAGCTATAAATTTTATGTGTTCGTAGACCCACCCATAGTTGAATTTAATGTAGAACATTTCATCCTATGACTTCACTCCTCTAAAGTGAACTTTTATGGGAGAATTTGACGAAATTCAAAATTAACCTTAAAAAAATTCTAAAATTTTACTTACCTAATTTGTTGACTACAAATTTGTGGTCATATAATATAGTTACAGATTTGATGTGTTCGGTGACCCACAGTGGAATTTAATGTAGAACACTTCATCCTTTGACTTCGCCAGTCTAGGGTGAAGTCTTATGGGTGAATTTAATATAATTCAATACTAACCTTAAAATAACAGAATTTTTATTTACCCAATTTGTTTACTACAAATATTTGGCTTTATATTAGAGTTACACATTTTCTTTGTTCGGTGACCCATAGTGGAATTTAATGTAGAATATTCCTTCCTTTGATGTCATGCCTTTAAATTGAAGCATTGTGGAGGATTTTGGGACAGTTTCAACATAACCTTAAATTAATTCATTTTATTTTTATTGAAGTAGATTTTATGGTTATATATCACATTCACAAATTTCTTGTCTTCGGTGACCCATAATGAAATTTTATGTAGAATATTTCCTCCTTTGACATCACTCCTCTAAAGAAGTTATTGTAGTAGAATAGGAAAAAAATCAAATTAACCCTAAAAATGTATTTATAAAATTTTTTTTTACTACAAATTTATGGATATATCTTATAGCTATAGATTTCTTGTGTTCAGTGACCTATGGTGAAATTCGATGCAGAACAATTCTTCCATCGACACCAACACTGTAAAATGAAAAATTCTTGAAGAAATTACATCATTTCAAACTAACCTTAAAAATACTTATATTTTTTATTCCCCATTTATTGGCCTATAATTTGTGTGTATTTGTTATAGCTACAGATTTCTTGTGTTCGGTGACCTATAGTGAAATTCGATGTAGAACTATTCTTCAATTGACACCAACTCGCTAAAGTTAAGAAATTTTCAAGAATTGTAACCATTTAAAAATAACCATAAAATTAGTTATTTTTTATACTCAATTTTTTGGCCTATATTTTGTGGCTATATATAATAGCTACTGATTTCTTCTGTTCGGTAACCTAATATGAAATTGGACGTGGAACAATTCTTCCATTGACACCATCCACCTAAAGTGGAATATTGTGGGAAAATTTGTATCAATTCGGAATTAACCCCAAACCGTACGAAATAACTTCTCCTTAAAATGATAATTTTGTTGTGACATATTTTAGGAATATGTTTTATAGTTGCAGTTTTCTTTTGTTCGGTGACCCTTATTGAAATTTGATGTAGAATAATTCTTCCATTGACATCAACACTCTAAAGTGAGGAATTCTTGAAGAAATTACATCATTTCAAATTAACCTTAAAAATACTTATTTTTTTATACCCCAATTTATTGGCCTATAATTTGTGTGTATTTATTATAGCTACAGATTTCTTGTGTTCGGTGACCTATAGTGAAATTCGATGTAGAACTATTCTTCAATTGACACCAACTCTATAAAGTTAAGAAATTTTCGAGAATTGAAACCATTTAAAAATAACCTTAAAATTAGTTTTTTTACTTAATTTTTTGGCCTATTTTTTGTGGCTATTTATAATAGCTACAGATTTCTTCTGTTCGGTGACCTAAGGTGAAATTGGATGTAGAATAATTCTTCCATTGACACCATCCACCTAAAGTGGAATATTATGGGGAAATTTGTATCAATTCGGAATTAACCTCAAACTGTACGAAATAATTTCTGCATTAAATGGCAATTTTGTTGTGACATATTTTAGGGATATCTATTATAGTTACACATTTCTTTTGTTCGGTGACCCTTACTGAAATTTTATGTAGAACAATTCTTCCATCGACACCAATACTGTAAAGTGAGAAATTCTTGAAGAAATTACATCATTTCAAATTAACCTTAAAAATACTTATATTTTATACCCCAATTTATTGGCCTATAATTTGTGTGTTTTTATTATAGCTACAAATTTCTTGTGTTCGGTGACCTATAGTGAAATTCGATGTAGAATTATTCTTCAATTGACACCAACTCTATAAAGTTAAGAAATTATCGAAAATTGTAACTATTTAAAAATAACCTAAAAATTAGTTATTTTTTATACCTAATTTATTGGCCTATCTTTTGTGGCTATATATAATAGCTACTCATTTCTTTTGTTCGGTGACCTAAGCTGAAATTGGACGTGGAACAATTCTTCCATTGACACCATCCACCTAAAGTGGTATATTGTGGGGAAATTTGTATCAATTCGGAATTAACCTCAAACCGTACGAAATAATTTCTGCAATAAATGGCAATTTTGTTGTGACATATTTTAGGGATATCTTTTATAGTTGCAATTTTCTTTTGTTCGGTAACCCTTACTGAAATTTGATGTAAAATTATTCTTCCATTGACACCATCCACAGAAAGTAAAGTCCTGTAGGAGAATTTAATGAATTCCGAATTAACCTCAAAATGTGAGAAGTAACTTTTGCTTTCAATGCTTTGGCTTTGTAATTAATGGATATCTATTATAGCTACAGTTTTCTTGACTTAGTTGACCCATAGTGAAATACGTTGTAGGATATTTCATCCATTCTAAAATTAATTACTGTAAGAAAAAAATTGACAAAATCTTAACATAACCTCAAATATTAGTTAATAATTCTTATTTTATATTTGACTATAGAACCAATCATGACATCAACTCTCAATATTATAGTATTGTTGGAGAGGTTGTTACAATTTCTCATATACCTTTCTCAAGGGAAATTGGTTTGTTTTCCGTTGTGTTGGGTACATAAGATTCGGTTTGAATTTAAGTCAAAAATTTATTTTTTGTTTTTTTTTTTTTTTACTTTATAACTTCCTTACCTTTTTCTTGCAGATGTCCGAAGTAAAAGTGTATCGTGATAAATTATTGCGCATTAAAAAACAAATGCAAAATATTTATCAAAGGACCAAAGTTTTAAAGGTAGGTGGTGGTTGTTGATTTATTTGAAAATTTCTAAAAATTAAAACAATTTTTTTAACATTAATGTCCAATTTTATTTTACAACAGAAAAGAGCTCTAAACATTCAAACATGCAAAGAAAAGGAACTACAAAAGAAATTACAAAAACAACAGCAAGAAGAATCATTAATTGCTAAACAACAACAACAACAACAGCAGCAACAAATGCCTCAATAGTTTGTTAGTTAATTTTTATTTTTTAACTTTAAGGGAAGAAATGGAGAAAGTGTTAGGAAAGGGGAAAATAAATAAAATAAAAAATTTTGATTTTATGTTTATATAGAAGGAATTTATTTTTGAAAATAAAAAAAAATTTTTTGGTTTTATGTTTAAATAGAAGAAATTTGATTTTGAAAATTAAAAAAAAAAATTAAAAAATATTTTATTTAAATTTTTTAAATGTGCCTTAAAAGTAATCAGTTATGTATCACATAGTAAAATATGTAAATGATTAAAATTTTTCCAAATAAGAGTTATATTTTATAAGTATTTCTCCATGAAAAGTCAAGGAAAACCTCAAAATATTCTAATAGGAAAGTCCAATGAAAGTGGTTTTTCAAAATAGGAAAATCCTTTAGAGACATTTCCAAAAGAAGTGTCGGCTTCCCCATAGAAAAAATTACATCTAATAATGTTTTTTACAACAAATGTAATTTTCAGTTTTTTTTCTTTTTTTTTCGTTGAAGGTTTCCTTTAACGAAAATTTATCTTCCATACACTTTTCTTAAAAGAAATTATAATCCATTTTAAATAAAACAATAATTCCAATTCGTTAAATGTATACCCTTATGCGAATAAGAAGACTTTATTTGTTATCATATTTTTTCATTTCTATATAAATAAAATTAATAATAATAATTTTTTTATTAATATTCATTCTAAAAAAGATGAAATCTAGCTAAACTTTGGTTTTTACAATTACACAAAAAATTTTATATAAATATAATTTTATAAGCTAAAAAATTGTTTTTTTTTTTTGTTATATTTTAATAATTTAAACATGCCTATAAATAAAATTACTTAAATACTTGTTTCTAGTTTTTGTTTTCTTTTCGAACATTTCTTATTTAAATATTGACAAGTTTTTGGGGACATGCAGTTGATGTTTCTTAAACGATTTTTTAGGTTTTGGAATGATGTTCTTTTATAAATTTTTTAATAATATCTAAATTTTTTTTTTTGCTCAATTGACTACAAAAATTATGATTATTTTTTAAGGAAATTATGATAAAAAAATTCAAATACAAACATGCAAAGTTTTACACAATTTTTAATTTTTTTTTGCATTTATAAATTAAAAACACGATATGTAAAAAATAAGTTAAATTGTTAAAAAACTATCTATAGAAATACATACATATATAAAACTAAATTATTAAATTCTATAGAAAAAAAGAACAGAGGATGTTTGAAAACAGTGGCTATCTAATAAAATTTGGCTTGGTATTTGTTTTTTGTTTTAAAAAACGATGGCTAAATTATAAAAAAAAAACACATGGGACTGATGGAGGTCATTTCACAAACAAAACTTTTTTTGTTTTAAAACATAGTTTTCAATAAAATTTTAATTGATAACTGTTACTTTTTACAATTACGAATTTACTTAAAAAAAACGTACAAAATCACTTAATTTTTACATACCAATTTTGTTGATGAATAATTTATGGTTATATATTATAGTTATTGATTTCTTGTGTTCGTTAGCCCATAGTGAAATTTAGTGAAAAATATTTGTTCCATTGGTACCAACCACCTAATGTGTAGTATTGTACCAAATTTCATCGAATTCAGAATTAACCTCAATTTAGAGAAAAATAATTTATTTTTTATATACCCATTATGTTGATGAATAATTCGTGGTTATATACTGTAGTAACAGATTTCTTGTGTTAGGTAACCCATGGTGAAACTATGTAAAGAAGATTTTTTCCATTGGAACCAAGCACCTAATGTGAAGTATTGTGTCAGAATTTCATTGAATTCCGAATTAACCTAAAATCATTCGAAATAAATTTTGCTTTTAATAGCAATTTTGTTGAGGTATAATTTACAATACAATTTTCTTTTGTTCGGTAACCCATAGTGATTCGTTAGCCCATAGTGAAATTTAGTGAAAAATATTTGTTCCATTGGTACCAACCACCTAATGTGTAGTATTGTACCAAATTTCATCGAATTCAGAATTAACCTCAATTTAGAGAAAAATAATTTATTTTTTATATACCCATTATGTTGATGAATAATTCGTGGTTATATACTGTAGTAACAGATTTCTTGTGTTAGGTAACCCATGGTGAAACTATGTAAAGAAGATTTTTTCCATTGGAACCAAGCACCTAATGTGAAGTATTCAGCGCAATCATGAACATCATCTCACCGTGAGTTTTCTCACTCTCGCCTCCTCCCTTATTATAAACAGCATAAGGGAGAACAAAACTCACGTTCGTGAGAAAAGTAGCTATCATAAATGTCAAAAAAGTGAGAATGTGAGGCAATTTTCTCTCACCACAGAAATCAAGGTGAGTTGAACAAAAAAATGTAACTATGGACATTTTTTATAGAAAAAATCGACAAGAAACGAATCTTTTGCCATCATTATCAATTGTATTTATTTGTGTTTTACGTTAAAGCTAACAAATAAAAAACAATTAGAAATTCTTTTGGCAACTATACATGTTTATCCGTGTATCAATGAAGCAAGGAAGACCTCAATCGAGTTTGGCGTAATTTGGTGGTGGAGTTGAAGTTGGACAAAATTTTTCAGATATGGGAAGCGGTTCAGAATCATATGATGAAAACAGGAATGGAAGAGGATCCTATCAGGAGCAACACCTTTCTAAAAATTTTTTTGTAGGTACTTCGCTAAGGTTCCCAGCGAAATATTCGATGCCAAAGATTCTATTCAAGCATGAGTGCAAGTTATATGTCACCTTTTTACCACCTTCGCCCATTCTTTTTACAAGACTGTGACCCCTAAAAGATCCAAATCATTTTGGATGGCATCTTCAATAACCCAGTGGAATGGTATCTTAACAACCACCTTGGCATGGCATATTCCACGAACAAGCCACAATAGGAAGGATTAAATTAATAGAAAAGAGCATGTTTATATTATATAGCCTTTTGGTTTTGGTTTTCTTTGTATTCCTCAGCGTTTGTCGTTTCGCACATCATTCAAAATGCAATATTAAACATTTTCATTTCTTTTTGCCATTTAATGACCTTTAAACGGCTTTTGTTCACATTTTTGCAAATTGCGGAAATTCTTCGGGCGTAAATAAACAATTTTTACATACATATGTATGTATCTGTCAAAACAAAACAAAAACAGCTGTTACAGATGTTGCCACATATCAAACATTTAATATTTTTATCAATTACCAAGTATTTTTAAAGTGGATTGTTGATAAAAATTATTTTTCGTTTTAGAAATATTAATTTAATTTAAAATAAATTAATGTTTTATAAAAAAAACTACGAAATTAGTTATTGCAAAATTATTTGTAAATATAATAACGATATGGCAACGCAAATTATATTTTCAAGGGTTCACAAAATGCGGCACTATTTTCAATTTTCAAACTTGTGAAACCCTCTTCACTTTTTTCGCTCCTCCCTTGTCATTTGTGATAGGTCGAGACGTGAGAAGTGAGCTGCAACTCACTCGTGAGAAGCTCCCTACGTGAGTATTCATGATCGCTATGATTGTGTCAGAATTTCATTGAATTCCGAATTAACCTAAAATCATTCGAAATAAATTTTGCTTTTAATAGCAATTTTGTTGAGGTATAATTTACAATACAATTTTCTTTTGTTCGGTAACCCATAGTGAAATACGATGTAGAACAATGCTTCCATTGACACCATCCACCTAAGTTGAGTATTGTGGGAGAATTTGTATCAATTCGGAATTAACCTCAATAGCGCAAAAAAACGTTTGCTTTTAATAGCAATTTTGTTGAGGTATAATTTATGGATATATATTATAGCTACAATTTCCTTTTGTTCGGCAACCCATAGTGAAATTAGATGTAGAACAATTCTTCCATTGGCACCATCCACCTTTCCTTTTGTTCAGTAACCCATAGTGAAATACTATGTAGAACAATTCTTCCATTGATACCATCCACCTAAGTTGAGTATTGTGGGAGAAATTTTATCAATTCGGAAATAACCTCAATAGTGCAAAAAAACGTTTGCTTTTAATAGCAATTTTGTTGAGGTATAATTTATGGATATATATTATAGCTAAAATTTTCTTTTGTTCGGCAACCCATAGTGAAATACTATGTAGAACAATTCTTCCATTGACACCATCCACCTAAAGTTAAGTCCTGTGTGAGAATTTGATCCATTCAGAACTAACCTCAATAGTGCAAAAAAAAAAAAAAAAAACGTTTGCTTTTAATAGCAAATTTTGTTGAGGTATAATTTATGGATATATATTATAGCTACAATTTTCTTTTGTTCGGTAACCCATAGCGAAATTAGATGTAGAACAATTCTTCCATTGACACCATCCACCAAAGTATTGTGGGAGAAATTTTATCAATTCGGAATTAACCTCAATAGTGCAAAAAAACCGTTTGCTTTTAATAGCAATTTTGTTGAGGTATAATTTATGGATATATATTAGAGATACAATTTTCTTTTGTACGGTAACCCATAATGAAATACTATGTAGAACAATTCTTCCATTGGCACCATCCACGTAAAGTGGAGTATTGTGGGAGAAATTTTATCAATTCGGAATTAACCTCAATAGTGCAAAAAAAACGTTTGATTTTAATAGCAATTTTGTTGAGGTATAATTTATGGATATATATTAGAGATACAATTTTCTTTTGTTCGATAACCCATAGTGGAATACTATGTAGAACAATTATTCCATTGGTACCAACCACCTAATGTGTAGTATTGTGCCAAATTTCATCGAATTCAGAATTAACCTCAATTTAGAGAAAAATATTTTATTTTGTATATACCAATTATGTTGATGAATAATTTTTGGTTATATACTGTAGTTACAGATTTCTTGTGCTAGGTAACCCATGATGAAATTATGTAAAGAAGATTTTTTCCATTGGGACAAACACCTAATGTGAAGTATTGTGTCAGAATTTCATTGAATTCCGAATTAAGCTAACATCATGTGAAATAAATTTTGCTTTTAATAGCAATTTTGTTGAGGTATAATTTATGGATATATATTATAGCTACAATTTTCTTTTGTTAGGTAACCCATAGTGAAATTAGATGTAGAACAATTCTTCCATTGGCACCATCCACCTAAAGTGAAGTTCTGTGGGAGAATTTGATAGATTTCCAATAAACCTCAAATCGCAGAATATCATTTCTGCTTTAAACGACAATTTTGTTATGGCATTTTTTATGGATATCTGTTATAGCTACAACTTTCTTTTCTTCGGTGACCCATAGTAAAATTCGATGTAGAATAATTCTTCCATTGACACCAACAATGTTTTTCCAGTGTCCTGTGAAAAAATTTGATAATTTCAGAATTAACCTCAAAATGGGTGAAATATCACCAGTTTTAGTCTACTTTCGACTAGAATTTTATTAATATCGATTATAGTTTTCGAGTTCTTGAGTTCAGTGACATCTAGGAACATTTTAAATATAATACTTCTTCCACTGGCATCACACTTCTAAAATGAAAGAATGTATGTAGATGAAATTGATATTTCAAAATAATCTAAAAAATAAATAACTATACCCATTTTGTTGACCGAAATTGTATACCGATATATTAGAGCTACAGGTTTCGTGTACTCGGAGACCCATAGTGAAATTAGATGTAGAACAATTCTTCCATTGACATCATACACCTAAAGTTAAGTCTTGTGTGCGAATTTGATCCATTCAGAATTAACCTCAAAATATAATTTTGGTGTTGAATACTTTTCTACAGGAAAAGTCATCCCGGATGGACTTTTCTATAGGAAAAGTCATCCCGTATGAACTTTTCTATAGGAAAAGTCATCCCGGATGAAGTTTTCTACAGGAAAAGTCTATAGGAAAAGTCATCCCGGATGAGCTTTTCTATAGGAAAAGTCATCCCGGATGAACATTTCTATAGGAAAAGTCATCCTGGATCAACGTTTCTATAGGAAAAGTCATCCCGGATGAACTTTTCTATAGGAAATGTTAATCCGTATAAACTTTTCTATAGGAAAAGTCATACCGGATGAACTTTTCTATAGGAAAAGTCATCCTGGATGAACTTTTCTATAGGAAATGTCAATCCGTATAAACTTTTCTATAGGAAAAGTCATACCGGATGAACTTTTCTATGGGAAAAGTCATCCCGGATGAACTTTTCTATAGGAAAAGTCATCCCGGATGAACTTTTCTATGCGAAAAGTCATCCACGACGAACTTTTCTATAGGAAAAGTCATCCCGGATGAACTTTTCTATAGGAAAAGTCATCCCGGATGAACTTTTCTATAGGAAAAGTCATCCCGGATGAACTTTTCTATAGGAAAAGTCATCCCGGATGAACTTTTCTATAGGAAAAGTCATCCCGGATGAACTTTTCTATAGGAAAAGTCATCCCGGATGAACTTTTCTATAGGAAAAGTCATCCCGGATGAACTTTTCTATAGGAAAAGTCATCCCGGATGAACTTTTCTATAGGAAAAGTCATCCCGGATGAACTTTTCTATAGGAAAAGTCATCCCGGATGAACTTTTCTATAGGAAAAGTCATCCCGGATGAACTTTTCTATAGGAAAAGTCATCCCGGATGAACTTTTCTATAGGAAAAGTCATCCCGGATGAACTTTTCTATAGGAAAAGTCATCCCGGATGAACTTTTCTATAGGAAAAGTCATCCCGGATGAACTTTTCTATAGGAAAAGTCATCCCGGATGAACTTTTCTATAGGAAAAGTCATCCCGGATGAACTTTTCTATAGGAAAAGTCATCCCGGATGAACTTTTCTGTAGGAAAAGTCATCCCGGATGAACTTTTCTATAGGAAAAGTCATCCCGGATGAACTTTTCTATAGGAAAAGTCATCCCGGATGAACTTTTCTATAGGAAAAGTCATCCCGGATGAACTTTTCTATAGGAAAAGTCATCCCGGATGAACTTTTCTATAGGAAAAGTCATCCCGGATGAACTTTTCTATAGGAAAAGTCATCCCGGATGAACTTTTCTATAGGAAAAGTCATCCCGGATGAACTTTTCCTATAGGAAAAGTCATCACAGATGACCTTTTCTGTAGGAAAAGTCATCCCGGATGAACTTTTCTATAGGAAAAGTCATCCCGGATGAACTTTTCTATGGGAAATGTCATCCCGGATAAATTTTTCTATAGGTAAAGTCATCCCGGATGAATTTTTCCATAGGAAAAGTCATCACGGATGAACTTTTCCATAGGAAAAGTCATCCCGGATGAACTTTTCTATAGGAAAAGTCATCCCGGATAAACTTTTCTATAGGAAAAGTCATCCCGGATAAACTTTTCTATAGGAAAAGTCATACCGGATGAACTTTTCTATAGGAAAAGTCATCCCGGATGAACTTTTCTATAGGAAAAGTCATCCCGGATGAACTTTTCTATAGGAAAAGTCATCCCGGATGAACTTTTCTATAGGAAAAGTCATCCCGGATGAACTTTTCTATAGGAAAAGTCATCCCGGATGAACTTTTCTATAGGAAAAACTTTTCTATGGGAATAGTCATCCCGGATGAACTTTTCTATAGGAAAAGTCATCCCGGATGAACTTTTCTATGGGAAAAGTCATCACGGATGACCTTTTCTGTAGGAAAAGTCATCCCGGATGAACTTTTCTATAGGAAAAGTCATCCCGGATGAACTTTTCTATGGGAAATGTCATCCCGGATAAATTTTTCTATAGGTAAAGTCATCCCGGATGAATTTTTCCATAGGAAAAGTCATCACGAATGAACTTTTCCATAGGAAAAGTCATCACGGATGAACTTATCCATAGGAAAAGTCATCACGGATGAACTTTTCCAAAGGAAAAGTCATCACGGATGAACTTTTCTATAGGAAAAGTCATCCCAGATGAACTTTTCTATATGAAAATTCATCCCGCATGAACTTTTCTATAGGAGAAGTCATGCTGGATAAACTTATCTATGGCAAAAAATCATCCCGGATAAACTATTTTATAGGAAAAGTCATCCCGGATGAACTTTCCTATAGGAAAAGTCATCCCGGATGAACTTTCCCATAGGAAAAGTCATCCTGACTGAACTTTTCTATAGGAAAAGTCATCCCGGATGAACTTTTCTATAGGAAAAGTCATCCCGGATTTCTATTAAAAGTCATCCTGACTGAACTTTTCTATAGGAAAAGTCATCCCGGATGAATTTTTTTTATAGGGAAAGTCATCCCAGGTGAACTTTTCTATAGGAAAAGTCATCCCGGGTGAACTTTTCTATAGGAAAAGTCATCCCGGGTGAACTTTTCTATAGGAAAAGTCATCCCGGATGAACTTTTCTATAGGAAAAGTCATTCCGCATGAAGTTTTATATAGGAAATGTCATCCCGGATGAACTTTTCTATAGGAAAAATCATCCCGGATGAACTTTTCTATAGGAAAAGTCATCCCAGATGAACTTTTCTATAGGAAAAGTCATCCCAGATGAACTTTTCTATAGGAAAAGTCATCCCGGATGAACTTTTCTATAGGAAAAGTAATCTCGGATAAACTTTTCTATAGGAAAAGTCATGACGGATGAACTTTTCTATAGAAAAAGTCATCCCGGATGAACTTTTCTATGGGAAAATTCATCCCGGGTGAACTTTTCTATGGGCAAATTCATCCCGGGTGAACTTTTCTATGGGAAAATTCATCCCGGATAAACTTTTCTATGGGAAAATTCATCCCCGATAGACTTTTCTATAGGAAAAGTCATCCCGGATAAACTTTTCTAAAGAAAAGGTCATCCCGGATGAACTTTTCTATAGGAAAAGTCATCCCGGGTGAAGTTTTCTATGGGAAAATTCATCCCCGATAAACTTTTTTATAGGAAAAGTCACCCCGGATGAACTTTTCTATAGGAAAAGTCATGCCGGATGAACTTTTCTATAGGAAAAGTCATCCCGTATTAACTTTTCTATAGGAAATGTCATCCCGGATGAACTTTTCTATGGGAAAAGTCATACCGAATAAACTTTTCTATGGGAATAGTCATCCCGGATAAACTTTTCTATAGAAAAAGTCATCCCAGACGAAGGAAAATATTTTTTTGTGATAAAACTTGTCAGCCCATGTGTTTTTCCGTTTTTAATGTTAGCCGTCCTTATAAAAAATAGTACCACATCTGATCAATTTTTTTCACTATAAACAAAAATAATAATACCAGCCATTAATAAATTAATAATAAAAAAGTGACTACTTAAAAACAACATACACTCAGACATATAAAAACATTCTCCAAATGAAAATATCTATGAATTATGTAAAATATAATAAACGATTAACAACAGCCCACATCTACGTTAGAAATTCTTGATCGTTAAGCATATGCATGGCATCTGTAGGCGCTAAGTATTTAACAGTGCCTAAAAATAGGATTTTTTTCAAAGAAAGAAAAATTTGAGGTTAGTTACACAGATTTAATAAAAATGTAAAATAAAAATAAGATATACATTTATATATAATATGAGATAATATGGAAGTAGATGGCCCTGGTTACCATCTACTTTGTTGTAAAAATCATAGTAAATTGATGTTCGGTCGGTTTTTTATGTAAACACATATCATATATACGTCGTTTAAAACAGTTGAGGTTAAAACTGAGACGTATAACACAGCCTGGATTTACACATTATCTTATTATACAGTAAGAGTCTCATTGTGAAATACAGTGAGATTCTTCTTGTCAGGAGAATAAGAATATTTTCACATCTACATCGATGTACTTCGATTGGCAATATAACTGCCAATTAAACAATATGGCGACCTTCTAAATGCAATCGGCGTCCCATGAAGACCTTGATTTAACTCTCTGATTATGACATCAATTAATAAATTCTCTACAAGCTCAGTGATTAAAACATTAAACAAAGTTATCTAAAAATTGTTCGTTAGCTTATCTCTACTAAAAACCCGTTTAGATTTCTTTTCTTTTGTCTTGACAACACGCCGTGGTAAAAAAGTTTGTTTATTGATATAAAAATACCAAAAAAAGTATTAACAATTTGTTCTAAAAATTTACAAAAACACCAAAAACAAATTAAAAATTATAAATATTTAAAAAATCTCTTACAAAAATCTCTATTGTCTTTGTCTTTTAAAATATCCTTTGGGTAAAAAAAAATCTCTCTATACATTGGATACCCACAGTAGAAGACACTGTTATGAGTTATTGTGTCCATCTTCATTAGGCGTCGATGTTTTAACGCTTGATTCAACATCAACATTATTATCTTCTTTAAGAGTTGCATTTTCAGCCGTTGGATTTGTATCATCGATTTGCTTACCATTTTCATCGCTGCTCGAATGATGACGTTGCAAATACATTTGCAGGCACACATGAACAATGAAGGCCACAAAAGCTGCCACACCAAATATCTCAAAAGTATGGCCACCACCAATCGAATCGAAAAGATAGCCAGCAATAAGGCTGCCCAAGGAGACACCAACACCTTCAAAGATGGCACCAACCAAACCCTGGAAAGAATAAATAAAAACCAGAAATAAATTTACAAATTCCCTTAATAAAGCACCTTTCCCTAAGAAAGATCTTTGCCCATGGAAAGGGTGTTTCTAAGGACCCTTTTCTAGGGAAAGGGTGCTTCTAAAGACTCTTTCCTAGGGAAGAATGCCTCCAAAGACCCCTTCCTAGGAAAAGTGTGCTTCCAAAGACCCTATCCTAGGAAAAGGGTGCTTCCAAAGACCCTTTCCTAGCAAAGGGTGCTTCCAAAGACCCTTTCCTAGCAAGGGGTGCTTCCAAAGAACTTTTTCTAGGGAAAGGGTGCTTCCGAGGGCCTTTTCCTAGGGGAAAGGTGCATCCGAGGGCCCTTTCCTAGGGGAAGGGTGCTTCTAAAAACACTCTCCTAGGGAAAGGGTGCTTCTAAAAACCCTTTCCTAGGGAATGGTTGCTTCTAAAAACCCTTTCCTAGGGGAAGGGTGCTTCTAAAACCCTTTCCTAGGAAAAGGCTTCTTCCAAAGACCCTTTAATAAGGAAAGGGTACTTCCAAAGACCCTTTCCTAGAGAAAGGATGCTTCCAAAGACCCTTTCCTAGAGAAAGGATGCTTCCAAAGACCCTTTCCTAGGGAAAGGATGCTTCCAAAGACCCATTCCTAGGGAAAGGGTGCTTCTAAAGACCCTTTCCTAGAGAAAGGGTGCTTCCAAAGACCCCTTCCTACGGAAAGAGTGCTTCCAAAGACCCTTTCCTAGAGAAAGGGTGCTTCCAAAGACCCTTTCCTAGGGAAAGGTTGCTTTCAAAGGCCCTTTCCTAGGGGAAGGGTGCTTCCAAAAACCCTTTCCTAGGGAAAGGGTGCTTCTAAAAACCCTTTCCTAGGAAAAGGGTACTTCTAAAAACCCTTTCCTAGGGAAAGGCTTCTTCCAAAGACCCTTTAATAAGGAAAGGGTACTTCCAAAGACCCTTTCCTAGAGAAAGGATGCTTCCAAAGACCCTTTCCTAGGGAAAGGATACTTCCAAAGACCCAGGGTGCTTCTAAAGACCCTTTCCTAGGGAAAGGGTGCTTCCAAAGACCCTTTCCCATGGAAAGGGTGCTTCCAAAGACCCTTTCCCATGGAAAGGGTGCTTCCAAAAACCCTTTCTTAGGGAAAGGGTGCTTCCAAAGACACTTTTTTAGGGAAAGGGTGCTTCCAAAGACACTTTCCTAGGGAAAGGGTGCTTCCAAAGACACTTTCCTAGAGAAAGGGTGCTTCCAAAGACCCTTTCCTAGGGAAAGGGTGCATCCAAAGACCCTTTCCTAGGGAAAGGGTGCTTCCAAAGACACTTTCCTAGAGAAAGGGTGCTTCCAAAGACACTTTCCTAGAGAAAGCGTGCTTCCAAAGACCCTTTCCTAGGGATAAGTAATAAGTTGAGCTAGAATTTTCCCTGAAATATCAAATATTTCCTCACCTGCATAGTCGTTTCTGTTCCCGGTGGTGCAACAATGCTGGCATAAGATGCCATTGTTGCATAAAACAGCCCGAATGTAACACCATTCAACAGTTCAATAGGCAGAGCATACCAGGGATCCTGTAGCATTGAATACAATATGAAACGTACACCAAAACCGAACAGGACCATACTCATGGCATTGACGTGACCGATTTTCTTCAAAATCCAACCGGAGAAAAAGAAAAATGGCAACTCTCCACAAAAACATTGGATGGACATAACAAAGCCCTGCAGAGTCTTCATGTAAGTGGCATCACAACCACCCAACGATTCCAAGTGTACAAATAAAAAGTTCCATATGAGTGCTGTGCCCAAACCAATGAAAATGCACCATATGAAAAAGATCAGGCAGTGCACCGATAGGAACATTTGACCAACATCTTTAACAATGTTGGGGGATAAGTGGGTTTGGGTGTGCTGAAATGAGAAACAAAATATTTTTTTATTCAAATAATTCATTTTTATGGGATTTTGAAAAGTCTCCACTTTTGGAGAGTTGTCAAAATTTACGATAACATGTTTCAAAATGTTTCGGAATTGATTTGTAATGAAAATAATTTAATTTGGGGCAGATTTTGAAAGTCTCCACAAGTGTGGAGTTGCAAATAATTACAATTTCGAACATATTTTTGCTTTTAGAGATTTAAAAATGTTCACGTTTTTGTTATATTTCAAATTAAGACATTTTTGAAAAGTCTCCAATTTTGGAGAGTTTTTAAAATTAATAGAATTATTACTTAGGAACAACCTGAAACAAAATAGGCTTATTTAAAGCCCAATTTGAGTGTCTCCATGTGCATTAAGTTGCTAATAATTGAGTTTTCAAGAAATCTTCCGATTGTTTTTTGAGACCTTCTCAGCATAAATTTCAGATTTATTTATTTATCTTTAATGACATACCTTCAATTTCATTGAGGCCACAACATCCAAACCAATCAGCACCGCTGTCATCCAGAAAACAATTGTATAATCTTTCTCTACACCATTAGACATTTTATCCACCAAAACTCCAGCCAGAATGGAGAATATACCCCAACCCACAGAACCATATAGTCGCTGTTTACCATACAAATGGGCCCGTTCACCCAATATACCAAAACAAATGGCATCACCAATACTAACCACCGCCGCCATACCTATCCATGATATAATCAACATACCAAAGAACCACCAAAATTGATAAAGGCCCATAGCAGCTTTGGTACTTATCACCGGGCTATCGGCTATTTTACCATCCAAATAGGTATCATTGCAATCCATGGAACACAACGTACTAAAGTACGGTTTATCTTTGGGACAATACATTGTGGCATTGTGGCCATTTACCTCAGCCTTTATATGCGGTACACTAAAGAACATACAACCCTCATTGGTGGTTTCATTACGTTCCACTAAGAGATTTGTAAAGGTGGCACTTATATCTATGTTAGCTGTGTTATTTGCTGGCGGACACAGACCCGTTGTATTCCAGTCTTGACATATTATATCCCACATAAATGCCTGAGTGGGACATGTTAGTTTACAAGCTAACGCTTTATCCTGATAGTCACGTTCAATTTCATTTATGGTACACTGATCTTCGGTACAAAAGTGGAAATTGGCCTCACCCGCATGACAATGGAAGGTGACAGATGGTAATTGTTGTGGAATGGCAGGTGTAAACATAATGGCGAAAAAGGCAACTGCGGTAAGTATTTCAGCGGCTATGAAAAGTGTACGATGACGTTGGTAACTGTAAAGGAAGAGAAGGAAGAAGGGGGTCAATGGTGATATTTTCGTAGAAATCTTATTCCCACTTACCGATCTGCTATAAAACCACATAACGGCTTGGCCAGCATGCCAATTACTGGCAATATAGCATACATGGTCCCCACAACCACATTTGAATAACCCAATTGTTTGGCTAGTGTGGGCATAAAGGGTACAACAGGTGCAGTTCCTGGAAAGAGAAATATTTATAAATACAATAAAAAAATGATATTTGGCAGAAATGTAAAATAAAATAGGATTTCCCAACATTTTTGTTAAAATTCCAAGAGTCTCCAATGATGATAAATTTATTTTTAAGCAAAAATTTAACTTAAATAGTCAATAATAAAAATTTAATGTTCACCTTACTATCCACTTTCACATAAAAAAGGATGTAAAATAATTTCCAAACAATTTTATAAAGTCTCCACTTTTGGAGACTTTTCTAAAATTGCTTTAGAACGGTTTAAAATTACCGCATGAGTAATAACAAGGAGTTTAAACCAATTTGGTGGTATTTTTGGAAGTCTCCACTCACATAGTTTTATTGTATACCTTTATGGTTGGTAAATTGATGGCAATTAAGGTGGAATAGCAACCTAGGAAAGTTTTTCTCTTGTTGATAGTAACCAAATTGCTATAATGTTTACGTAAAAATCATTTCTGAGATTTTTTGAAAGTCTCCAATTTTGGAGACTTTTCTAGAATTACTCTAGAAGCGTTCCAAATTTTATAATGTTCAATAAAAACACAGACTATGAGTTTAAATGCAATTTTCAAAAGTCTCCATTCAACTATTTTTGACTTAAAAGGCCATTTCAAATGTCTAATAAAGTTCCAATGCAAGGGAAAGTTCATCAGAGATGACTTTTCTTATAAAAAAGTTCATCGGAGATGACTTTTCTTATAGAAAAGTTCATTGGAGATGACTTTTCGTATAGAAAATTTCATCGGAGATGACTTTTCTTATAGAAAAGTTCATCGGAGATGACTTTACTTACAGAAAAGTTCATCGGAGATGACTTTACTTACAGAAAAGTTCATCGGAGATGACTTTACTTACAGAAAAGTTCATCGGAGATGACTTTTCTTATAGAAAAGTTCATTAGAGATGACTTTTCTTATAGAAAATTTCATCGGAGATGACTTTTCTTATAGAAAAGTTCATCGGAGATGACTTTACTTACAGAAAAGTTCATCGGAGATGACTTTACTTACAGAAAAGTTCATCGGAGATGACTTTACTTACAGAAAAGTTCATCGGAGATGACTTTTCTTACAGAAAAGTTCATCGGAGATGACTTTACCTACAGTAGAAAAGGTTATCGGTGATGACTATTCTTATAGAAAAGTTCATCGGTGATAACTTTTCCTATAGAAAAGTTCATCGGAGATGACTTTTCTTATAGAATAGTTCACCGGAGATGACTTTTCTTATAGAATAGTTCACCGGAGATGACTTTTCTTATAGAATAGTTCACCGGAGATGACTTTTCTTATAGAATAGTTCATCGGAGATGACTTTTCTTATAGAAAAGTTCATCGGAGATGACTTTTCGTATAGAAAAGTTCATCGGAGATGACTTTTCGTATAGAAAAGTTCATCGGAGATGACTTTTCGTATAGAAAAGTTCATCGGAGATGACTTTTCGTATAGAAAAGTTCATCGGAGATGACTTTTCGTATAAAAAAGTTCATCGGAGATGACTTTTCGTATAAAAAAGTTCATCGGAGATAACTTTTCTTTTAGAAAAGTTCATCGGAGATGACTTTTCTTTTAGAAAAGTTCATCGGAGATGACTTTTTTTTATAGAAAAGTTCATCGGAGATGACTTTTTTTTATAGAAAAGTTCATCGGAGATGACTTTTCTTATAGAAAAGTTCATCGGAGATGACTTTTCTTATAGAAAAGTTCATCGGAGATGACTTTTCTTATAGAAAAGTTCATCGGAGATGACTTTTCTTATAGAAAAGTTCATCGGAGAAGACTTTTCTTATAGAAAAGTTCATCGGAGATGACTTTTCTTATAGAAAAGTTCATCGGAGATGACTTTTCTTATAGAAAAGTTCATCGGAGATGACTTTTCTTATAGAAAAGTTCATCGGAGATGACTTTTCTTATAGAAAAGTTCATCGGAGATGACTTTTCTTATAGAAAAGTTCATCGGAGATGACTTTTCTTATAGAAAAGTTCATCGGAGATGACTTTTCTTATAGAAAAGTTCATCGGAGATGACTTTTCTTATAGAAAAGTTCATCGGAGATGACTTTTCTTATAGAAAAGTTCATCGGAGATGACTTTTCGTATAGAAAAGTTCATCGGAGATGACTTTTCTTATAGAAAAGTTCATCGGAGATGACTTTTCGTATAGAAAAGTTCATCGGAGATGACTTTTCGTATAGAAAAGTTCATCGGAGATGACTTTTCGTATAGAAAAGTTCATCGGAGATGACTTTTCGTATAGAAAAGTTCATCGGAGATGACTTTTCGTATAGAAAAGTTCATCGGAGATGACTTTTCGTATAGAAAAGTTCATCGGAGATGACTTTTCGTATAGAAAAGTTCATCGGAGATGACTTTTCGTATAGAAAAGTTCATCGGAGATGACTTTTCGTATAGAAAAGTTCATCGGAGATGACTTTTCGTATAGAAAAGTTCATCGGAGATGACTTTTCGTATAAAAAAGTTCATCGGAGATAACCTTTCGTATAGAAAAGTTCATCGGAGATGACTTTTCTTTTAGAAAAGTTCATCGGAGATGACTTTTCTTTTAGAAAAGTTCATCGGAGATGACTTTTTTTTATAGAAAAGTTCATCGGAGATGACTTTTCTTATAGAAAAGTTCATCGGAGATGACTTTTCTTATAGAAAAGTTCATCGGAGATGACTTTTCTTATAGAAAAGTTCATCGGAGATGACTTTTCTTATAGAAAAGTTCATCGGAGATGACTTTTCTTATAGAAAAGTTCATCGGAGATGACTTTTCTTATAGATAAGTTCATCGAAGATGACTTTTTTTATAGAAAAGTTCATCGAAGATGACTTTTCCTATAGAAAAGCTCATCGCAGATGACTTTTCCTCATCGAAGATGATTTTTCTTATAGAAACGTTCATCGGAGATGACTTTTCTTATAGAAACGTTCATCGGAGATGACTTTTCTTATAGAAACGTTCATCGGAGATGACTTTTCTTATAGAAACGTTCATCGGAGATGACTTTTCTTATAGAAAAGTTCATCGGAGATGACTATTCTTATAGAAAAGTTCATCGGAGATGACTTTTCTTATAGAAAAGTTCATCGAAGATGACTTTTCTTATAGAAAAGTTCATCGGAGATGACTTTTCTTATAGAAAAGTTCATCGGAGATGACTTTTCTTATAGAAAAGTTCATCGAAGATGACTTTTCCTATAGAAAAGTTCATCGAAGATGACTTTTCCTATAGAAAAGCTCATCGAAGATGACTTTTCCTATAGAAAAGCTCATCGAAGTTGACTTTTCCTATAGAAAAGCTCATCGAAGATGACTTTTCCTATAGAAAAGCTCATCGAAGATGACTTTTCCTATAGAAAAGCTCATCGAAGATGACTTTTCCCATAGAAAAGCGCATCGAAAATGACTTTTTTTTATAGAAAAGTTCATCGACGATGACTTTTCCTATAGAAAAGTTCAACGATGATGGCTTTTCCTGTAGAAAAGTTTATCGAAGATGACTTTTCCTATTGAAAAGTTCATCGGAGATGACTTTTCTTATAGAAAAGTTCATCGGAGATGACTTTTCTTATAGAAACGTTCATCGGAGATGACTTTTCTTATAGAAAAGTTCATCGGAGATGACTATTCTTATAGAAAAGTTCATCGGAGATGACTTTTCTTATAGAAAAGTTCATCGAAGATGACTTTTCTTATAGAAAAGTTCATCGAAGATGACTTTTCTTATAGAAAAGTTCATCGAAGATGACTTTTCCTATAGAAAAGCTCATCGAAGATGACTTTTCCCATAGAAAAGCGCATCGAAGATGACTATTCTTATAGAAAAGCTCATCGAAAATGACTTTTTTTTATAGAAAAGTTCATCGACGATGACTTTTCCTATAGAAAAGTTCAACGATGATGGCTTTTCCTGTAGAAAAGTTTATCGAAGATGACTTTTCCTATTGAAAAGTTCATCGGAGATGACTTTTCTTATAGAAAAGTTCATCGAAGATGATTTTTCTTATAGAAACGTTCATCGGAGATGACTTTTCTTATAGAAACGTTCATCGGAGATGACTTTTCTTATAGAAACGTTCATCGGAGATGACTTTTCTTATAGAAACGTTCATCGGAGATGACTTTTCTTATAGAAAAGTTCATCGAAGATGACTTTTCTTATAGAAAAGTTCATCGAAGATGACTTTTCTTATAGAAAAGTTCATCGAAGATGACTTTTCTTATAGAAAAGTTCATCGGAGATGACTTTTCTTATAGAAAAGTTCATCGGAGATGACTTTTCTTATAGAAAAGTTCATCGGAGATGACTTTTCTTATAGAAAAGTTCATCGGAGATGACTTTTCTTATAGAAAAGTTCATCGGAGATGACTTTTCTTATAGAAAAGTTCATCGGAGATGACTTTTCTTATAGAAAAGTTCATCGGAGATGACTTTTCTTATAGAAAAGTTCATCGGAGATGACTTTTCTTATAGAAAAGTTCATCGGAGATGACTTTTCTTATAGAAAAGTTCATCGAAGATGACTTTTCCTATAGAAAAGCTCATCGAAGATGACTTTTCCTATAGAAAAGCTCATCGAAGATGACTTTTCCTATAGAAAAGCTCATCGAAGATGACTTTTCCTATAGAAAAGCTCATCGAAGATGACTTTTCCTATAGAAAAGCTCATCGAAGATGACTTTTCCTATAGAAGAGCTCATCGAAGATGACTTTTCCTATAGAAAAGCTCATCGAAGATGACTTTTCCTATAGAAATGCTCATCGAAGATGACTTTTCCTATAGAAAAGCTCATCGAAGATGACTTTTCCCATAGAAAAGCGCATCGAAGATGACTATTCCTATAGAAAAGCTCATCGAAAATGACTTTTTTTTATAGAAAAGTTCATCGACGATGACTTTTCCTATAGAAAAGTTCATCGAAGATGGCTTTTCCTTTAGAAAAGTTCATCGAAGATGACTTTTCCTATTGAAAAGTTCATCGGAGATGACTTTTCTTATAGAAAAGTTCATCGGAGATGACTTTTCTTATAGAAAAGTTCATCGGAGATGACTTTTCTTATAGAAAAGTTCATCGGAGATGACTTTTCTTATAGAAAAGTTCATCGGAGATGACTTTTCTTATAGAAAAGTTCATCGGAGATGACTTTTCTTATAGAAAAGTTCATCGGAGATGACTTTTCTTATAGAAAAGTTCATCGGAGATGACTTTTCTTATAGAAAAGTTCATCGGAGATGACTTTTCTTATAGAAAAGTTCATCGGAGATGACTTTTCTTATAGAAAAGTTCATCGGAGATGACTTTTCGTATAGAAAAGTTCATCGGAGATGACTTTTCTTATAGAAAAGTTCATCGGAGATGACTTTTCTTATAGAAAAGTTCATCGGAGATGACTTTTCTTATAGAAAAGTTCATCGGAGATGACTTTTCTTATAGAAAAGTTCATCGGAGATGACTTTTCTTATAGAAAAGTTCATCGGAGATGACTTTTCTTATAGAAAAGTTCATCGGAGATGACTTTTCTTATAGAAAAGTTCATCGGAGATGACTTTTCTTATAGAAAAGTTCATCGGAGATGACTTTTCTTATAGAAAAGTTCATCGAAGATGACTTTTCCTATAGAAAAGCTCATCGAAGATGACTTTTCCTATAGAAAAGCTCATCGAAGATGACTTTTCCTATAGAAAAGCTCATCGAAGATGACTTTTCCTATAGAAAAGCTCATCGAAGATGACTTTTCCTATAGAAGAGCTCATCGAAGATGACTTTTCCTATAGAAAAGCTCATCGAAGATGACTTTTCCTATAGAAATGCTCATCGAAGATGACTTTTCCTATAGAAAAGCTCATCGAAGATGACTTTTCCCATAGAAAAGCGCATCGAAGATGACTATTCCTATAGAAAAGCTCATCGAAAATTACTTTTTTTTATAGAAAAGTTCATCGACGATGACTTTTCCTATAGAAAAGTTCATCGAAGATGGCTTTTCCTTTAGAAAAGTTCATCGAAGATGACTTTTCCTATTGAAAAGTTCATCGGAGATGACTTTTCTTATAGAAAAGTTCATCGGAGATGACTTTTCTTATAGAAAAGTTCATCGGAGATGACTTTTCTTATAGAAAAGTTCATCGGAGATGACTTTTCTTATAGAAAAGTTCATCGGAGATGACTTTTCTTATAGAAAAGTTCATCGGAGATGACTTTTCGTATAGAAAAGTTCATCGGAGATGACTTTTCTTATAGAAAAGTTCATCGGAGATGACTTTTCGTATAGAAAAGTTCATCGGAGATGACTTTTCGTATAGAAAAGTTCATCGGAGATGACTTTTCGTATAGAAAAGTTCATCGGAGATGACTTTTCGTATAGAAAAGTTCATCGGAGATGACTTTTCTTATAGAAAAGTTCATCGGAGATGACTTTTCTTATAGAAAAGTTCATCGGAGATGACTTTTCTTATAGAAATGTTCATCGGAGATGACTTTTCTTATAGAAATGTTCATCGGAGATGAATTTTCTTATAGAAATGTTCATCGGAGATGAATTTTCTTATAGAAAAGTTCATCGGGGATGACTTTTCTTATAGGAAAGTTCATCGGGGATGACTTTTCTTATAGGAAAGTTCATCGGGGATGACTTTTCTTATAGAAAAGTTCATCGGAGATGACTTTTCTTATAGAAAAGTTCATCGAAGATGACTATTCCTATAGAAAAGCTCATCGAAAATGACTTTTTTTTATAGAAAAGTTCATCGACGATGACTTTTCCTATAGAAAAGTTCAACGATGATGGCTTTTCCTGTAGAAAAGTTTATCGAAGATGACTTTTCCTATTGAAAAGTTCATCGGAGATGACTTTTCTTATAGAAAAGTTCATCGGAGATGACTTTTCTTATAGAAAAGTTCATCGAAGATGATTTTTCTTCTAGAAACGTTCATCGGAGATGACTTTTCTTATAGAAACGTTCATCGGAGATGACTTTTCCTATAGAAAAGTTCATCGGAGATGACTATTCTTATAGAAAAGTTCATCGGAGATGACTTTTCTTATAGAAAAGTTCATCGAAGATGACTTTTCTTATAGAAAAGTTCATCGAAGATGACTTTTCCTATAGAAAAGCTCATCGAAGATGACTTTTCCCATAGAAAAGCGCATCGAAGATGACTATTCCTATAGAAAAGCTCATCGAAAATGACTTTTTTTTATAGAAAAGTTCATCGACGATGACTTTTCCTATAGAAAAGTTCAACGATGATGGCTTTTCCTGTAGAAAAGTTTATCGAAGATGACTTTTCCTATTGAAAAGTTCATCGGAGATGACTTTTCTTATAGAAAAGTTCATCGAAGATGATTTTTCTTATAGAAAAGTTCATCGAAGATGATTTTTCTTATAGAAACGTTCATCGGAGATGACTTTTCTTATAGAAACGTTCATCGGAGATGACTTTTCTTATAGAAAAGTTCATCGGAGATGACTATTCTTATAGAAAAGTTCATCGGAGATGACTTTTCTTATAGAAAAGTTCATCGGAGATGACTTTTCTTATAGAAAAGTTCATCGGAGATGACTTTTCTTATAGAAAAGTTCATCGGAGATGACTTTTCTTATAGAAAAGTTCATCGGAGATGACTTTTCTTATAGAAAAGTTCATCGGAGATGACTTTTCTTATAGAACTGACTTTTCTTATAAAAAAGTTCATCGGAGATGACTTTTCTTATAGAAAAGTTCATCGAAGATGACTTTTCCTATAGAAAAGCTCATCGAAGATGACTTTTCCTATAGAAAAGCTCATCGAAGTTGACTTTTCCTATAGAAAAGCTCATCGAAGATGACTTTTCCTATAGAAAAGCTCATCGAAGATGACTTTTCCTATAGAAAAGCTCATCGAAGATGACTTTTC
This sequence comes from Musca autumnalis, assembly GCF_047663935.1. Classification (NCBI taxonomy): domain Eukaryota; kingdom Metazoa; phylum Arthropoda; class Insecta; order Diptera; family Muscidae; genus Musca; species Musca autumnalis. The sequence continues at coordinate 228,808,742 of NW_027411977.1, forward strand.
CTATAGAAAAGCTCATCGAAGATGACTTTTCCTATAGAAAAGCTCATCGAAGATGACTTTTCCTATAGAAAAGCTCATCGAAGATGACTTTTCCTATAGAAAAGCTCATCGAAGATGACTTTTCCTATAGAAAAGCTCATCGAAGATGACTTTTCCTATAGAAAAGCTCATCGAAAATGACTTTTTTTATAGAAAAGTTCATCGACGATGACTTTTCTTATAGAAAAGTTCATCGGAGATGACTTTTCTTATAGAAAAGTTCATCGGAGATGACTTTTCTTATAGAAAAGTTCATCGGAGATGACTTTTCTTATAGAAAAGTTCATCGGAGATGACTTTTCTTATAGAAAAGTTCATCGGAGATGACTTTTCTTATAGAAAAGTTCATCGGAGATGACTTTCCTTATAGAAAAGTTCATCGGAGATGACTTTTCTTGTAGAAAAATACATCGGAGATGACTTTTCTTATAGAAATGTTCATCGGAAATGAGTTTTCTTGTAGAAAAGTTCATCGGAGATGACGTTTCTTATAGAAAAGTTCATCGAAGATGATTTTTCTTATAGAAACGTTCATCGGAGATGACTTTTCTTATAGAAAAGTTCATCGGAGATGACTTTTCTTATAGAAAAGTTCATCGGAGATGACTTTTCTTATAGAAAAGTTCATCGGAGATGACTTTTCTTATAGAAAAGTTCATCGGAGATGACTTTTCTTATAGAAAAGTTCATCGGAGATGACTTTTCTTATAGAAAAGTTCATCGGAGATGACTTTTCTTATAGAAAAGTTCATCGGAGATGACTTTTCTTATAGAACTGACTTTTCTTATAAAAAAGTTCATCGGAGATGACTTTTCTTATAGAAAAGTTCATCGAAGATGACTTTTCCTATAGAAAAGCTCATCGAAGATGACTTTTCCTATAGAAAAGCTCATCGAAGTTGACTTTTCCTATAGAAAAGCTCATCGAAGATGACTTTTCCTATAGAAAAGCTCATCGAAGATGACTTTTCCTATAGAAAAGCTCATCGAAGATGACTTTTCCTATAGAAAAGCTCATCGAAGATGACTTTTCCTATAGAAAAGCTCATCGAAGATGACTTTTCCTATAGAAAAGCTCATCGAAGATGACTTTTCCTATAGAAAAGCTCATCGAAAATGACTTTTTTTATAGAAAAGTTCATCGACGATGACTTTTCTTATAGAAAAGTTCATCGGAGATGACTTTTCTTATAGAAAAGTTCATCGGAGATGACTTTTCTTATAGAAAAGTTCATCGGAGATGACTTTTCTTATAGAAAAGTTCATCGGAGATGACTTTTCTTATAGAAAAGTTCATCGGAGATGACTTTTCTTATAGAAAAGTTCATCGGAGATGACTTTTCTTATAGAAAAGTTCATCGGAGATGACTTTCCTTATAGAAAAGTTCATCGGAGATGACTTTTCTTGTAGAAAAATACATCGGAGATGACTTTTCTTATAGAAATGTTCATCGGAAATGAGTTTTCTTGTAGAAAAGTTCATCGGAGATGACGTTTCTTATAGAAAAGTTCATCGGAGATTATTTTTGTATAGAAAAGTTCATCGCAGACGACTTTTCGTATAGAAAGGTTCATCGCAGATGACTTTTCGTATAGAAAAGTTGACCGGAGATGACTTTTTGTATAGAAAAGTTCATCGGAGATGACTTTTCGTATAGAAAAGTTCATCGAAGATGACTTTTTGTATAGAAAAGTTCATCGAAGATGACTTTTTGTATAGAAAAGTTCATCGGAGGTGACTATTCGTATAGAAAAGTTCATCGGAGATGACTTTTCGTATAGAAAAGTTCATCGGAGATGACTTTTCGTATAGAAAAGTTCATCGGAGATGACTTTTCGTATAGAAAAGTTCATCGGAGATGACTTTTCGTATAGAAAAGTTCATCGGAGATGACTTTTCGTATAGAAAAGTTCATCGGAGATGACTTTTCGTATAGAAAAGTTCATCGGAGATGACTTTTCGTATAGAAAAGTTCATCGGAGATGACTTTTCGTATAGAAAAGTTCATCGGAGATGACTTTTTGTATAGAAAAGTTCATCGGAGATGACTTTTCGTATAGAAAAGTTCATCGGAGATGACTTTTCCTCTATAATCATCGAAAAATTCATAGTACGTTATGACTTTTTTATAGAAAATGAGAGAGAGAGAGAATGGTTTTATTAATTGTTTATAACCCCTTTTAACAATAAAATGCTGGTTTGTTTTTATTGTTTATAATTTGTTAAGGTCTTAAAATGCTATTCCATCCATTATTGTTTCCCCAGCAATCTTATCATCCATCCACAATTCATAGAAGAAACATGATTACAAATTCAATTAGTCCAACGCCATCGTCGCCTATTTCAATCATATTTCTTTAATCTACCATTGACATTGAGCATGTGGAAAATTGGCCAATTGATAGGGTGGTGGGGAGTGAATGTGGGATTGTAAGTTAAATTGATTGAGTGAACATTAAATGAAAGGCCAACAAACAAATAATAACAACAACATTGTAAGCGAATTTATGAGGAGGATAAATGAAGAAGAGACGACGGATACTTGAAAGATTATTTAGGGGCATTCATCTTTCACCTAATGTGGGCAGTATGCAACTGTCAATATGCAAAGTGAGAATTATGATTAATTGCACTTGAAGAAAATTATTCATAAATAAAAAATATATCTAAAGATAAATTGATTTCTTTTTTCGCCTATGCCTACTTCAGTTTGCCTTTTACTTATCTCTGACTTTTCTTATCATCCCAAGTATTTTTTAGAGATGACAATTTTTGACATGTAAAGAGTGTATACAAATATTTGTTTACATGTTTGTATGACAAAACATCGTCCTCATTGTTTGCCTTTGCTTTTTTGAAATGCATATTTAAGTAATGCCTGCCTTTTGCCTTTGGATTGCTCTAAACTTGTGTCCACATAACATGTCTGTTATCAAAAAATTTCCCGCCCACAGACTGGTTAATTTTCTATCTGCATACCCAAACACACACCGACACTCATGCGTTTATTAGCATAGTTGGGGTATTGCATTCTGTGTTATATTGCCCTAGAGACGACGACTATTGTTTAAATTTAATCAAGATAAGCTACATAGTAATACTGGACAACAAAAAAGAAGAACAACAACTCTCTTTCCGCACATGCCTATACCAGCACAGCCAACAAGCGTGTATATAGAGTTTAGTTGCTGATAAAACTAAAAAAGTATGACAACAAGTAAATATGGGGTAATTCTAAACCGAAATATAAGGACAAGTGAAGTAAACAAATATTGCAAAAAATACCAAAAACAAGCAACAATTGGTGTTTTGAGCTGCAAAACCGCAATGCATTTGGTGGGTATGGTGGAAGGAGGTAACGAGGTAAATAAATTATCGTTAAAATCACGTAGATCTAAAAATATTTGATATAACAACAAATTTTAACATTTTTTGAGGCAATATAAAATGTTTTTCGACGTGTGGAATGAAGAAGACTCAAAGCTTTGACCATTTTTGTTGGGTGGTATTTTATGAAATATAAAGATTTTAAATCTACGACAATGACTATTACTATAGAAAGGCTCATCGACGATGACTCTTCCTATAGAAAATATCACAGACTATGACTTTTCCTATAGAAAAGTTCATCGAAGATGACTTTTCCTATAGAAAAGTTCATCGAAGATGACTTTTCCTATAGAAAAGTTCATCGAAGATGACTTTTCCTATAGAAAAGTTCATCGAAGATGACTTTTCCTATAGAAAAGTTCATCGAAGATGACTTTTCCTATAGAAAAGTTCATCGAAGATGACTTTTCCTATAGAAAAGTTCATCGAAGATGACTTTTCCTATAGAAAAGTTCATCGAAGATGACTTTTCCTATAGAAAAGTTCATCGAAGATGACTTTTCCTATAGAAAAGTTCATCGAAGATGACTTTTCCTATAGAAAAGTTCATCGAAGATGACTTTTCCTATAGAAAAGTTCATCGAAGATGACTTTTCCTATAGAAAAGTTCATCGAAGATGATTTTTCCTATAGAAAAGTTAATCGAAGATGACTTTTCCTATAGAAAAGTTAATCGAAGATGACTTTTCCTATAGAAAAGTTCATCGAAGATGACTTTTTCTATAGAAAAGATTATCGATGATGACTTTTCCAATAGAAAAGTTTATTGAAGCTAAGTTTTCCTATAGAAAAGTTCAACCTGGATGACTTTTCTATAGAAAAGTCATCGTCGATGATCTTTTCTATAGGACGACGATGACTTTTCCTACAGAAAAGATCATCGACGATGACTTTTCTATAGAAAAGTCATCCAGGTTGAACTTTTCTATAGGATGACTTTTCCTATAGAACATTTCATCGACGATGACTTTTCCTATAGAAAAGTTCATCGGGAGATTCATCTTCGATGACCTTTCCTATAGAAAAGTTCATCGAAGACGATTTTTCCTATTGAAAAGTTCATCGACGATGACTTTTCCTATAGAAAGGTTCATCGACGATGACTTTTCCTATAGAAAAGTTCATCGACGATGACTTTTCCTATAGAAAAGTTCATCGACGATGACTTTTCCTATAGAAAAGTTCATCGACGATGACTTTTCCTATAGAAAAGTTCATCGACGATGAATTTTCCTATAGAAAAGTTAATCGAAGATGACTTTTCCTATAGAAAAGTTCATTCACGATGACTTTTCCTATAGAAAAGGTCATCCACGATGACTTTTCCTATTGAAAAGTTCATCGAAGATCATCGACGATGATTTTTCCTATAGAAAATATCATCGACGATGACTTTTCCTATAGAAAAGATCATCGATGATGACTTTTTCTATAGAAATGATCATAGACTATCGAAGACTTTTCCTATAGAAAAGATCATCGACGATGACTTTCCTATAGAAAAGATCATAGACTATGACTTTTCCTATAGAAAAGTTCATCCATGATGACTATTCCTATAGAAAGTTTTATCGAAGATGACTTTTCCTTTAAAAAAGTTCATCGAAGATGACTTTTCCTTTAAAAAAGTTCATCGACGATGACTTTTCCTATAAAAAATTTCATCGACGATGACTTTTCCTATAGAAAATTTCATTGACGATGACCTTTCCTATAGAAAATTTTATCGACGATGACTTCTCCTATAGAAAAGTTCATCGGGAGATTCATCTTCGATGACCTTTCCTATAGAAAAGTTCATCGAAGACGATTTTTCCTATTGAAAAGTTCATCGACGATGACTTTTCCTATAGAAAAGTTCATCGACGATGACTTTTCCTATAGAAAAGTTCATCGACGATGACTTTTCCTATAGAAAAGTTCATCGACGATGACTTTTCCTATAGAAAAGTTCATCGACGATGACTTTTCCTATAGAAAAGTTCATCGACGATGACTTTTCCTATAGAAAAGTTCATCGACGATGACTTTTCCTATAGAAAAGTTCATCCAAGATGACTTTTCCTTTTCAAAAGTTCATCGAAGATGACTTTTCCTATAGAAAAGTTCATCGAAGATTACTTTTCCTATAGAAAAGTTCATCGAAGATTACTTTTCCTGTAGAAAAGTTCATCGAAGATTACTTTTCCTATAGAAAAGTTCATCGACGATGACTTTTCCTATAGAAAAGTTCACCGAAGATGACTTTTTCTATAGAAAAGTTCATCGACGATTACTTTTCACATAGAAGATGACTTTTCGTATAGAAAAGTTTATTGAAGCTAAGTTTTCCAATAGAAAAGTACTTCCGGGCTGATTTTCTATAGAAAAGTTCATCGGCGATGATTTTCCCTATAGAAAAGTTTATCTGGGATGGCTTTTCTTATAGAAAATTTCATCCGGGAAAATTTTTCCTATAGAAAATTTCATCCGGGGAAATTTTTCCTATAGAAAAGTTCATCCGGGGAAATTTTTCCTATAGAAAAGTTCATCCGGGATGAATAAGAAAAGTTCATCGACGACGACTTTTCCTATAGAAAAGTTCATCGAAGATGATTTTTCCTATAGAAAAGTTTATCCGGGATGGCATTTCTTATAGAAAATTTTATCCGGGGAAATTTTTCCTATAGAAAAGTTCATCCGGGATGAATTTTACTATGGAAAAGTTCGTCGAAGATGATTTTTCCCATAGAAAAGTTCATCGAGGTTGGCTTTCCCCATAGAAAAGTTCATCGAAGATGACTTTTCCTATAAAAAGCTCATCGAAGATAAATTTTCCTATAAAAAAGCTCATCGAGATAAATTTTTCTTTAAAAAACCTCGTCAAAGATGACTTTTCCTGTAGAAAAGATCATCGACGATGACATTTCCTATAGAAAAGTTAATCGACGATGACTTTTCCTATAGAAGATGAATTTTCCTACAGAAAAGTTCATTGAACCTATATTTTCCTATAGAAAATTTCAACCGGGATGACTTTTCCTATAGAAAAGTTCATCGGTGATGATTTTCCCTATAGAAAAGTTTATCCGGGATGACTTTTTCTATAGAAATGTTTATCCGGGATGGCTTTTCTTATAGAAAATTTCATCCGGGGATATTTTTCCTATAGAAAAGTTCATCCGGGATGAATTTTACTATGGAAAAGTTCATCCGGGATGACCTTTCCTATAGAAAAGTTCATCGAAGATGATTTTTCCCATAGAAAAGTTCATCGAGGTTGACTTTCCCTACAGGAAAGTTTATCGAAGATGACTTTCTATAAAAAAGCTAGTTGAAGATGACTGTTTCGTTAAAAAAGTTAATTGTCTGCTATTTTCCATTTGAGAACAAATCCGGCTTTTATGGGGTTCTGAATGTTGCATATTTCTATTATACATCTTTGTTGTTTCTCAGCATATTGTAGCGTTAAATTGCGCTAACCTAAAATGTATACCCATTAATCATTTCTATAGAAAAAACATTACAAAAATACACTAATATTTACCTATAGCTTTGCCTCAAAGCCCATTTGATATTTATCTCACTCGTCATCTTTAATTTTTTTTATTTTAGGAACAACTTTACTTTACCCTGAAACCTCGGATTTTTTTGAAAAAAAATATTTCGATAGATCTTGTCTTCCTGATTACGGCAATATATATTTTTCGGCTGGGACGTACCCGGTTATCCGGTTATTTGATCCGTAAGTTTGAATAAAAAACCCACCCGTAGAACCGGTTATTTTGAACCGATTTACTTGATATGGGTATCATATGAAAGCTTATGAAAATGCCTATCGAATGGTATACGGGTTTATACCCGTCATGTAACCAGTTCGACAGATATATCCAAAAAACCGTTTTATTTTTTTATTTTATAAAAATGTTAAATCGTTAAAAATAACCAAGTTTTTCCTGTATTTTAAAGTTTTCCTAGACAGACGGCCTTCGGCCGGGGCTTAGGATTTTCACCTCTGGGGTATGTCCAAAAACCGGCTACGCGATCCAAAATTTTCCTACATCCAAGTTTTTCCTATATTTTAAAGTTGTTCTAGACTGCCGGCCTTCGGCCGGGGCTTAGGATTTTCACCTCTGGGGTATGTCCAAAAACCGGCTACGCGATCCAAAATTTTCCTACATCCAAGGTTTTCCTATATTTTAAAGTTTTTCTAGACTGCCGGCCTTCGGCCGGGGCTTAGGATTTTCACCTCTGGGGTATGTCCAAAAACCGGCTACGCGATCCAAAATTTTCCTACATCCAAGTTTTTCCTATATTTTAAAGTTTTTCTAGACTGCCGGCCTTCGGCCGGGGCTTAAGATTTTCACCCCTGGGGTATGTCCAAAAATCGGCTACGCGATCCAAAGTTTTCCTACATCCAAGTTTTTCGTATATTTTAAAGTTTTTCTAGACTGCCGGCCTTCGGCCGGGGCTTAAGATTTCCCCTGGGGTATGTCCAAAAACCGGCTACGCGATCCAAAGTTTTACTAAATTAATTTTATTCCATTACATTAACATGGCATTCTATTGTAAAAATTTAGATTTTTATAGAAAGAATAATGTAAATAGTTGAAGACCAATATCTCCGGCTTCATATATGGTACCGCTGCGAATAGTATCGCGTTGGAAAGTGCAGGCTACAGTGCAGGCTACAAACTATGTGATGTACTTCATAATCGGTTATTTTTAATGTTTTTAATTTTTTTTTTATAAAATAACCGGTTTTTTGGATGAAGGGTATAAACCCGTATACCATTCGATAGGCATTTTCATAAGCTTTCATATGATACCCATGTCAAGTATATCTGTTCAAAATAACCGGTTATACGGGGGGTTTTTAATTCAAATTTACGGATCAAATAACCGGATAACCGGGTACGTCCCAGCCGAAAAATATATGTTGCCGTAATCAGGAAGACAAGATCTATCTATAACAAAAATTTCAGCGTTATCCGAGCCTTAAGGGTAAAGTAAAGTTAAGCCTTATTTTACATCATTTTCCTATATTTGTATCTTATAAATGACGACATTTCAATTTGATTGAAATGATAGACAGCTGATCGATACTTTTGGCGGCAAAATTCATCATGCAACTGTGACTTTTGTTACTTCTCTCATTCTCTATCTTCTCTAATTCAGAATGCTGTGTTGTTTTTTGTGTTACCCCCTCCAATTAGAAAAATACCTTGTATTTTCTTATTCTCTCAGTGTATAATTTAGTAGGAAGAGACGATTAGACTTTGCACGAAAAAGCAAACAAACAAGTAATAATAAAAAACACAGTAATAATAATTATTATTGTGGACTAACATGTATGGGCATTAATGAGGGGTAATGATGCCTGCCAGATAAAAAAATGTGTCAAATGCCTTATTATTGTGGTCCCCTCTGTAAACCCAACATTCCCCTTTGTCCCCAAAACCCCCTTTTATTCCTTGACAAATTACTAAATTACTTACCAGCATTAAAGAAAAAATAATGCGCCTTCATCGGCAACAAATCTTTGTCAATTCTTGGTCTCATTTTGTTGATGATATAGTGTTTCGGGCCGGCTTCGTTGTAATTTAATGTTAATAATGAGGTTGTTGAGGTTTACTGAATTCTTTGAACTCTTGATTGAGCAATGAAATTAAAATAGCCCCCTTTTTAATGACTGAAATCAAGTTAAATCACAATAGGAAGGAAATGTAAGTGTTTCGTGTTGTTTTTTGTGTAGAGTGTAAATATTGACATACACAGCCTAATTATATACTAAAAACAAACTAAAGTGGCACAATGAAATATGACATTTACACTCTAACAACAACAATACACATTATATTTTGACAATCGTAATCGTTGGTTGATTGTTCGGTCAATACATAACAAATGTTGCTTTAAAAGTGCGAACTCAAAGCAGCAACAAACATTTTATTTAATTAAAATATTTTAAACTTTTTAATTAACCAATAAATAAAACTTTTTAAAAGTAATTTTTTTTTAGTGGACACATTTATTTGATTCTTCTTCTTTAATTATTTTCGCACCACACTTCATTCATACGACATTGCACTCTATTTTCCCCCAATCACTCTCACACATCACACACAAAAAATCTTGTTTTGGCAAATCTTGTCATGCTTGATTTACTTTCTTCGTAATGAACGCACTTTACTTTTAACCCGTTGGAAAATTAATTATTTAATTAATTAGAAAACACGATGTTTTTTAATTAACGTGTCTCGCGTCGTGCCATCTTTTTTGTTATTTTGTTGACGGAATAAAAAGCACTAAAGAGAAATAGAAAAGTACTCGCAAATTGACGACAGATGTTCGGAAGAGAGTTGCCGTATTGTTAATATGGTCTCTAGATATGTTGGGAAACATATGTTGAGGGATAAAACTTTTAATTGATTTGTGAGTGGGATGTTAATGACAGAGACGTAGCGTTTTTGGGGATGGTTACTAAAAACCTAAAAAACTATGGAGGACAGAGACATTTTAATAATTGTTTGTTTTCAGGAAAAAGAAGAGTTACAAGTGCTTGCTAGAAGAAATTTGTCCAGCAAGAATTTGCAAACACTCTGTAAAAGAACTGTCAAAATGTCTCTCTTGATTCGCTCTTTTTTGCTGGCTTTTTGTGTTAACAGACGATACAAATTGTTACAAGTTTTAGGGTAACCAGACAGACCTAATGTCGTTAAAACAAAAATCTAAAAATCTATTAAAATAAGAATAAATAAAACAAAATGATGCCCATAACGTAACGGTCGGCTGTTTATTATTTAATCGGTGCTTTGAGTGGCGTCTTTTGTAACATAATTTAAAAAGAAGTGATGCAAATAAGGATATAAAATAGGAAATTAAGGAAATGAGGAGCAATGTGGCCAATTTCAAGGTAATTATAAGATAATTTTTCTTTATAAAAATCGTAAAAATGTTAGTATGATTTCTTCTACATAAACTTCGACAGATAACCATGCGCAATAGGAAATTACGCAGCCTTTTTCAGGCTTCAGAACACCGAGTAACATGATTTTGGGTTGAAAAATTACATGGATATCGGAGATGAGCAATAGGAAAAATTAATGACAATGTATTTTTCTAAAGAAATAGTCTTCTTCGGCTAACATTTCTATAGGAAAAGTCATCCAGGATGAACTTTTCTATAGGAAAAGTCATCCAGGATGAACTTTTCTATAGGAAAAGTCATCCAGGATGAACTTTTCTATAGGAAAAGTCATCCAGGATGAACTTTTCTATAGGAAAAGTCATCCAGGATGAACTTTTCTATAGGAAAAGTCATCCAGGATGAACTTTTCTATAGGAAAAGTCATCCAGGATGAACTTTTCTATAGGAAAAGTCATCCAGGATGAACTTTTCTATAGGAAAAGTCATCCAGGATGAACTTTTCTATAGGAAAAGTCATCCAGGATGAACTTTTCTATAGGATAGTCATGCACTTTTCTATAGGAAAAGTCATCCCGGATGAACTTTTCCATAGGAAAAGTCATCGAGGATGAACTTTTCCATAGGAAAAGTCATCCCGGATGAACTTTTCCATAGGAAAAGTCATCCCGGATGAACTTTTCCATAGGAAAAGTCATCCCGGATGAACTTTTCCATAGGAAAAGTCATCCCGGATGAACTTTTCCATAGGAAAAGTCATCCCGGATGAACTTTTCCACAGGAAAAGTCATCCCGGATGAACTTTTCCATAGGAAAAGTCATCCCGGATGAACTTTTCCATAGGAAAAGTCTTCCCGGATGAACTTTTGTATAGGAAAATTCTTCCTGGATGAACTTTTCCATTGGAATAGTCTTCCCGGATGAACTTTTCCATAGGAATAGTCATCCCGGATGAACTTTTCTATAGGAAAAGTCATTCCGGATGAACTTTTCTATAATAAAAGTCGTCCCGGATGAACTTTTCTATAATAAAAGTCATCCCGGATGAACTTTTCTATGGCAAAAGTCATCCCGGATGAACTTTTCTATGGGAAAAGTCATCCCGGATGAACTTTTCTATAATAAAAGTCATCCCGGATGAACTTTTCTATAGGAAAAGTCATCCCGGATGAACTTTTCTATAGGAAAAGTCATCCCGGATGAACTTTTCTATAGGAAAAGTCATCCCGGATGAACTTTTCTATAGGAAAAGTCATCCCGGATGAACTTTTCTATAGGAAAAGTCATCCCGGATGAACTTTTCTATAGGAAAAGTCATCCCGGATGAACTTTTCTATAGGAAAAGTAATCCCGGATGAACTTTTCTATAGGAAAAGTCATCCCGGATGAACTTTTCTATAGGAAAAGTCATCCCGGATGAACTTTTCTATAGGAAAAGTCATCCCGGATGAACTTTTCTATAGGAAAAGTCATCCCGGATGAACTTTTCTATAGGAAAAGTCATCCCGGATGAACTTTTCTATAGGAAAAGTCATCCCGGATGAACTTTTTCATAGGAAAAGTCTTCCAGCATGAACCTTCTATAGGAAAATTCATCCCGGTTGAACTTTTCTAAAGGGAAAGTTATCCCGGATGAACTTTTCCATAGGAAAAGTCTTCCCGGATGAACTTTTCTATAATAAAAGTCGTCCCGGATGAACTTTTCTATAATAAAAGTCATCCCGGATGAACTTTTCTATGGCAAAAGTCATCCCGGATGAACTTTTCTATGGGAAAAGTCATCCCGGATGAACTTTTCTATAATAAAAGTCATCCCGGATGAACTTTTCTATAGGAAAAGTCATCCCGGATGAACTTTTCTATAGGAAAAGTCATCCCGGATGAACTTTTCTATAGGAAAAGTCATCCCGGATGAACTTTTCTATAGGAAAAGTCATCCCGGATGAACTTTTCTATAGGAAAAGTCATCCCGGATGAACTTTTCTATAGGAAAAGTCATCCCGGATGAACTTTTCTATAGGAAAAGTCATCCCGGATGAACTTTTCTATAGGAAAAGTCATCCCGGATGAACTTTTCTATAGGAAAAGTCATCCCGGATGAACTTTTCTATAGGAAAAGTCATCCCGGATGAACTTTTTTATAAGAAAAGTCATCCCGCATTAACTTTTCTATAGGAAAAGTCATCCTGGATGAACTTTTCTATAGGAAAAGTCATCCTGGATGAACTTTTCTATAGGAAAAGTCATCCTGGATGAACTTTTCTATAGGAAAAGTCATCCTGGATGAACTTTTCTATAGGAAAAGTCATCCTGGATGAACTTTTCTATAGGAAAAGTCATCCCGGATGAACTTTTCTATAGGAAAAGTGATCCCGGATGAACTTTTCTATAGGAGAAGTCATCCCGGATGAACGTTTCTATAGGAAAAGTCATCCCCAATGAACTTTTCTATAGGAAAAGTCATCCCGAATAAACTTTTCTATAGGAAAAGTCATTCCGGTTAAACTTTTCTATAGGAAAAGTCATCCCGGACGAACTATTCTATAGGAAAAGTCATCCAGGATGAACTTTTCTATAGGAAAAGTCATCCAGGATGAACTTTTCTATAGGAAAAGTCATCCACGATGAACTTTTCTATAGGAAAAGTCATCCAGGATGAACTTTTCTATAGGAAAAGTCATCCAGGATGAACTTTTCTATAGGAAAAGTCATTCCGGTTAAACTTTTCTATAGGCAAAGTCATCCCGGTTGAACTTTGCTATAGGAAAAGTCATCCCGGATGCATCTTTCTATGGGAAAAGTCATCCCGGATGAACTTTTCTATGGGAAAAGTCATCCCGGATGAACTTTTCTATGGCAAAAGTCATCCCGGATGAACTTTTCTATGGGAAAATTCATCCCGGATGAACTTTTCTATGGGAAAAGTCATCCCGGATGAACTTTTCTATGGGAAAAGTCATCCCGGATGAACTTTTCTATGGGAAAAGTCATCCCGGATAAACTTTTCTATAGGATAAGTCTTCCCGGATGAATTTTTCTATAGGAAAAGTCATCCCGGATGAACTTTTCTATAGGAAAAGTCATCCCGGATGAACTTTTCTATAGGAAAAGTCATCCCGGATGAACTTTTCTATAGGAAAAGTCATCCCGGATGAACTTTTCTATAGGAAAAGTCATCCCGGATGAACTTTTCTATAGGAAAAGTCATCCCGGATGAACTTTTCTATAGGAAAAGTCATCCCGGATGAACTTTTCTATAGGAAAAGTCATCCCGGATGAACTTTTCTATAGGAAAAGTCATCCCGGATGAACTTTTCTATAGGAAAAGTCATCCCGGATGAACTTTTCTATAGGAAAAGTCATCCCGGATGAACTTTTCTATAGGAAAAGTCATCCCGGATGAACTTTTCTATAGGAAAAGTCATCCCGGATGAACTTTTCTATAGGAAAAGTCATCCCGGATGAATTTTTCTATAGGAAAAGTCATCCCGGATGAACTTTTCTATAGGAAAAGTCATCCCGAATGAACTTTTCTATAGGAAAAGTCATCCCGGATGAACTTTTCTATAATAAAAGTCATCCCGGATGAACCTTTCTATAGGAAAAGTCATCCCTGATGAACTTTTCAATAGGAAAAGTCATCCGGGATGAACTTTTCTATAGGAAAAGTCATACCGCATGAACTTTTCTATAGGAAAAGTCATCCCGGATGAACTTTTCTATAGAAAAAGTCATCCCGGATGCATTTTTCTATGGCAAAAGTCATCCCCGATGAACTTTTCTATGGGAAAAGTCATCCCGGATGAACTTTTCTATAATAAAAGTCATCCCGGATGAACTTTTCTATAGGAAAAGTCATCCCGGATGAACTTTTCTATAGGAAAAGTCATCCCGGATGAACTTTTCTATAGGAAAAGTCATCCCGGATGAACTTTTCTATAGGAAAAGTCATCCCGGATGATCTTTTCTTTAGGAAAAGTCGTCCCGTATGAATTTTCTATAGGAAAAGTCATTCCGGATGAACTTTTATATAGGAAAAGTCATTCCGGATGAACTTTTCTATAGGAAAAGTCATCCCGGATGATTTTTTCTATAGGAAAAGTCATGCCGGATGAACTTTTCTATAGGAAAAGTCATCCCGGATGAACTTTTCTATAGGAAAAGTCATCCCGGATGAACTTTTCTATAGGAAAAGTCATCCCGGATGAACTTTTCTATAGGAAAAGTCATCCCGGATGAACTTTTCTATAGGAAAAGTCATCCCGGATGCACTTTTATATTGGAAAAGTCATCGTGGATGATTTTTTTTAGGAAACGTCATCGTCAATGATCTTTTCTAAAGGCAGAGTCACTTCATGATCTTTTAAAATAAGAAATAATTTACAAATTTTTTATATTTTCAAGTTTTTTATTGTTTTGTTGATTTTCTTTGTTTTTTTTTTTAATATATTTTCTTCTTCTTTTAGTATTCTTCTCTTCTTAAATAGAAGTTTATATAAACATTAACGAATTTAAAAAAGAGGATGAGCAGAATTTGTAATAACATCAGTTGGAAGTCAGGCTTAAAAAAGGGATTCAGGGGTAGTTCTTTTCATATACGTTTTATCAAAATAATAAACAAACTTAAGAAGAAGAGAAATAAAACATCATATGCTTGCATGTTTGTATAGAATTAACTAATATAATGAAAAATAATAATAATAATTAATATAATTATAGTTATAGTTGTTGGTTGGTTGGTGTGTAGTAGTTGAGGTATAAAAAAGGGGGAGGAGAAAAAGAACATTGAGGTGTTTTTGTGTAAAAAAATGATGATGAGGATGCATGGTGGGTGGTGGATTCAATCGTATATATGACTATAATGTTGCTGATATATGTGAATATAGTTCTCTTTTTCCTGTTGAGACATTTGGGCAATTAAAACATCATTGATTTGATCAATTGGATGAGGACGGCCGGCAACTAAAACGGAAGGAACATCATCCTCTTCTTCTTCAGATTCGGAATTAATAAAGTTATTGTAATCATCGTTAATGGCTGTAAGAATAAGAGATTAACATGTTAATTACATTTCAATAAGTATTCAATTTTATTTGAAACTTACGAATTTTGGTATTTTCTATATCATTTTCATCATCACTCGAATCACTGGAATTGGCATTGGAAGTACCGAAACGCAAACCTTTGGCATTGCTTTTCTTTTGTTCGGGTTGCTTTTCGTATTGCAGCAGTACCGCCATAATATCTTCCTGTTCCTTTTTACGATTGTTGTTAACCGTTGAGGTGGTGGTGGTCGTATTCGAGGATGAAGACCATGATGAAAGGCCAGGTTGTTGTGAATTTTGTGCAGCTTCGTTTAGTATGGCATCTGTATTGTCCGTATTGTCTTCGGTTATGACCGTACTTTCTGTCATCCATATGGGACGGGCCTTGCGCTCGGCCACTGTGTCTGGAACATCATCACCGCCAATGTTAATGTCCACCCGAGTTTCTTCGACAGCGAAACCTTGGTTTCGTGTTGCCTCACCGGACCATTGTTGGCCTTCACCACGCATAGCAGTGGGTTTGTTAATCCTAAACAAAATTACATGTCAGTAAGTATTATTTAAAGGGCATAGCTTATACCATTTACTTACCCTCTTATTGTATCTATATCCACAGGTTCAGGTTCCAAAATCTCTGGCGCCAACTTAATGCCCTCCACCTCCCTTAGCAGATCATATAACGGCTGTAGCTGTTCATTAAATCTGGCCAACATTAAACGGGAATCTTTGGTCGGCATTGCCGATGTATCCTCCTCCACGGTACAACCACAATATGTACAACGAAATTCCTGAGTGTTAAAATCAAACAATTGATCGGCCTCCAGATCGGTAAAAGTCTTATTACAATTCGTACACTTAAAACTGGCTCTACTCGTTGCATCACGCTCCTCCGTTTCCATACGCTTGCGCATTAAATCCAACTTATATTTGACTACATTTACAAAAGTTTTATAATTTATAAAATAGTAATTGACTTTTTGCGCTTTGCCATCCGGACCCGTTTCCATTTTCAATCGGATCTGTATGAATTTATCACTGCGCAGGGTAGTAATGCGGGCACGCATTTGTTTCTTTTCGAAGCGTAAAAGTTCGGCAATGTCATCTTCTTTCATGCAGGGATTACGAACCAGCATATCAATGATGAGAGCATCTTCTATGGTATAAAAGCCACGTACAACCAGACGGGCTAACTGTTTTAGACTACTAGGCACTTCGGTAACATATCGGATTTCTGTAGTTGATGTAGTCGCAGGAGCAGAAGACATTGCAGTGGAAGCGGGAGGAGGTGAGTGAAATTAAAAGTGGAGTGGAAGTAGAGGAGAAAATGCGGTGTGACGAGAAATGGGGTGCTGAAAAGAAAATAGAAATCGGAAAAGGCGATTATTCAAATGTTAATCGAAAAATCCATAGAATTTTTCTTCGCAGAGGTGCTTCTCCTATCGGAAACATCATCACCGAGGACTTTTCCTATCCGAAACATCATCGCCGACGACTTTTCCTATCGGAAACATCATCGCCAATGACTTTTCTTTCGGAAACATCATCACCGAGGACTTTTCTTTCGGAAACATCATCACCGAGGACTTTTCTTTCGGAAACATCATCTTCGATGACTTTTCATTTCGGAAACATCATCGTCGATGTCGTTTTCTATCGGAAACATCGTCGTCGATGTCGTTTTCTATCGGAAACATCATCGTCGATGTCGTTTTCTATCGGAAACATCATCGTCGATGTCGTTTTCTATCGGAAACATCATCGTCGATGTCGTTTTCTATCGGAAACATTATCGTCGATGTCGTTTTCTATCGGAAACATCATCGTCGATGTCGTTTTCTATCTGAAACATCATTGTCGATGTCGTTTTCTATCTGAAACATCATAGTCGATGTCGTTTTCTATCTGAAACATCATCGTCGATGTCGTTTTCTATCGGAAACATCGTCGTCGATGTCGTTTTCTATCGGAAACATCATCGTCGATGTCGTTTGCTATCGGAAACATCATCGTCGATGTCGTTTTCTATCGGAAACATCATCGTCGATGTCGTTTTCTATCGGAAACATCATCGTCGATGTCGTTTTCTATCGGAAACATTATCGTCGATGTCGTTTTCTATCGGAAACATCATCGTCGATGTCGTTTTCTATCGGAAACATTATCGTCGATGTCGTTTTCTATCGGAAACATCATCGTCGATGTCGTTTTCTATCTGAAACATCATTGTCGATGTCGTTTTCTATCGGAAACATCATCGCCGATGACTTTTCCTATCTGAAACATCATCACCGATGACTTTTCCTATCGGAAACATCATCGCCGATGTCATTTCTTATCGGAAAGAAATATCGTCGTAATATTCCTTTCGAAAATTCGTGATTTTTCAATTTCATCGTTTAGAAATATTAAAAGATTCTCTTCCAATTTTTGTCTAAAAATTCTTAATTTTTCTTATTTTATTTCACTGGGAATTTATTCCTCTTTTAAACCCCACTCACAAATTCACGCCTTTGCTTTTCTACTTGTTCTCTCTTGAAAACAACTCAACATGTGTTTTTTTGATTGGCAACATTCTCTTCACAACACAATTGTGCGGGACACTGTTCTCTCAGAGAGTTTGCACAACACTCACTCACGTTGCCGCGCATTTGTTTAGCAACACAAAACACAACACATCTGGCAACACTACACACACACGACCGACTCTCTCTCCGCGTTTCATTGTCAGTTTTTGACATTTTTCATTTTTCCCATTAGTCGTTTATTTTGTGTCATTCTTACTTTTTCGGTTGGATATTTCTGCTGCTGTGTTGTTGCTGGTGTGTGATTACAATTTTTTTCCAAACACTTTTTCACCGTTTATTAACAATGAAAACTGCAAATTTTCATATATCTCAGCATAATGTCTGTCTGTAGAATAGTTGTGTATAGTTTTTTGATAATTTAATTGTCTTATTCTTAGACAATTATTAGTTTTTTTGGAGACTATAAAAATACCCGACCGAAAATATCTGCATAAGGCGAGACAGGGTGTTTCACATGATGTGTGTGTATGAAAATTGGCCAATTGTGTGAAACATATGTTTGTCAATGTTGCTATATGGTTGACTGACAGAGTTGTATTTTGGGGGTTTATGGGTGTTGCTTGATTTATGGCGTATGGCAAAAATGAAGGAATTTAAAATAAAGGGGAAATTTGATGGTCTGTTCCAGTACGACAAGAAGCACTAAAGGTGAGAACAAAATGGATTTTTGTTGCTTATTTTTTCGGCCTCGCTTCAAAGCGCAAAAGTGAAATTGTACTGTTTTCAATAGGAAGTGCCACAACGAAGCGAGGCTTCAGGCCACAAAGTTGAAAATGGTTGAACTTTTGAATTCTTCGCTTGGCTTCATTTTTGACATTTAGTTTCGTCATTCAATTTGATATAAACACGTGTTCAATCTGAAAAATATAATTTGGCTGTAATTTTTTTGATCCGTAATACTTATTTACCAACAATTCATATTAAAAAATTGAATTTTATTTGATATATTGAAATATGTAATTATGTTTATAGCGCCCATGAATTTTACGCTTCGATGTGTGATACAAAGAAATAAGCGGCCTTGTGAAGAAATAAGCTAAGCAAGAAAATTAAGCTAATAGCTGACTGTGTTCTCACCTTAATCACTTCGAGCTGTCAAAAAAGTTTTCGTAGTCGATGGTCAGACTAGCACGATTTCAACATGGCGACGTCAAGTTTGTAGGCGAGGGGTATGAAGTAGTGAAACCCATGTACATGGTTTTCTGTGTTTGTTATGTTGCCTCTTCTTGTTTTTCGTTGCAAGATTTTTCTTCCATTTTCTTTCATTTTTATTTTCTCAAGCAAACGTTAACAACAAAACAAACATAAAAAGATTTAATAAAAACATTTAATTAATGAAATAGTTAAAATTTAACTATTAATATTAATTTAATTATTAATGTTAATAATTTTGTGTTGTTTTTTTTTTTTTGGTTTATTTATGTCTTTTTTGTTTTAATTGGTATGAGAAACACAACAAACGCGAATGGTAAAATAAAGAGGAAACGCAAAAATCTTAAATTTCACGTTATCGTGTGTGGACACTAACGAAACTTTAAAAGAAACTTTAACGAAATTGGTTTCAAGAAACCTTGCTAGTCTGACCATCGACGTACTGTTTGATTATTTTTTTGTTAGTTACGTCTTTGGGGTCTTTGGCCATTTATGGTGACGACATATTCCTGTAGAGATGAAAAAGAGGATCTGGAAACATGTGTATAATGGTTATGGAAACATCACTTTTCCAATTTTTTGCTTCTCCTGTAAAATCATTTTTTTAGTTGTAATTTTTTACATATTTTGCAATATGTGTGGTGGTATTTGGACACATACATCATCCCAATAAGATTCAATGAAAAGGCCAGAAGTCCATCTTTCATAATTAGTTCTCTTATAGCGGGAAATAGCTGTCAAATATAAATTGTCGTTGCAAAATAGAAATTATCAGATTTTTGTTCAAAAATTTGGTCCACTGGCTCCGCCAAATATAATATGATTATCATCCAAATGTGTAGGATAGTTCTTTGCAATGTACCCCACCATGGATGACGTTAAACATTATAGCCCTGTTCCAGAACTAAAAAGTTTTTAAAATTTTATAAAGTATGGGAACAGGCCATATATACATTTTATCTATAGTGCGATTCTCCAACTCATTTTTGAGTTACCGGTAAAATTGAAATGCTTATAATTTCGGTAATTACAGATTTTTTCGATAAGTTAGCAAGAGTGTTGTCAGCTTTTATTTGAACTTTTCATTCATAATTTTCCGTTTTATTTTTATCGATTTTTGTCGATAACTCAAAAATGTGTTAGAGAATCGCACTACTGAGTTTACCATTTCTTAGCATTTTTAACCTGTAAAGTGTTCCCTTAATTTTTTTTAATAGCATACAATTTACATGAGAGCAGTTTACCACTTTTACCATTTTCTACCACTGTTACCATTTTTAAAAATAAAGGAACAGACCAAAGGTCATAAATGATTCTGCGAATGTGCGTATTTTTGTAGACAAAGCCATATATGACCTACCCGATTTATGCATTTAGGATTCCTAACATAGAATCTTCAATACTTTAGGATTTTCCATAATTTTGAATATTAATATGTACAATACACATTACATTTCAGTAATTAGCAAAGACAGCAAAACAGCCACAGAAACGCTTTGTCAACATTGCAACTAATTCAATGCCGAAATATTATTGAAACACATTCGACACATCCATCAACCACAAACACTATCAACAAATACGCAGACAACACACACAACGCCGCCCCGAGCAACACGAGAAGCAGCAACATCGCCAACACTTATCCCTTATCCTATTGCCACCATTAGCACCACCAAAGCCATTGCAAACACCACAAAACGGTAATGACGACGATATAGTGGAAATATTATGGAAGGAATTTTTGCCGAAGAAGTACCATCAACATCCAAGGCGGCGGCGGCCAAGGAATCCAAGGCAAAGAATAGAAAAATTATAAAACTGAAACAATACCCTCCGAAAAATACGGAAACGGCATTATCCTTATACCGTCGCGGCGAGTTGACCGCTTAAAGAGCTGGCGCAATTTATGGAGTTCCTGTGAGAACCATTCAAGAGAAGTTGGCTGATAAGAGGCGGGAGGCAGCCTTATCGGGATATTTCGGGTGAAAGTTCGTCGCTTAGCAGCTTTATGTAAGATAGAAGCAGTAGACCCACTTGCATATATTGCGTTTCTGTTTCTTTGCAGGTAATAAAAATGTCTTGGCAAGCGGAGTACCCACAACCAGAATGCAACTCTTCAAACCAAATTACAATCCGATTCAAATTCGGAAAATATTGATCAAATAGTTTTTTAATATTTTTTTTTTGCGCCTTCAACCAGAAGGAGGCTGCGGATTTTGTGCCAATAAGAACCCACATGCAAGAATTTGTGTCTTGAGTTTCGACGCACTCAATGTCAGCAGTCGAAATAAAAGTACTCAATACGGATTCCTTCTAAAGGGCTTTCTTTCCAATTAGATAATTTTTATTGGGACCAGGGGCCTTCAACAATACAGAGGCGAAGATGTCGTGAATATGTTTACAACAATCTATGCTGCAGCCCGAAGCATTAGCTTGCAAATAAAAAACACCGTCGACGATGCGGCCAGCCGATATACAGTGAGTCACAGTCAAAAGTATCCACTTCAGCTTCTTTCAATAAAACTGCGAATGATACATGTATAGGGTGTTTTTTTAAGCTAGATAGGACTTTAAATTGTAAAAAGTAACACAAAAAATTAAATTTTGATGAAACTTTTTTTATTTGTTTCAGTATACTCTGACAAATCATCATGAATAGACTCACGCTTGAACAACGCTACAAAATTATCCAAATTTACTTTGAAAATCAGTCGTCGATTCGCGCAACTTATAGACGACTTCGTCATTTGTATGGCGTTCAGCGATGAGGCGCATTTTTGGCTTAACGGGTTTGTTAATAAGCAAAATTGACGCATATGGAGTGAGACCAATCCACAAGAGACCCTACAGACTCCATTACATCCAGAAAAATGCACCGAATGGTGCGGTTTTCACGTTGGTGGCATCATCGGACCTTATTTATTCAAAAATGAGGCCGGAGCTCGCGTCACGGTCAATGGAGATCGTTACAAAAAGTCGATTTTTTTTGAATGGCTTGCGTTTAAAGCATGGTAGAATGATAAAAGGTAGTCGCATCTGTCAAATACACGTAAATGCAACTCTGTATGTCTGTACAGGAGCGTGTCAAATACATAAGAACAACAATACTGCATGACATTTCATTACAAAAACAAAACAGTTTGTTTATTTTTGAGAAGCAGTGGACAATC